>NW_026652286.1:90587099-91151581 GCF_009828535.3 Hylobates moloch | reverse complement strand
TGTATGTGTGTGTTTACAACTGCTATAAAGTGAAATTTGGCAATAGTTAATAAAATTACAAATGCAAATACAAGTGCCCAACAATTCAATTTATTTGTGTTTGTTACAAATAGTCTTATGTATGTTCAAAATCACATTTATTGTTAGAGCTAAAACCATAAAACTGTAAAAAGTATAAAAAGAAGACAGGAGAAAATCTTTGTAACTGTGGGTTTGGTAAAGATTTATTAGACATGATACCAAAAGTACAATATATAGAAGAAAAAATCAATAAAATGTACTTCAAAATTCAAACCTTTTGCACTTCAAAAAACACCATTAAGAAAAACAAACCACAGATTGGTAGAAAATATTTCCAAATCATATATCTGATAAAGGACCTATATCAAAAACATATGCAACCCAATAGTAAGAAGACAAACAAATAAGTCAACTTAAAAATGGGCAAAAGATTTGAATAGATATTTCACTAAAAATATATGAATGGTTAATAAACACATGACAGGACACTCAGCATGGTTAGTCTCTAGGGAAATGCAAATTAAGGCCATAATAAAATACCATATTAAACCCATAGAATGGCTATATTAAAATACAGTTATGTGCCCGGCGCGGTGGCTCACACCTGTAATCCCAGCACTTTGGGAGGTCAAGGCGGGTGGATCACCTGAGGTCAGGAATTCGAGACCAGCCTGGCCAACATGGTGAAACCCTGTCTCTACTAAGTACACAAATACTAAATACACAAAAAATGAGCTGAGCGTGGTGGCACGTGCCTGTAGTCTCAGCTACTCGGGAGGCTGAGGCAAGAGAATCGCTTGAACCCAGGAGGTGGAGGTTGCAGTGAGCTGAGATTGCACCACTGCACTCCAGCCTGGGCCACAGAGCAAGACTCCACCTCAAAAAAAAAGGAAAAGAAAATGTCCTAAAGCTGGATTATGGTAATGGCTGTACAATTAGTTAAATTTACTAAAAATTTCTGAGAACAGGTGAAATCAGTTAAGATGGGTGGATTTTATGGCATGTAAATTATGCTTCAATGCAATTATTTTTAAAAATGATATTTATACAATGTTAGTCATTGCAGAATTGTTGTAAGAGCAAAAGATTGGAACCAACTTAAATATCCACTGATAGATAACAGGTTAAAGAAATCATAGTCTATTTGTACAATATGGCTGCATTAAAAAGGAGTTCTTCATATAATGGTATGCAGTAATCTCACAAGATGTATAGTTTGATATCATTTGTCTAAAAGATGGGGGAAGAGAGGATAATATATACTTGAGAATGTGCTCATATACGCCTAGAATACCTCCAGAGAGATATATAAGAAACTAGTTTTAAGACCGGGCATGGTGGCTCACACCTGTAACCCCAGCACTTTGGGAGGCCAAGGCTGGCGGATCACTTGAAGTCAGGAGTTCGAGACCAGCTTGGCCAACAGGGCGAAACCCTGTCTCTACTAAAAATACAAAAATTAGCCAGGTGTGGTAGTGTGTGCCTGTAATCCCAGCTGCCCAGGAGGCTGAGGCAGGAGAATCGCTTGAACCCAGGAGGCAGAGGTTGCAGTGAGCCGAGCTGGTGCCACTGCACTTCAGCCTGGGCGACAGAGCAAGACTGTCTCAAAAAAAAAAAAAAAAAAAAGAGAAACTAATTTGTCTCTGAAGAGGGCAACTGGGTCGCTGGGTAGCAGGGGATGGCGGTGGAGGGAGATCTTTCACTGAATATTTGAGCCGTGTGAATTATGACCTATACAAAAACGAAATAAAAATTACAACACAAAAAATTATATTCAAATCGAGGGGGTTATTTGATCTTTTCATTTTTCCTTTACAATTTTCCCCAATAGGTGGCGCTTCTGAAACTCTATATTTGTTTTTATTTTTATTTTATTTGAGAAAACCCCAAATTTGCTCTGATGGCCTTTCTTCTCCATTTGTCACCTCTGGGAACCTTGAGTCTAGATTTAGGGCTGAAAGTCTCTCTGCTAGGAGCTTTCCAAAATGCAGTGCTTTGATTCTGGGAACTGAATAGAAGGAGAACACCTGGACTGAAAAATGAAAAATTGCAATTTGTTCAAAAAAACTAAATAATGCTTTCAACCCTGTCTTCCTGATAGAAACTTCAGATAGATTAATTAAATCATAACTTCTGACTGATTGATTTATTGATTGGAAGGTTAATATAGGTTAGTGGTTCTTAACTAAGGGTGATTTTGCCCTGGAGGTGATGTTTGGACACATTTGGTAATGTCTGGACACATTTTTGATTGTCACACTGGACAATCTACCAGCATCTGCTGGAGAGAGGCCAGGGATGCTTCCATAACTCCTGCAATGCACAGGCTAGCCCCTCATCACAAATAATTAATTAGCCCAAAATGTTAATAGTGTAGATAATGAGAAATTCTAATGTAGGTTAAGATTAATATTCAGCATCTCTATGGCTTGAGGCCCTGCTCTGACAGGATTTACAGATACATAAAGTTCATATTTTCCTAGGCCAAGACAATCAGTATGGCCCCAGAATTTTTAGAAAAGAGTACCCCAAACCACCTCCCAATCCCTGATCCCCAGAGTCTGATCTTTATAGCCGCCTAGGGAAGGGAGCTAGACTTAGAAGCAACTGAGAGGGCAGTTGATGCAAGCATCCTTTATTAGAATTGGCATTGAAGAACCCACCTACTCTGAGTCCTGAGTTCAATTCCTCCTCAGTTGGTTTCCTTGAATGTGGCTGTACTGGTCATCTTCTCGATCCTTGAGGGGCTGGAAAGGACAGCACAGTCATAAGTCATTTTTTCCATCCTCTATTAATTAATTTGATGCATGTTTATTGAATGTTTTTTATATGTGAGAGTTTGGAGTGGGTACTTCATGGTCCTGAGGATGGAAAGAGGACAAGGAGATGGAGGCTCTGTCTTTTTTCTTTTTCTCTCTTTTTTTTTTTTTGAGATGGAGTCTTGCTCTGTTGCCCAGGCTGGAGTGCAGTGGCACAATCGTAGGTCACTGCAACCTCGACCTCCTGGGTTCAAGTGGTCCTCCTGCCTCAGCCTCCTGAGTAGCTGGGACTACAGGCGTGCACCACCAGGCCTCGTTAATTTTTTTTGTATTTTTAGTAGAGACAGAGTTTCATCATGTTGGCCAGGCTTGTCTCGAATTCCTGACCTCAGGTGATTCACCTGTTTTGGCTTCCCAAAGTGCTGGGATTACAGGCGTGAGCCATGGCCTGTCTATAGTGAGTGCCCGGCCTGTCGAGAGTTTCTTCATGTGTCTCTCTCAGCGTGTTCTTCAGCTTGTGCTCACTAGATCCTGACCTCAGTCTCTGTCAATGCTTCTCTTTGGTTCATCTATTCTACCCAAAGTGATCTCATCATCTGGTATGCTGTTAGCAGTTTCTTACCTGCCTAGGATCTTCCAAATAGCATGCCCCTCAATCCCAAAGATTTACCCCCATGAATTACAGCAATGTCTCTTTTATTCTTCATCCCCTTACCTGGTAGAGCTGGTCATTGGGCAACAGAGTCTGCTTGTCTGAAGCTGCACAAAAAAGAAACAGAATCCACACAAGGTAGAATGCATAATAAATTGGGTTATATTCACAAAATGGAATACTAAATAACAATAAGAGTTTTATATATACACAAGAGTGTGGATAAAGCACATAAGCATGTTGTTGAGTGAAAGAAGCTACTCACAAGAATACTTAGTATATGAGTCCATTTACATAAAGAACAAAAACAAGCAAAGTTAATCCTTGTTGTTAGAAGTCAGGACAATGCTGACTCTTGAGGATGGGTAGTGGCTGGAAGTGACCACAGGAGGGGCTTCAATGGCATTGGTAATATTGTCTTTCTTAAATTATGTGCTGGCTGCATGGGTGTATTTGCTCTGTGAATTTTTTTTGAGCTGTGTGCTTGTGATTCACTTTTCTGTATGTAAGGGTTTACTTAAAATAGATTTTTTTTTTTTTGAGACGGAGTCTTGCTCTGTCGCCCAGGCTGGAGTGCAGTGGCACGATCTCGGCTCATGCAAGCTCTGCCTCCCGGGTTCACGCCATTCTCCTGCCTCAGCCTCCAGAGTAGCTGGGACTACAGGCACATGCCACCATGCCTGGCTAATTTTTTTGTATTTTTAGTAAAGACGGGGTTTCACCGTGTTAGCCAGGATGGTCTCGATCTTCTGACCTCGTGATCTGCCTGCCTCGGCCTCCCAAAGTGTTGTGATTACAGGTGTGAGCCACTGCGCCTGGTTTTTTTTTTTTTTTCACAGAGGATAAATCAGAGGGAGTTGTATCTTGAGACAGGTGAACATGCTGTGGTAACATCAAGTATCCTTTTCTCCTGTCTCAGAGAAATACAGCCTCAGCCAACTATGAACATTAGCAAGAGGCACGAACTTAGTCTCTTATATTGGGTACGTAATGGTAGGAGGAAAGCTGAGGGTCTCAGGTGGTCCCATCTCTCATCTAAGAGCATTCTTTTACCTCTTGACTGGCGAACTCCATCCTGTCCAGCAATGAAGTAGACCCCAACAGCAAGGAAGAAAATGCTGATGATTTCAGCAAAGAGAAAGCCAGATATGGTGGCTGCATTTAGTTCAATGCAGTTCTGACACACTGTAGGGAAAAGGAGAGACAAACCTTCAGGTTGCGGAAGTTGTTTTTCCTGGTTCGTTTTCTCCTGCCTATCTGCAATAATGTCCCTGTGGAGGGCAGCAGGCTTTTCCTCTGTGGGTGGCAGGGCAAGGGAAGATCCTTGCGCCAAAACTCAATGCATCTTGATGTTCCTCAGTCCCCCAGGATTCCTGGGGAAGCCCATGTAGTCTAACTACCAGGAAGTATCTGGAGCAGAAGGAAGACTAGATGCTCTTCATGCTCCACTGTGCTCCAGTCCTCACTGCTGCTCACCTTATGATCGCCCCTGTCTCCCCAACCCCTTCATTCAAGTCAGTGCTGAATTGCTCGAATCCATGGAGCCCACCCAAAGGTAAACAAAGTTTTACAGGACTGGCTGTACTTTTTCAACAGGGTGAGGGAAGTATCTTATAGTATTTTAAAAGAGGCAAGCTGAAATTAAGAGAACCGGAGATGATATCACTGTTGAGGATCTATTTCCACTTTCACCCTAGATAAAAAGCTCACCAGAACAGCAAATACTGATTAATTTCACAACAAACAGACCAAAGGGGATTACATACTTCTGTAATACACTTGGAGTGGTTTTGACTTGTCCTGTGATCCTTTACACTGATACATCCCTCGAGGGTCCTTGGTATTACTTCCCAGATTCCATTTTTTTTTATTTGCAGATAGGAAGTCTATCATCTTCCCGTCTTTAAACCATGTGATATTACTGGCTTTTGCATCACAAGTCAGAAGTACTGAACCATCTTCTTGATAGTCATACACCTTAACCAAGTGGTTTCCTGAAATGAGAAAAGCCATGGTTCTAGTAAGGGTCTTGCCTCTGAAATTCTCCCTGCTTCTGCATGCCAGGAGATCATTAGAGTAGTGTTTCTCAAACTTTGATGTGCACATGAATCACATGGAGATCTTATTAAAATTTCAGGTGCTATTTAGGAGCTCTGGGGAGGGGAGATTCTGCATTACTAACATGCTCTCGGGTGACGCCAATATCTGCGTCAGGGGATGAAGAATAAAAGAGACATTGCTGTAATTAGTAGGGGTAAAACTTTGGGATTTTGGGGCATGTTATTTGGAAGATACTATACAGGTAAGAAACTGCTAACAGCATACCAGATGATGAGATCACTTTGGGTAGAATGGATGAACTAAAGAGAAGGATTGACAGAGACTAAGGTCAGGATCCCAGGTGATGCCAATACCTGCTGGTTCATGGGTCAGAGTTTGAGATGTGTCCCCTAGCTACTAGGGTCCTGTTTCTCCTGTAAGAGACCAGTTAAATGCTTAGCTACAGGCAAGCTGCCCAGAACAGGTTATGTCAGATCACTGATTTGGTTGACAATAGAGACATCACCTATCTATCCCCATCCTTTCATTCATTCTAAACTGTTCGCTTCTGTAGGACTACTGCTGTAGGAAGCCAAATTTCCATCAATATTCTGAGTCTGAGTATAGAAAGAAGCCATTTCTCCTACCTTTGATTGACTGGGCCAAAGTACCTGTAAAGACAGAAGAGAGATAGAGTATTAGCTGGGCATGGAGTTGTTCAGATGCCCTGAAGTATTTTCATGGTTATTTGAGGCCAAGATGAAGAAAGATCCAAATCCATGAAAATGGTAGTATCTATACTTAGTTATCTGGATTGTAGACTAAATCACCCAATTGAATTCAAGGTGATAATAAATAATTTGTCTCATCTTTGTCCTGGTATCCCGGGAGGGTGTTTCTAACCCTTGGAATTTCATGAGTGACAGGAGTGGCTTTGTTAGCTGTGGTGGACCCTTAGACCATACCTGAGTTTATGCACGGCAATGACTCAGGATGGTGCTGGTTAGGACCAACCATATGGTAAGAGGATTGCAGCTTTGAAACTAGTGATATCAGCCCCAGGAAGGGATCCTAGAGATTGAGATCAGTCAAGTGGCCAATGATTCAATCAATCATGCCTATGTAAAGATACCTCAGTAAAAACTTGGTGGAGCTTCCTGGTTGGTGAACCCATCAATGTGCTGTCAGAGTGTGGGAGAGTGCTGGGGGCGATGTGTTCTAATTCCACGGGGAGAGGGCACGGAGGCTCTGTGTTCGGGACCCTCCTAGACCTTGCCCTTTTCATTTAGCTGGTTCTGATTTTATTTTATTTTTAAATAAAACTGAAATAGGAAGTACAGGACTTTCTTAAGTTCTGTGAGTTATTCTAGCAAATTATCAATGAGGAGGGTCATGGGAATCCTTAAGATTGTAGGCAGTTTGTCAGAAGTGTGAGTGGTCTGGAGTACCCTGAACTTGTAGCTGGCATTTAAAGTGAGGGCAATCTGGTTGGGAACCATACTCTTAACCTGTAGGGTCTGACAGTAATTTGGGGGGTTAGCATCAGAATTGTATTGTAGTATATGTAAGTAAGGATATTGCCTATCCAGTCCAGAACACTCTGCTTCTTGAGCAGCTAATGCCCTGGCAAGGAGTGGGTGTGCACTATCCAAAGCCTTTAGGCTGAGTTCTTTATAAAATATTCAGCCTTGGTGATCCTTTTCTTGTAAAAACCCTGGATGTCCCAGGGAAGTTAGCTTTTCAATTAGTCCTCAAATCTGTCTCAAAACTCAGAGTTGACTGGCAGCAGTGGCTCACACCTGTAATCCCAGCACTTTGGGACGCTGAGGTGGGCAGATTGCTTGAGCCCAGGAGTTAGACACCACCCTGGACAACATGGCGAAACCCTGTCTCTACAAAAAATACAAAAAAATTAGCTGGGCGTGGTGGTATGCACCTGTAGTCCCAGCTACTCAGGAGGCTGAAGTGGGAGAAACGGTTGAGCCTGGGAGGTGGAGGTTGCAGTGAGCCGAGATTGCACCACTGCACTCCAGCCTAGGTGTTAAAGCTGTCTCAAAAAACAAACAAACAAACAAACAAACAAACAAACAGACAAACAAAACCTTAGGGTAGTAGAGTTGCATGGTAGACATACTACAGAGATCTGGCACTTTAATTCAATTCAATTAGATTTAATCCAAACATTTAACGAGCACTATTATGACCTAAAGTAGATATTATGAAAGAAAAGAGTGCTGATATGAAGAATCAACTGCTGCTTCCAAAGTTTATAATGAAGTGAAAAAATTAAAACATATATGCAATTAATTTAATAGAATGTATACATTATCTTTTAGTGCTTATAAGACTGCATATGAAAAAAGGGTAGAAGCTATTAATTTTGTCCAAGGGTGAGGGTCAGGGAAAGCTTAATAGAGGAAATGACATTTGCTGGGCCTTGAAGAGTAAGCAGGAATATACCAGATAGAGAAAGGCATTCTGAGTAGAAAGAATAGCTGAATAAGATGCAGCTTTGGAAAAGGACAAGAGAGGTAGTGTGGCTAGAGGTGGAGCGTGTGTGATAAGGAGAGGCGGTCATGAGTCAAAGTATAATCGAAATAAAAGAAGTGAACCTTAGAACCTCATGCATGGTGGGATTATTTTTGAACAGTATCCAGTGCAGTGCCTGGAACATGGTAGGAACTTTATTTTTTGAATGAATGTGCAAATGAATAAATGAGCAAATGGGAGAAAAGGCAAGACAAACAGTTAAAGAGGTTTCTAACTAGTTCTTCTCCTGACCACCTGGACAGAAGACCGAGAGAAGACAGAGACCCCTCATTCTAAATTGGATTCAGGGAAGGAGATTGCACTGATCATTGACATAGTTTTTTTTTTTTTGAGACATCTTTTTTTTTTTTTTTTCTTGTTCTGTCACTCAGGCTGAAGTGCAGTGGTGTGATCATGGCTCACTGCAGCCTTGAGCTCCTGGGCTCAAGCAATCCTCCCACTTCAGTCTCCCAAGTAGCTGGCATCAGTGCATGCCAACATGCCTGGCTAATTTTTGTAGTTTTTGTAGACACAGGGTATCCCTATTTTGCCCAGGTTGGTCTTGAACTCCTGGGCTCAAATGATCCTCCCTCCCTAGCCTCCCAAAGTGTTGGGATTATAGCCATGAGCCACTGTGCCTGGCCGATTGACATCTTTTAATGTTGCATATCTGAGTGAGGTTTCCTTTTAGGACTTAAGAGGTCATATAGCCACATTTCTTTTTTGTTTTGTTTTGTTTTGTTTTTTTGAGATGGAGTCTCACTCTGTCACCCAGGCTGGAGTGCAGTGGCACCGTGTTGGCTCACTGCAACCTCCATCTCCTGGGTTCAAGCAATTCTCCTGCCTCTGCCTCCTGAGTAGCTGGGATTACAGGCATCCACCACCATACCCCGCTAATTTTTAAAATATTTTTAGTAGAGATGGGGTTTCACAATGTTGACCAGGATGGTCTCGAACTCCTGACCTCAGGTGATCCACCTGCCTCAACCTCCCAAAGTGCTGGGATTACAGGCGTGAGCCACCATGCCCGTCCCTGCCACATTTCTGGGTTGGTTGGCATGAGAACTCCCAGACAGTGGAGGAGTTGTTCAAGTACACATAGCTCATTGGTGTCCAAGCTGGATCCAGAGCTCAGGTTTTCTACCGCTCAACTCAATGCTCTTTCCATGATATGCAGCCACCTCACCCAGGCTTGAGAGTTGCTCCTCAACCTGTGTTGTCTTTAGCTGACTTTTCCTCCCATTTCTCTCAGAAATAATTCTATTCTAAACTCTCACTGTCCTCTTCAAGTCTCCCAACCGGTCATCACCCAGCGCAGTTTCAGCAGGTGGCATTGCCTCCCACCTGGATTTTTTAGAACACGGAAGCTGTTATTGTACTTTCTCCTTTAGCTTCCTTTCCCTTTATAAACCTATCTGTGGCCAGCGCCGTTTGCACTTCCTTTCTCCCAGTCTTAGAGGGTAACGTTGCTTTCCCCTCTGTGCTCTTGACCCCACTCTTGACTCTGTCCTTCCACCGTCAACTCCAGGACCTTGCTCTACTCATCATCTTCTCCTTTAGCCTAGAAATGTGCTCAAGTTTCTCTCACCCTCAAAAACATTTATTCTTAGACTCTACTTCCTCCTCTACCTACCACCCAGTCTTTTCTCCCTCCTCATCCAAATTTCTTTAAAGAATAGTCTACACTTGCTGACCTCATCACCTGACCTTCACCTTCTACCAATTTTCACTTGGCTTCCACCCACAATACCCCGCTGAAACTGTGCTAAATCACCCATGATGCATATTCTGCCACATCCCACAGACTTAACCTTTTAAATATATTCTTATATTAGTGGGCTCTCTTTAACATTTTATACTCTTGGTAATTCTCTCCTTCTAGAAGCTCTCTACTCCCTTGGTTTCCAAGGTAGTGCATACATTTGATTATTTCAGCTCTTTGATTCTCCTTTTATCTCTTTCCTGGAATTTTTTTTTTTCTCTAACTGCCTCTTAAAATTGGTGTCCTCACTGTTCCATCTTCAGCCCCCTCTTCCTCACATAGTAATTATGTGACTTCAGCAAATTCCATGGTTTTAACTTTCCCAGTATGTCCAGACTCCAGGCATCAACCCAGTTCATCCACTTCCTACTGGATATTTCCAATGGAGTATTCATGCAGGCACCCATACTGTACCGTACACTCAGTCTGGCACCATGAAAACTAATCTCTCCAATGAGACTATGAGTTCTGTAGAGCATAAGTGTTTTATTCATTTTTATTTCCTCATGGTGTATCACGTATTAGGGTCTCACCCATCTTTGTTGACCAATTGGCCAACTGCCCAACTGAGTGAATGGACATTTCATAGGTCGACTGCTAGCCCCCAGCTCTGAAGCAGGGAATATATACTTTTTCCTTTTAGTTTCTTGGCCTATGCCCTTTTGGGCTGCATTCAAATCTAAGATGGCGGTAACAGGGTCCTCTCTTCAGCCAGTTACGTACTCTGTTTGCATTTTTCAGAGACAAGGATTCCTTCTCCTCCATGGGACACTGTTTCTCTCTAGCAGAGAACAATTAAGAGGCTCCATTTTGCCCTTCTTTGAACTCTAAGGTGACAGCAGAGGTAGGCTGAAGGTTAGGGATCCCAATATTCCTGTCTCACCAGTGATGGGCTCTTCCCTTGAGCCCTTTCCCAGGCTGCCAGACCCCTAGTAGGCCCTTACCTTGAAGAAGAATGATAGCCAGGATGAGGACAGCCAAGCCCTTCCTCTGTTCCATGTCAGTCTCTGTCCTCTGGCAAAAGCGCGGAGCAGCCGTTAGCAGCCAGCCAGCCTGTGCAGCAGCTAGACTGGCTCCACCCATCACTGTTGGGGCTGGGGCCCTTGAGAGAAGGCAAGAACCCAGAGCCTCCACCCTCTGCTGCAAGCGTGGGCAGCAGGGGCCTCAGCAGGGCTGCAGGTGCACATGCCTTTTGTTTTTCCGTTAAGGAGGGTGAAGGTGGTGGGGAAGGAGAGGGAGAGAATGCTGGATTCCCACTCAGAGACTCATCTTGCACAGGGAACCGCAATGGATGCTGGTTGGGAGATGGTCCTGGGACCATTTCTTCATGAGGGAGATAAATGTCCCTGTCATTAGTTGTTAGGATTGTAGCCAGTTGTTACTCGTTGCTAGTTGTTGTTGCTATAGGTAATGAATTTAGGAGGGACTCTCAGCTGTTTGGGGCTGGACCTCCGAATGGAAAGCCACCTCAGTCCAGGCCTTCATTCAGGAAATTTTTTCACTTTTTTTCTTTTTCTTTTTTGAGACAGAGTCTCACTTTGTTGCCCAGGCTGGAGTGCAGTGGCGTTATCTCAGCTCACTGCAACCTTTGCCTCCTGGGTTCAAGCGATTCGCCTGCCTCAGCCTCCTGAGTAGCTGAGATTACAGGCGCGTGCCACCAAGCCTGGCTAATTTTTGTATTTTTAGTAGAGACAGGGTTTCACCTTGTTGGTCAGGCTGGTCTTGAGCTCCTGACCTTGTGATCCACCTGCCTCAGCCTCCCAAGTGTTGGGATTACAGGCGTGAGACACGGCACCTGGCTTCACTGTTCTTTTGAGATCATGAAAGAGGCGCCTGGAAGGGAATAGGTGGAACAATTCTGAGGACAGGCCAGCACATTTTCAGGGTCCAGAGCCCAGACTCAATGTCCAGGATCTCAGGCCCCTGTCTCCCTCAGCCAGTCAGTCAGTGAGCCAACAAAAATGTGCAGAGCTCCCGTTGTATGCCAGGCACAAGATACAGCAGTGAGCAAGACAGGCACGACTCTGTCCCCAGGTAAGTGACAGTCTAACTGCAGCAGTGTGAAGAGTTTCAGATCTTCGTAGGCCACAGGGGAAAAAGGTCCATTTGTCTCACCGGGAGGCTCAATATTGCCTGTCAGTCAATTATATTATTATTAATAACTACACTTTATTGAGCACATATGATGTGTGAGGCACCATGCAAACATCTTGTTTGAATCCTTATAATGGTATTAACGGAATAAGACTCAGAAAATTTTAAGGCTGGCCCAGGCCCCACAGGTAGGCCGTATCGGACCCAGGATTCAAATCTCTGGCTGGGGTCTCTAAAGCCCAACCTCCCACTGACAAGAGGCTGCTAGATCTGGTGTCCCTGGCTGCCTAGTGAAGGGTCCTGAGAAAGATCAGCCTCCATGAGAAATCTAGCTGCTACAGCTTGCGCTATGGGGCCGATGGCTTCTCTCAAGGGGCTTCGAGATGTGGCAGTTTTTAGGTTGTGCGTAAATGTGGTTGCATTGTCAATAGGGACGCTAAAGGCCACCTTTTCCATATTCTCTGCCGGCTCCCTGCTCAGAGATAGAGCAATTTACACCGCTTCCTTCCTACCCTAACCCTAGCCCACCCCCACCCTGACAATTTCCCACCATCAACGGCAGAAAGCAGAGAAGCAGACATCTTCTAGTTCCTCCCCCACTCTCCTCTTTCCGGTACCTGTGAGTCAGCTAGGGGAGGGCAGCTCTCACCCAGGCTGATAGTTCGGTGACCTGGCTTTATCTACTGGATGAGTTCCACTGGGAGATGGAACATAGCACATTTCTGTCTGGCCTGGTACTGGCTACCCTTCTCTCCCAAGGTAAGGCTACTCCAGGTGGGTGGGGGAAGGGACCTGAGAGGGACATTACTGATGCGAGTGAGGCTGACTTGAAAATGTTTCTTGCCAGGCACAGTGGCTCACACCAGTAATCCCAGAGCTTTGGGAGGCTGAAGTGGGACGATCCTTTGAGGCCAGGAGTTTGAGACCAGTCTGAGCAACATGATGAGACTCTATCTTTACAAAAAACCAAAAGAATTAAGTCAGGCGTGGTGGTGCACAACTGTAGTCTCAGCTACTTGAGAGGCTGAGGCAGGAGGGTCACTTGAGCCTGGGATTTCAAGGCTTCAGTGAGCTGTGATCATGCCACTGACCTCCAACCTGGGGGACCCTGCGAGACCTTATCTCAAAAAAAAAAAAGTGCTTCTCGGTGCTAGCTTCAATTCACCAGGCACCCCAGGGGTGTCAGGAGGGCAGGGGCAGGATGTAGCATAGAGTCTGGGAAACAGACTCTTGGCTTTGACTGACTCCAGCCACGAGTGCATGTGGGCCTAGAATGTCTCTCAGAAGGCCTTAGGCCAGAGATCTGTAGAAAATAGCTCAGTATGTATGTACCTGAATCTGGGACTGGCCATGGGAGCACAGCTTCCTGCACTACTCCTTTTAGGGCTGATGGCCTCTGGAATCAGGACTCTTGTTTGTTTGGCCATGATTATGTCACCCCTGGAGGCATGTCCTAGCACTCATGTGAATGCTTTAAGAGAAGTTAACTTTAGGTTGAGCAGGAGGGAGGGAAGATTTGAGGGATTGTTACATGGGAGGATTTTAACTCATCTCAGTTTGCCAATTTCAGTTTTAAAATGGAAAGTCCTATGTCCCAGGAACCCCTTCAACGCTAAGCAAACTGGGTCCAATGGTCACCTAATAGTCGGCTGCACTAGGACACTCAGGATTTCCACTGGAGACAGATCCCTGAAGAGGACACGACTGTAGGATGTGAAGCATTTGATGTGCATGTGTCTCCCTGAGTATACATGCATATACTTCCAACCTGCTTCAGAAGTGTGAGCAACAGCTATTTCAGGTTTTCTAGAAGATGCTCTTGTATCCAAATTTGTGACTGAGTGTGAAGCCCAGGATGAATGAATGTAGACTCCACTTTTCCCTGTGTTTGGAGGCATAGACTGTAGTGCCTCTGTGGCCTGTGGAGATGTGCTCAGGCTGTCAAAGGAACTCACTGCATCTGGAATGTTGCTGCACTCACCTCCAGCCCTAAAAGTCTCCCACAAGACTTGACTTGTGAGGAGCTCTAGGGATGGATTCAATAATTTTTTTTCCTTGTTCTCCTCCTTCTAACCAAGGGTGGAAAACTGTACATGGGATTTGCCCTGGTCCCCTTCTGGACCACTTGGCTGATAATTCAGGGGCTGGCAAACCAGCTGGTCTCCACCCACAGCCATCCTTGGCCCTGGGAAAGGCTTCAGTAATGAGAGCCCCGCTTTCTTGGTTGTCAGTGGAGCAGGGGCAATGAGGAAGGATGAGGATAAGAAGCTGAAGTGGGAGTGTTGTAGATTGCTGGGAAGTAGAATTAGATGTCTCCTTGAAGAAAAAATGCAGACATTTCCAACCGAGGAATGTTCTTCTGTCTTTCCATATCTTCTGGGTGCTTCAGTGGTCTGTGCTCCCCCTACTCCTCATCAGCGGTCTGGATTCATTTCCAGGAAGGTGCTTGGGTCAACCCTGCTCTGAGGGGTCCTCTTTTGCACCAAGGCCCCAAGACCTGTCCTCTGCTTGAATGTCATCCTCGTGTCCCCCTTGACCCCTGCAGTTGGTGGGGAACTTTCTGAAGGCTTTTTCTTGTGACTTCTGTCTCTCTTGATGGAAACCATAAACTGTCCTGGACCAGGAAAATGGTCTCTGTTAAGTATGAGCTTCTGCAGAACAAAGGGCTTGGTGCAGACCAAAGAGTTATCTCCAATTGTGATATTTTTTCCCCTTTAGTGAGCCCCTTCAAGATACCTGTAGAGGAACTTGAGGACAGAGTGTTTGTGAATTGCAATACCAGCATCACATGGGTAGAGGGAACGGTGGGAACACTGCTCTCAGACAATACAAGACTGGACCTGGGAAAACGCATCCTGGACCCACGAGGAATGTATAGGTGTAATGGGACAGATATATACAAGGACAAAGAAGCTACCGTGCAAATTCATTATCGAAGTATGTGCTTCCTGAACCCTTTGGGTTGGAATGGATAGGGCTTCTGGATGTGAGAACTTTCTGGCTAGAGAGGGATATGGTGAACCCATCTGTTCTCTAAACAAAGTGAGGTCACTATTGTAATGGTACAAGTCAGATTTGGGGACCTTCAAAGTGGAAGAGAGAACTTAACTCAGCAAGACAGAGCAGTAGGGGTCATGTTACTGCAGCCTTGGTTGGGTGAGAGGTTTGGCCCACCACCTTGTTCAAGTTTCCACAAAGCTGAGATTACTTCCTGGCTCTTCCCCGGGATTCCTTAGGATGCAGGGTGGAGGAAGGTGTGGCAAGCCTATCACCAGGTCTTTCTCCCGGGTCTTATTGAAGTTTGGGTTTTGGCATGAGAGATCTAAGGGTTGCCTAGGAGGCAGAGATGGTCCCCTGATCTTAAAGGCTCTCAACCTCTCCTCTCTCCTCCCTTCCCCCACAGTGTGCCAGAGCTGTGTGGAGCTGGATCCAGCCACCGTGGCTGGCATCGTTGTCACTGATGTCATTGCCACTCTGCTCCTCGCTTTGGGAGTCTTCTGCTTTGCTGGACATGAGACTGGAAGGCTGTCTGGGGGTTAGTGGAAGAGCAGAGCATGTGTGTGTGTGTGTGTGTGTGTGTGTGTGTGTGTGTGTGTGTTTGTGTACCAGTGAGCTTATGCACCAGCTAAGGAATGGGGCTGGTGGTAGGTTTAGTCTCAGCTGGGAGTTACTCTTGCAATCTCCTAAAGACTCCTAGAACTTTGACTGTTGAAAGAACTTGTGTGTTCATATCACTCATGCAGACTTCTGAGGGCGTGGGAGGGTGGATCTTACTGTCTCATCTGCTAGGCCATTGATGTCTCTCTCTGGTTCTTCTAGCTGCTGACACACAAGCTCTGTTGAGGAATGACCAGGTCTATCAGGTAAGCCTTGAGGGGAAGGAGGCAGGAATGAAGGGAGGGTGAGTGGGGATAGAGGGGCTGACACTAAATGCTGTTTGCACGTGGGAAGGGTCCTATTGGGGAGTTCATCGCTGGGTGTGACTGGAGAGGTCAGGCAGGAGCACTCATCGTCGGGGCCTGCTGGGGCCCTTCCTCGAAGTGTCCTAACCCTGCCTCCTGACCGTTTGTTTGCTCTTCTCCTCTCTTAGCCCCTCCGAGATCGAGATGATGCTCAGTACAGCCGCCTTGGAGGAAACTGGGCTTGGAACAAGTGAACCTGAGACTGGTGGCTTCTAGAAGCATCCATTACCAACTGTAACTTCCCTTCTTGCTCAGCCAATAAATATATCCTCTTTCACTCAGCAGGTGCCTGGACTTCTTAAGGCTCCTGGGCAAGGCATGGGAGTTGTCCTGACTTGCCTGGGATCTCGCCCTCCTACCTACCTGTTCCTTCCTTCATCTGCTTCCTTCCTCTGCCCCACACAGACAGTGCGTTGGGCAGTCTCTGGCCACATCCTAGCTGTCTGGTGTTTCTAGCCCACAGGACTCCCTGAGTGAAGGGTCTGCGCCACCACGTTCCCACAGCTACTTGTTGACTCCAGTCCCTATCACAACCCTTTTAGAGTTTTGGCTGCCTCATCCAGCCGAGGGCAGGCTGCTGGGTTCAGGAGCCCAGCAGCACAGAAGTTTCCATGACATCATGAATGGGGGTGGCAGAGACAACAAGGGGCCCTGGGACTAGTTTCTCACCAAGACTCAGAGGGTGTGTGTGTGACAAAGTTCCATTGCTGCTAAGGGGATGGCCTCAACTCTACAGCCCTGCTGACCAGGTGCCACTAGCTGTAAGGAGGTCTCACCTAAGCCCGTTGCGTATCCCCTTCCCCTGTATCAAAGGCACCATTTTAGCTTCCTTTCACCAGGACCTGTCCCTGGCTTGCTCTTGCCTTCTGCATGATAAACTGGGATCAGAAACCCTTCACCAATTAAAGCACATTATCCTGCTCCATCTACCTGGAAAGCAGGAGTTTGAGACAGGGATTTTTTTTTTGAGATGGAGTCTTGCTCTGTTGCTCAGGCTGGAGTGCCATGGCATGATCTTGGCTCACTGCAACCTCTGTCTCCTGGAGTCAAGTGATTCTCCTGCCTCAGCCTCCTGAGTAGCTGGGATTACAAGCATGTGCCACCAAGTTCAGCTAATTTTTGTATTTTTAGTAGAGACAGGGTTTCATCATGTTGGCCAGGCTGGTCTCGAACTCTTGACCTCAAATGATCCACCCACTCAGCCTCCAAAACTGCTGGGATTACAGGTATGAGCCACTGCACCTGGCTGAGACAGGGATATTTTCAATAGATGTCATCTTCTATTACTTCTAATGGTAGTGGTTCTAGGCTGGGCACAGTTGCTCATGCATGTAATCCTAGCACTTTAGAAGGCAGAGGCAGGAGGATCACTTAAGCCTAGGAGTTCAAAACCAGCCTGGGCAACATAGCAGCATCCTGTCTAGACCAAAAAAAAAAAAAAAAAAATCAGCTGGGTGCAGTGGTGGGCACCTGTAGTCCTAGCTGTTTGGGAGGCTGAGGTGGGAGGATTGCATGAGGCCGGGAATTGGAGGCTGCAGTGAGCTATGATTGTGCCACTGCACTCCAGCGTGGGCCACAGAGTGAGACCCTATCTTAAAAAAAAGTAGCCATGGTTCTGAAACTTTGGAGGCCTGAGGGATTTATTAAAAATATAAACGGGGCCGGGCATAGTGGCTCACACCTGTAATCCCAACACCTTGGGAGGTTGAGGCGGGCAGATCACAAGGTTGGGAGATTGAGATCATCCTGGCTAACATGGTGAAACCATGTTTCTAGTAAAAATATAAAAATTAGCTGAGCATGGTGGCGCATGCCTGTAATCCCAGCTACTTGGGAGGCTGAGGCAGGAAAATTGCTTGAACCCGGGAGGTGGAGGTTGCAGTGAGTCGAGATCGCACCACCGCACTCCAGCCTGGTGACAGAGCGAGACTTGGTCTCAAAATAAAATAAAATAAAATAAATAAAATAAAATAAAATAAAAGTGCTAGAGATGCACTCTAGGCCGGGTGTTTCCAGGTGATTCTGAAACAGCCCAAATTCAGAGAGTCTCTGGTTTAGAGGGAGAATTGAGGCCACTTTCTCTCTTATGTCCTTTATGCCTGTTCCTGGATCCCAGAGCAGGGGATTCCTTCTTTTATTCTCTGATTACACAAATAATTTAAAGAGCCTCTGGAAAGTTTAATGACTGAGAATTTCCTAGACGTGGGTTCCCAAAGGAGAAAAGAATTAGTAACCACATAGCCAGAAAATTGGATGATTGTGCCTACCATCTTCTCAAGATACATACAGACCCTAATTTCATGAGAGACAGAACAAATGTCTAATGCACATGTTTCATTCGTAGTTCTGAGTTATCCCTATCCTTTTTATCCCTACTCCTGCAGTCGTCCTAACCCAAGATCCTACTTTCCCATTGGATTCTCTACCTTGGGCATCCCTTCCATGGCTTGTATCTAACCAAAACTTTGGATCCTTCCCACGTTCCACACATTCATAATGCCTTGTATTCCTCAAATTCATTTATATACCTCATTCCCCAGTTCTCAACATTGGCTGCACATTGGAGTCTTCTGGCAGCTTTAAAAACACTGGTGCCTGGCCATGTGCAGTGGTTCACGCCTGTAATCCCAGTACTTTAGGAGGCTGAGGTGGGTGGATCACTTAAGCTCAAGAGTTCGAGACCAGCCTGGGCAATATTGGAGAAACTCCATCTCTACAAAAATACACACAAAAAAATTAACTGGTGTGGTGATGCGCACCTGTAGTCCCAGATACTTGGGAGGTTGAGGTGGGAGGATCACCTGAGCCTGGGGAGGTCAAGGCTACAGTAGGCCATGATTTCATCACTGCACTCCAGCCTGGGCGACAGAGTGAGACCCTGTCTCAAAAAAACAAAACAAAACAAAAACAAAAAACACTCGTGCTAGCTGGGTGTCTAGTGTGCACCTGTAGTCCTAGCTACTCGGGAGGCTGAGGCCAGAGGATTGTTTGAGCCCAGGAGTTCAAGGATGGAGTAGTGATCTCCACACCTGGCAAATTTTTAAAATTTTTTTGGTAGAAACAGAGTCTTGCTTTGTTACCCAGACTGGTCTTGAGTTCCTGGGTTTGATAGATTTCACCAGTGTTGCTACCTAGGTCTGAAGTGATCCTTCCTCCTCAGCCTCCTAAAGTGCTGCGATTACAGGCATGAACCCTCACTCCTGGCAAAGTGAAACTTTTTTTCTTTTGATGGAGTCTCACTCTGTCGCCCAGGCTGAAGTGCAGTGGCCTGATCTTGGATCACTGCAACCTCTGCCTCCCAGGTTCAAGTGATTCTCCTGCCTCAGCATCCTGAGTGGCTGGGATTACAGGTGCCCACCACCATACCTGGATAATTTTTGTATTTTTAGTAGAGACAGGGTTCCACCACATTGGCCATGCTGGTCTTAAACCCCTGACTTCAGGTGATCTGCCAGCCTTGGCCTCCCAAACTGCTGGGATTACAGGCGTGAGTCACCATGCCTGGCCCAAAACTTTTAAAGGAAGTTATTTTAGCTACTCTAAGTCCTTTGCACTTCCATTTGAATTGGCTCCTCAGTTACTACAAAAATGCCTGCTGGGATTTTGATTAAGATTGTATTGCATTTATAGATCAATTTGGGGAGAATTAGCATCTTAACCTCATCCTCCCAAAGTGCTGGGATTGCTTCAATTTTTAAATTGTGTAATTGGGGTTTTTTTATTTAAAACATTTATTATTTACTTAATTTTAATAAGCTAATATAAATTGTATACATTTATGGTGTGCAGTATGATGTTTTGAAATATGTATATCTTGTGGAGTGGCTAGATCAAGCTAATTAATATATGCATTACCTCAAATACTTATCATTGATTTGTGGTGAGTTGCTTCAATTTTTTTTTTTGGAGACAGAATCTCATTCTATCGCTCAGGCTGGAGTACAGTAGTGTGATCTCGGCTTACTGCAGCCTCCACCTCCGGGGCTCAAGTGATTCTCCTGCCTCAGACTCCCGAGTAGCTGGGTTTACAGATGTCCACCACTCCATCTGGCTAATTTTTGTATTTTTTGTAGAGACAGGGTTTCACCATGTTGGTCAGGCTGGACTTGAACTCCTGGCCTCAAGGGATCTGCCTACCTTGGCCTCCCAAAGTGTTGGGATTGCAGGTGTGAGCCACCATGCCTGCCAATTTTGTATCCGTGTTATTAGGTGCATAAACATTTAGGATTGCTATATTCTCTTGACTCCTTTGTCATTGTGACATGACATGATATCTCTCTGTATTGCAGGTAACATTCTTTAGTTTTTGAAGTATGTCTTTGGCTGATGTTAATATATGGTTTTTTTTGATTAGTGTTAGCATGATATATTCTTTCCTATTCTTTTTTTTCTTTGTGTTTCATTTTCTCTTTGTGTTTTTATCGTTATGTTTTCAAGCTCACTAATCTAATCTTTTCTTCTGTAATATCAAATCTGCTGTTAGATATGGGCAATGCATTTTTTCTTTTTTTTTTTTTTTTGAGACGGAGTCTCCATCTCTGGCCCAGGCTAGAGTGCAGTGGAGCAATCTTGGCTCACTGCAACATCGGCCTCCCAGGTTCAAGCAATTTTCCTGCCTCAGCCTGAAGAGTAGCTGGGATTACAGGCGCCCACCATCACGCCTGGCTAGTTTTTATATTTTTTAGTAGAGACAGGGTTTTGCTATGTTGGCCAGGCTGGTCTTGAACTCCTGACCTCAGGTGATCTGCCTGCCTTGGCCTCCCAAAGTGCTGGGATTACAGGCATGAGCCACCATGCCCAGCCAGATAGGGCCAATTCATTTTTTTCCCTCTTAGATATCGTAGTTTTCATCTCTACAAGTTGAACTTGGGCCTTCTACATTCTTAATCTTTCCTTTATTCTGTATTCCTCCTTTCCACTGTTTCCCACCTATACACTGCATTCAAATGCAATGTGGTGTTCCTTCTATAATATGTATCCCTCTTATTCTCTGCATCCCATATGTAATCTATAGCCTCCTCATCCTGCTTATTTTTCTCACCTCAGCATTTACATTTATCCTGCACTACTCTGCTTCTGTCCAAGTAGGAAACCTACTCAGGATTTCAGCTCCACTTCCAACTCTTCCACCTGTCATTCCAAGGACATTTGCTAGGATATTTCTGCCCATGATGTCAGTAAGCAACAGGTATCTGTGGGATCTGACTTCACAAATAAAACCAATGTTCAGGGCTAGAAATTCTGTATTTAAAATTTTTTAATTTCCATAGGTTATTGGGGAACAGGTGGTGTTTTGTTACATAAGTAAATTCTTTTTTTTTTTTTTTTCTTTTTTGAGATAGACTCTCACTCTGTCACCCAGGCTGGAGTGCAGTGGCGCGATCTCAGCTCACTGCAACCTCCGCCCTCCAAGTTCAAGCAATTCTCCTGCCTCAGCCTCCTGAGTAGCTGGGATTACAGGCGCCTGACACCGCACCCAGCTAATTTTTTGTATTTTTAGTAGAGACGGTGTTTCACCATCTTCGCCAGGCTGGTCTTGAACTCCTGACCTCGTGATCCACCTGCCTCAGCCTCCCAAAGTGCTGGGATTACAGGCATGAGCCACCATGCCCGGCCGTGAATAGGTTCTTTAGTGGTGATTTGTGAGATTTTGGTGCATCCATCACCTGAGCAGTATACACTGTACCCAATTTGTGGTCTTTTATCCCCAACCCTGAGTCCCCAAAGTCCATTGTGTCATTCTTATGCCTTTGCATCCTCATAACTTAGCTCCCACTTATGAGTGAGAACACATGATGTTTGGTTTTCCATTCCTCAGTTACTTCACTTAGAATAATAGTCTCCAATCTCATCTAGGTCTCTGTGAATGCCATTAATTCATAATTCATTCCTTTTTAAGGCTGAGTAATATTCCATCATATACACACACACACACACACACACACCCACCCATATATATATACACACACACACCCCCACAGTTTCTTTATTCACTTGTTAATTGATGGGCATTTGGGTTGCCTCCACATTTTTGCAATTGCAAATTGTGCAGCTATAAACATGTGTGTGCAAGTATCTTTTTCATATAATGACTTCTTTTCCTCTGGGTAGATACCCAGTAGAGGGATTGCTGGATCAAATGGCAGTTCTACTTTTAGTTCTTTAAGGAATCTCCACGCTGTTTTCCATAGTGGTTGCACTAGTTTACATTCCCATCAGCAGTGTAGAAGTGTTCCCTGTTCACCACATCCACGCCAACATCTATTTTTTTTTGATTTTTTGATTATGGTCATTCTTGCAGGAGTAAGGTGGTATCGCATTGTGGTTTTGCTTTACATTTCTCAGGGCTAGAAATTCTTAGCTAAAGAGGGACTTAAGAGACCTGTTGTTCTGGTCAGCTTTAAATTTGGGAGGAGGAATATGGGATTAGGGTAAATAGAACCCCTGAGTCCATAGCCTGTTGAGTGAACAGGGTGTGATGATGCAGTGATAGTTACACTGCAATGTTGGAATTGCCTCTGAGTTATCAGGGTTTCCCTGGCTTCTCAGCATCACCTCCAATTCTTCCATTTTGAGGTATTCTTAGATAAAATAAGTGCTCAGGGTTAAATAGCTCGAGAACTCATTGGAAAAAGTTGGGAAATATTTTTGTCATTATATCTAGTTGCTTGTACTACAGGACCAGGGAACGGGAAAACGCCAGGGGGGCAGATCTTTGTCTCCTAATCATGTCCCAGCTCTAGGATGGGGCCAAGACTTGTACCAGGGATGTCTGAAGGAACTAAGAGTTGACATATCTGAAAAGGGACTCTTGGTTTTTAGATAGCTTCCCTTTCTGAATAATCTATAACTATGGGTTCGCCCAGTAAAGAAAGCTCTTACCTCTTCTCATTCCATACCAAACTTTTTCTCTTATTCCCTACTGCCAACCAAAGTATCTTTGCCTAGGATGAGGTTGATTTTAGCTGGCTGTTCCTAGACATCAATCCAAGCCAAAGAGTTGGAGGAATAGCAAGTTCCTTTGAGTAGGGACGCTGTGCTTGCAAGTTTTTAGTATGTTCATTTTGATTATTTTTCTATCTTTGTTAGTAATATCTGGATTTCCCATTGGTATCTTATTGGTCTTTTGTGGAATTTCCATCAGCATCATCTTCAAGGTTAGTTCATGTCAACATTTATTGAGGATATATAATGAACTAGGCTCTGAACTATGTAGGAGCTGGTATATCAAAGAAAAATACAGATTCTGTCCTCATATCTAGTAGTGAAAAAATTCATCCATCCATCATCTATTCATCCATTCATCCACCCATCATCCATCCATCCATTCATTCACCCATCCACCCATCCATTTATCATGCATCCTTTCATTAAACATACAGATACATCTAATATGATGGCAGGAATATGACAGAGTTATAGAGTTATGAGTTGTTTGGTACCAAGGAGTAGCGGCTTTTAGCCTCATCTGGGAGGGATTTTGAAAGCTTCCTGGAGAAAATCATCATCTGTTTAGTTTTGATGCATGAATAGAAGTCATGTAAGAAGTGGAGGCAAGGTGAGTCATGCCGCAGCTCGAGGCCTGGATCCACAACATCACCCATGGATCAGGGATTGGCTGGCCACTTGAGGCCTTCTAGACTTTGTCTAGGAATGAGCTCAACGTCTCCCAGGCCCGGTGCCACATGCTGCCCTTCACCAAGGTCTTCGCCACCTGCTGCCCTTTGCGTGTGCAGGAAGTGTGTGGTGGCGCGCTGCAGCTGCAGGGCTACTGGCCCGTGTACTCTGAGAACCAGCAGCGTGACCTCGCCCTGGATCTGGTGCTGTCACAAGGCCCAAACCACTTCAGCTGGGCGTCGTCTGACTTTGCGAACTCTGGGACTTAGAGGAGGCCCCAAGTTGTGGTCCCCAGGCCCAGGAGGCGACTGCACAGTGGAGAGGGAGCTGGGGTGCACAGGGAAGCAGGTCCCTACTACTAACCAGGAGTTTGGGGTCCTCCACTGAAGTAGGCAAGAACTGCGCTTTTCTTTCTCTCCTGATTCTTGGTTTTCCTTTGAGTCATCTGGAGCTGCCTTCTCATCAGGTGCACTCGTCATGGGAAGCAACTCTTGCCCCCACCTCCTCTGGGCACAGGGAGTAAGTTCTGCTAAATTAAATGTGTTCCAGGCTGGGCGTGGTGGCTCATGCCTGTAATCCCAGCACTTTGGGAGGATGAGGTGGGCAGATCATCTGAGGTCGGGAGTTCGAGACCAGCCTGGCCAACATGGTGAAACCCCGTCTCTAGTAAAAATACAAAAATTAGCTGGGCATGGTGGGGGGCGCCTGTAGTCCTAGCTACTTGGGAGGCTGAGGGGGGAGAATCACTTGAACCCGGGAGGTGGAGGTTGCAGTGAGCCGAGACTGTGCCACTGCACTCCTCCAGCCTAGCTGACAGAGCAAGACCCCGTCCAAAAAAAAAAAAAAAAAAAAGTTAAATTTGTTCCAAAATGCTGCGATTTAGTGAACTGCAACCTCCTTTTTTCTCTTCTTCTTCTTCTTCTTTTTTTTTTTTAAATTGTGTGATTCCTTTTATTTAAAGCCGAAAAACCAGAAAAACTAGTCTATGATGATAGAGGTCAGAATAGGGGATACTTTGTAGGGAGGGTTTGACTGGGATGTAACTTCATTTAATATGTAAACAAACTACAACCTGACGTGAGAGTGTATTTTTGTAAGAAGAAAGGAAGTCTCCTCCAATCATAGCAGCCAGCTTTCAGCCAGGGGCAGACTGCAGACTGATCAGATGTGTCTAAATTAGGCAAAGGCTGACCTGTAACCGATCAGGCTATATCCAATGCCACTTCGTTTTCTGTTTATAAACACTGCTTGTCCACTGTTGCTGGGTGGAGGTCTCTGAGACCTCTCTAATATAGCTCTCTCATTTAATGGAGTGAGTTTAAATCAGGTCTTTTTGTAGTGAACTGTAGCCCTAATCACTATCATCTCCTGAACCAAGACTGACCAGCTGGACTCAAATGCTACTGAACTATCTTTACTGCATGGACTTTGAGTTGTTTGATTTTGACTAGTTTTTTGTGGAAACTCCTGATAAGGAGTGTACTTCAGTTTCTTGGCGTTGTCTACTCATAGCCATCATATGGCTAGCCAGGCACGGTGGCTCATGCCTGTAATTCCAGCACTTTGGGAGGCCGAGGCAGGCAGATCACTTGAGGACAAGAGTTCAAGATCAGATTGGCCAACATGGTGAAACCCCACCTCTACTAAAAATACAAAAATTAGCCAGTTGTAGTGGCGGGTGCCTGTAATCCCAGCTACTTAGGAGGTTGAGGCAGGAGAATTGCTTGAACCCAGGAGGTGGAGGTTGCAGGGAGCCAAGATTGTGCCACTGCACTCCAGCCTGGGTGACAGAGCGAGACTCCATCTTAAAAAAAAAAAAACAATAATTGTCTCTTTGATGTGTTGCTCCCCCTGGGAAGTCTTAAGTGCTTCTATGCAGCCATTCTTTATACATCAACTGGTCTATTAGGGTTAGAATAACAAAAACATGGAGAAAGCATAAAGAATCATCCAACTAAGGTGAAGTTGTGAATTGTGAATTCAATATTGAAACAAAACAAGTCCGTTATGATGGTGACAGAAAATGGAGTCAGGGGCCAAGGTTTTGGTCAATCTCTCAAAATTGAGACTCTGACCAAAAGGCAGAAATGTTTAAATTAAATTTGGCCCAAAGCTGCTGGCATATCTGTTGAACTGCAACCTAACTTAGTATTTAAGTAAACTGCCTCCCAACTGAGACTATATTCTTATAACAAATAGTTGAATCTCAGCAAGTCACAGCTGCTGTGCTTTAACCAGTCACAGGCTGCCAACTGATCAGACCATGTCCATATAAGGCAAATGCTGAGCTGTACCCCATCAAACTGTTTCCCTGTGTTACTTCCAATAAATTCGGCCTGCCCATGTTGCTGGGTGGAGCACTCTGAACCTTTACTGGTTCCGAGTGCTGCGTAAAGGTTCAGAGTGCTGCCCGATTCATAAATTTTCTTTGCTCAAATAAAGTCTGCTTGACTAAAAAAAAAAAAAAAAAAAAAGAAAAAGAAAAAGAAAAGAAAAGTGGAGGCAAGGAAAGAACAGTCTAGGCAGAGAAGAAAGCATGAGCAAAGACAGGGGAGAGACAGCACGGAGGTGGAGAGCAGGGAGAATTGCAAGAGGTTTAGTTTTACTAGAGCATGGAGTTCAAGTTGCAGAGTGTTAGAAATAAGGGAGAGATGTTAAGGTTCCAAAGGCAGAAGACCTGGAGTGTAAGGCTAAGTAGGGGGTATGGGCTTTTTCCTGTATGAGGTAATGCATCCTTGAAGAGCTTCAAGCAGGAAGTGATATGGCACACATAATTCTGGAGGCAGAAACAGAGAGAAGTCAGTTTGAAGAGCTATTTAGGGAATGCCATTTGGATGTGGAAAATGAGGGTGCAGGAGGCATCCAGGCCAATTCCAGGGTTTCTGATCCAGTAGCACTGTGTAAATGGTGGTACCCTTCACCGGGGAAGGTCATGCAGGTTGAGGAGATGGTTTGAGGGACTGGGGGTGGGTGGGGGTGGAATGGTGACTTCAGTTTTGAACATCTCAAATTTGAAATGTCTGTGAAGTTTGTGGGCTCCCAAATGGATACATCCAGAATATGTCTAAAGCCTAAGAGGATATCTGATCTGGTCAGGTCTGGGGATAGAGATATGGGAAAGTAAGAAAAATAGGTGAAGTGTGAAGGGTATTGGAATGAGAACAGAACCTCGAGGAACACCAGTGTTTAAGGAGCAGGTGGAGGAGGAATTTCAAGAGAGGTAAGGAGGGGCAGAGGATGTCATGGAAGCCAAGGAAGTGAGCAGTCAATCTTTCACATACCTCCAAGAGGTCTGCTCTTGAAAGGCTCATGGAGTGCTTCTTTGATTTGGCAAGAAGGAGGGCACTGTGATGTTTTTGAGAGTTTCTGGAGTGGTAGAGGAGGAAGCCTGACTGTAGAGGGCTGAGGATTGGAGGGAAATGAGGAAGTTGGCCTAGTAGACTTCTCTTTGGGACTTAAAAAGGCAGAGAGAGAAAGGGAGGTATCTGGGCAGGAGGCATGGGAGAGATGTGGGCATGCAGTGGAGGGGAAAGATCAAGTTAAAGGGGACAGTTGGGTAATACTGGGGAGAGGCAGAGGTGATGTCATAAGACCCTGGAGCAGAAAAAAGGGGAGGCTATCGAGGTTTTAGGTGAGTGGGAAAATTCCCATCCTTGGGGCAGGAAGGGCAGGTGAGGAAGCAGGTGAGGGAGTAGGTAAGGGGTTGGCTGCAGGCCCCCTGGGCCTGTTCTCTGTTCTCCATGAAGCTGGAGTTGCCCTCAGCTGCTCACAGTGAGGAGAGCAGGAATTGGGTGGCCTTTTGAGAGGAGCACTGAAAGTGTGGCCCAGCCACTCAGGGGAGTGGAAGAGGGAGCCAAGAAGGGACAGAGGTTGTCAGCCTCCCTGCTTTGACATGGCCAGGCACAGCCAGGAACCACAAGGTCCTAGGATGTAGTTTGGGGACCTGCCATACTCACTGTATTTCAGCAAAGCAGAATTAGACATTTGTGGGAGAGTGTGCCAGAGGATCTGGGTTTAGGTTCCAGGGCCTTCACTTCCTTGCTGTGGTACCTTAAGGAAGTTACCTAGTATTGCTGAAAGTCAGTTTTCTCTTTTGAGAAACTGATAAAATAATACCTACTTTGCATGCTACATTAAGGAGTGAGTAAGTAAGGCACGGCTAGAACTTGAGAAAGAACCTGAGCATAGCATGTGCCCTCAAATAGCCACTTTCCTTCTTCTTTACTTAAGCCAATTTGCTTCTCTAGTGAGGAGCTGGTTGCCTGGAAGTCTTTGTTCATAACCTTCTCTGCAGTCTGGAGTGCCTTCTTCTTCTTCTTCTTCTTTTTTTTTTTTTTCTAAGATGGAGTCTCTCTCTGTTGCCCAGGCTGGAGTGCAGTGGCACAATCTTGGCTCACCCACACAACCCCCGCCTCCCAGGTTCAAGCGATTCTCCTGCCTCAGCCTCCCGAGTAGCTGGGACTACAGGCACATGCCACACCATGCCCGGCCAATTTTTGTATTTTTAGTAGATACGAGGTTTCACTATGTTGGTTAGGCTGGTCTTGAACTCCTGACCTCATGATCCACCTGCCTGGGCCTCCCAAAGTGCTGGGATTACAGGTGTGAGCCACCATGCCTGGCCTGGAGTACCTTCTTTATTTCCAAGTTCTATTCATCCTTCCCTTCAAGGCCTAGATAAAGTCTTTCCTCCATGGAGCTTTCTCTGCCTCTGAGTACCTGCAACACTGTCTGTAACACACATGAGTGCTTAATTACATAATTTGTTCTTGTGTTGCTGTTTAACTTTTTGCATGCTTGACCTCTTTTATATAATTGCAAGCTCCTTGAAGACAAGAACTGTTTATTGATATCTTCTTAGCAGTTAGCAAAGTGCTGATAGCCACATGAGTGATTAGAAAAGCACTCATTGAAGGAATGCATAAACAATTAAATACAGAGTTTTAAGTCAGGAAAATGAGAAACTTTTTTTTTTTTTTTTTGAGACGGAGTCTTGCACTGTTGCCTGGGCTGGAGTGCAATGGCATGATCTCCGCTCGCTGCAACTTCTACCTTCTGGGTTCAAGTGATTCTCCTGCCTCAGCCTCCCAAATAGCTGGGATTATAGGCACCCACCACCATGCCTGGCTAATTTTTTGTATTTTTAGTAGAGACAGGGTTTCACTATGTTGGCCAGGCTGGTCTCGAACTCCTGACCTCATGATCCACCTGCCTTGGACTCCCATAGTGCTGGGATTACAGGCGTGAGCCACTGTGCCCCACACATTCTTTTTTAAAATTTTTATTTTTAAATTTTACTTTAAGTTCTGGGGTGCATATGCAGAATGCGCAGGTCTGTTACATAGGTATACATGTGCCATGGTGATCGGCTGCACCTATCAACCCATCACCTAAGTTTTAAGCCCCTCATGCGTTGGGTATTTGTCCTAATGCTCTTCCTGCCCTTGCCCCCCACACCCCCAACGGGCCCTGGTGTGTGACAATGGGGAACATTCTTTATGATCACAGTCAGTAATGAGTAGATGCTCTGACCATTAGAATTGGCTGCTAGTTCCAGCTCTGCCCCACCCCATCTGTGACTTGGGCAATGACTTGATCTCTCTGAGCCTCAGTATCCTCGTCTGTAAAATCAGGATGACATCTAACTTCTTGTGTCAACATAAAGATTAAATGAGATAATGCAGGTAAAGTGCTATGTACAATTTCTGAAGTATGTATTGAGTAAATGCTCAATACACGTTAGCTGTTATTGCCTGTATTACACTGAGCCATGCCTCCCCTTGACAGGGCACAATCAAGTATACTGGGGAGAAAGCTGCCATCCCTGGGCCAGCCTGCTGATCAGCAGCTAGTGATGGACAACATCATGGAGGTGTCATCTGAGCCTAAGTGTTGATGCTTAGAGTGAAGGAAGTGACTCTTCAACAGGGACCAAAAACAAATAGAAGCTGTAGGTACAGCCCAAGGCTGAGGGGGAATAGTACGTGGAGGCTGCTGGTCACAAACGGCCTTTTTAGTGGTGGTCGCACTCATAAATCGCCCTGCTGTCAGCAGGGAGATTTCTGAGTGCAGAGAGGGAGAGAAGACAGCCCGCTGGTTTGAGCTGGATTAGGACAGTTCCTGGATGCTCCAGCCTCCTCTCTCTGCAAGCAGAGTGTGCTGTGGGAGACTGAGAACAAAGCGCTCTCACACTGGCCTCCGCCCAGCTGCCGCTGTACCTCTCCCACCCTCACTCCTAGGAGCCCCGCTTAGCAGTGCAGCCCACATCCTGCGCTGCTTAACCACAGCCCGCCTCTGGCTGCAGGCGGCTGCCTCAGGGTGGGGGTGTGCCTGCTTGAGACACCTCCCTCCTTCACTTCCCCAGCCCTGGCTCGGCAGCTTTTCCTGGCAGCTTGTGGAAACCTGTGTCCCATCCCCAAGCCTGGCTTCCACCGCCACCATCCTCTTCCGTACCTTCATCTGTCTTTCAAGGCCTGTTTCTGTCTTGCCCATTTTCTACCAACCACTCCATCAGGGACCCATCAGTCATTCTCTGCCACCTTTGATGTTTTCCTCAGAGAGAAGTTGGTGAAACTTTCTTCTTTCTCTCCCTCCCATCCTCTTTCTTTCTTCCCTTCCTCAATCCCTCCCTTCTTTCCCTTTCCTTTTATTTTTTGTCTCTCTCTTTTTCTTTTCTTTCCCCTCCCTTCACACTCTCTCTCTCTCTTTTTTCTTATTCCCTTATGCCCTCTCTAAAGAGAGCTTCAGGTAACGGCCCTACCAGCTGTGGAAACAGAGAGTGCTCGCATCTGGGGTCATAGCTGAGAATTTAGTCAAAGTTAGTGAAAGCCTGAATGGTCTTGGGAGTTAAGGCAGCCTCTGAGGGTCTCTCAGAAAACAGGGACAGCAACTCTTGCAGGCAAATACAGTTTATTTTTTTCTCTTTCAGCTGAGAGAAGCAGAGCACATTTATGGAGATGCAAATGACCATCCAGTGGCCTACAGGAGAGATGGGAGCGGGAGGGGGTGGTGGAGGGGGCAGGGGATTAGGGGGTTGGTGGGGAGTGTGGGGGGGGGAGGAGCGCAGGGCAGGCTCAGGGCCAAGATCTGTGAACGGGGCAGGGCCTCTGTCAACATTTGCCCTGTCCATCCCCAGAGAGGGTTGCAAAAGGGGATGGCGATAGAAAAGTAGATGGAATAGTTTGAGATGGGGGACAACTTACATGCAAGAAAAGGAGGGAACTGAACGGAGAAGTTACATCCAAGGGGAAGGGAGTGAATAGCACAAATAAATATCCTGGCAAGAGGGCAGGCCAGCTGTGAGGGTGTGACTACTGATGATACTTCAAAGGAAGAGGAAGCAGCAATGTCTTAGAACTGGGTACCAGCAGAGAAGGCAGGAAGGAGGGAGCTGGGGATCAGGCTGGAGGGCGCGAGTTCACCATGAGGCCGAGGAACGATTCTCTCGTGGGGTCCAAGACTAGCCCAGGAAACAGGGAGTCGCAGGGGGACTGGAGAGGAGCCAGACCTGGGCCAGCGGGAGGCAGTGTTCTCCAGAGGGTCAGATGCGTCTCTGATTCAGGCCAGAATACAGGTCCCGCTGGCCTTTCCGGATGGGCTGGGGGTGAAATAGAGAGGGGGTGGTAAGTGGTGCAGGAGGAAGTACCTCCTAAGAAAGGACACTGAAGATCTAGCTTTAGTGCATGGGAAGAACTTTGGACTTGAAGTCAGGAGGCAGGCCGGAATTCGAATTTGGCACGGACGGTAGGAGACTCGAGCTGGTCACCTCCTTCCGCGAGCCTCTGCTTTCCCAGCTCAAAAATAGGAATTTAAAGACTCACCTTCCAGGGCTTCTTTCAGTGCTAAATAATTCACTTAAGCTAAAGTAAATACTATGTGCTTGGCTGGTGCTCAACAAATATTTGTTGAGTATATCCAGGTGTGATAGTGAAAATATTTAACAACTAGTAGTGCACACATACCAATCAACTAGAACAATCCTGGTGATCCTCTGCCATGCCAGGCATTAACTCTTTGTTACCCCAACTCAAGAGGCAGCCCGGTGGGGGAGGGACTGGGATGTCTGGCCGTGTGTGTGTGTGTGTGTGTGTGTGTGTGTGTGTGTGTGTATGTGTAAGGGTGGGTTGGGGTGAGCAAAGTTTGGGGCTATTTTCCAACGAAGTATTTTAATATTTCAATAACTTTTATATAATATTTATACAATTTTAATATTTCAGTAACTCGCTATACTGGTGCACGCTGTTGGAATATCAGCCCTGAATTTATTGTGTTAGAATTTGCATATATGATATTCTCCATGGCTGTATCCCAGACAATGAATAAGCCAGAGAAAGAGGAGTATGTCTCCTGCAAGCTTCCACCTCTCTATGGTTGTGGAAGCCACGCAGCCTTTGAGACAGTCCTGTTTTACCATGAAGGAGGCAGAGGTGGCACATAGAGGGTCGTCATGGAAGCCCTGAGTGAGGGGCTTTGAGGCATCTGGTAGACAAGATGGGCCATCCCCTCTGTTCCCTTCCCCCCTGGAGGGACATCCCCTCCAGCGTCCTGGCCCATTTCTATCCCACGTTACCTCATAGTCTGGGTTGGGAACAGGTGGTGGCCTCTCCTTGTTTTGTCCTGCGGAGGAAGGAGGGGAAACGTTTCATTCCCATGAGGGAACCAATCTTGCAGCACTGTCTGTGCCAGTGAGACCCAGATAGAGAATGGCAAACCCCACTGTTCTCTCCTCTACCACTCCCTTTTCTGTTCAGACGTCCTTTCTCTTTTTGTTCTTTCATTCGTCTCTAAGGACCCTACACTCTTCTCATCATTTTGTGACTTTCCGCAGCTCAAGATCCTCCCATTGTTTCTCTCCATGGGGGAAGGGAAAGGAAAAGGCAGGAGCTAATATATCAAAATCTCTCTTCCCACAGCTCAGGGATGGAATCGGATGACTGCAGGCATTGACAGGCATGTGAGGAAGCCCACCATGTTCATAAACTTTTTTGCACTTTTCTAGGATGGGAAGGAGGGGAGTGATGTGAGATTTGAAACCCTCTGTTGAGATCTTGTCATCGCAGTAATAGAAGCTGTGCATAGAAGCTCTAGAGAAGCTGTTCTGACCTAGCTGTGGACTTGCCACCCACCCTGGCTCAGGCTGGTCGTCCCCCTTGGCAGGAATCTCCTCTGACTGGACTCCACAGCCTTACCCCTTTGCCGGCCGCCAGCACCCGCTCCTCGTGTCACAGGCTTGGCCTTGGCCTTTCTATTCTTGCTCCAGTAGTAAACCAGCAGCAGCAAGCCCAGAGTGATGCCGATGTCCACTATGACAACTGTGGCCACCGCCGTCACATCCATCTCCATGCAGTTCTCACACACTGTCGGGGGTGGGGTGGGGAGAGGGGAAATCACTAAGCAAGGAAAACACAAGGCACTGGAGGTGAGGAGGGAGTTCCTGAAGGCCATTCTCCCCTTACTACTCACACGCTTGCCACGGCCAGAGCCCCCCCTTCAATATGTTTAGAACAACATTGACAAGCAAAGAGTGGTGGCTGTGGGTAGAGGCACTGGAGTCAAACAGCCCTGGGTTTGAGTCCCAGCTTTATTACTCACTAGCTGTGAGAAGCGTGAAATGTGTTTTCAACTCACAAACCCTCTGTTTCCTCATCCCTTTACTCATGGGAATAAAATGGTACTTAACCCATATGGTTGTTGAGAGGATTACATGAAAAAAAATCCTTGATAAGTGTTGGGTACAGACAGTGCTTGAGACTTAATAAGAACTCAATAAATGTTAAGTATTGTTATTATTTTATTATTATACCTTAGCTTATGCCATTTTATTATAGTGGCCTTCAGTCTTTTTTGCAAACCTTTCTGAAAAATTTATCTCTGGAGGAAGCATTAGATAAACTCATGTTGGTGTGCCATGAACCTGGGTGTGATGCAGTGCAAATGACCCAGTCCTGTCTCTTAGGGAGTTGCTATTTTAGATCTTGCACAGACTGGGGTTACCCAGAAGCCTCATACTGGTGTTTAATCTATATTCCAGAAAACACTGATGCTGTGTGGTACCAGAGAGTCCTGGGATTGAGTGTGGGGGGAAGCGCAAAGACGCCAGGGCACTGTGAGCTGGGTTAGGGGAAATCATTGAGAATGCCCTTTTGAATGGTCCTCCCTAAAGAGCCGGTGGTGCCTGTTCTGGAGACCTGGATTACCTCTTGCCCTCAGGTAGAGATAAGAGCTCGCATCTTCTGGTTTGCTCCCTCTGGGGTAGCAGACATAATAACCACTTTGCTCCATTTCTGAAAATTCCTTCAGTGACAGGTGATCCTCATAATTTTCTATGATTTTATCATTGTGTTGCCATACTATTTCAGATCCAGAATACCGAGGGCATGTCACTATTACTGTGGTTCCAGAGATGGAGACTTTATATGCTGGAAAGAAAGAAGGGAAATTGGCAGAAGAAACCAGGACAATTTTAGAAAAGGCAAATTAGTGACAAAAGAACCACCCAAATGCAGGAAGTCATCTGTCATCTAGGTCTTAGATTTGCTTGTCAGAAGGGAGCTCTACTGGCTAGAGGGTGTGGAAGAGGAGATATGTGGAATGAAGGGAACTAGAGAACCTTGAAGGGAACTAGAGAACCTTTTGAGAGGTGGCTTTAGGGTTTATGCAGGGACATGGGGACTTGGGAAGGGTAAGTTGGATGTAAAGAAAAACCCACAGAAATCCCTATTTGGAACCTTTCTAAAATGGGGTTGAGAATGCAATGCTGGGAAGATCTCAGTTCTTGGGATTAATCTCTCTCAATCAGTTCCTTCTCATCTACCCATCAATCTGCATCCTCAGACAGGGCATGAATAAAAGACCAATAAACTCACATGTCTGTGTCATACCATCTGAAAATGAAAAAAGGAAACAGCAGTAAGAAAATATCTTGATTTAAGTTTAAATTGTAGGTAAAATTTTTCTGGTGGAATTAGACACTGCCCACAAGACTTCCCAAAGGGGGTCTCATCCATTTAGGAGCCCCAAGTCTTGGAGGTGAGGTTCATGCTTAACCTATGAGATTTAGCTCATAGATATATTTATTAAATAGCTCATAGATGTAACTCAGATACATCAGATTCAGAATATACCAGCATATGCTCCTAGAACCAGATCTACTGAAGCTCAGAAAGCCTTCAAGTCCTAAAGCCAAAAAATTCCAGAGGTCTTCAAGCTTATCCTCTTACATTAGCCAGAACTGTATTACAGATAGATATGAATGACGAAAGAACCAACCAAATGCAGGAAGTCATCTGTCATCCAGGTCTTAGATTTGCTTGTCAGAAGGGAGCGCTACTGGCCTTCTCAGAAATAAAGCTCTCCACACCACTGAATCACTGATTCGTGGACTTACCTATTTCTTACAATTCAGAAATCCTTTCTCAGAACTGAGTCCCTCATAATAGAGAAGAAACATCTTTCTTCTTATTCCATATAATTTTCTCTCTATTTGCCTTTAAATAATGTGAAATACTCTACACGTTTTGAGGGAATGGTTCTTCCAATGAAAAGTGGCTTCACTTTACATTATATCTGAGCATAATCAGCTCTCAATTATTTTTGTTAGAGGGAGGCCCATTAGTGTGGACAACTGAAATCAACTAATAAACCACTAATGCCATTCATAGGTCCAGCTACGTTTTCCACAGCAGCCATTTTTGCCCTGGGAGGTGGAGCTAGGAGTCCTTTCTTATTTCCTGGAAAACTTGTGGCTGGAACACTGGGTTCTGCTACAGCCTGGACATGATAACTGGAAGAGTGGAGAGGCGGTGGTGCCGCTGTCAGGGACAGAGCTCTGGACTCAAGAGTCAGAAGCCCTGTGTTTGAGTCCTAGATCTGCCCTAGTCTGTGTGACCGAGGACAAGTCATTTAACTTTGCTGAGCCTCAACTTCTTTATCAGGGAAATGGAGATAAAACACCAACCTCACAAAGTTTTTGTGAAAATTAAATGGATTATGAAGGTGAAAATGGATGACACATAGCAGGTGCTCAAGAAAAAGTTACTTCCTTTCCTCCTTTCCTTCTTGAGGTCTTGCTACTCCCAGAACAGAGCTGAACTCTGACCCAGTTGCTCCGGCAGCCCTCTGACAAAGACTGCACAGAATGTAAACAAATCATTCTCCAGGTTTTTCTACTTGCTTATAATTGGGAGGTGAGTATAAGGACAGTAGATAGTTTATATTATTTTAATTTATAAATAATTTTTCAACACGGATGCTTCTTAGACATGTTAAATGAACTAGAAATCATAAATAAAGTACATAGACATTATACTCTGCTTGGTGTGTTTGTTTGAAAAAAATGTAAAGAAAATTGCTCACAACTTTTATTGGCACAAATTCAGTAGCAGAGCTTAGACTTAACTCATGCTCACACAAGGGTCTAGATGTCCATACTTAGACAGAAATGTGCTCCACATATGTTCATTGTGCACTATTCACAATAGCAAAGACATGGAGTCAACCTAAATGTCTGTCAATGGTAGACTGGATAAAAAAAAATGTGCTGCATATACACCATGGAATACTATGCAGCCATAAAAAAGAATGAGATCACGTCCTTTGCAGGAACATGGATGGGACTGGAGGCCATTATCTTTAGCAAACTAACGCAGTGACAGAAAACCAAATACCATATGTTCTCATTTAGAAGTGGGAGCTAAATGATGAGAACACATGAACACAGAGGGAAATGACACACAGTGGGACCTCTCAGAAGGTGGACAGTGGGAGGAGGGAGAGGATCAGGAAAAATAACTAATGGGTACTAGGCTTAATGCCTGGGTGATGAAATAATCTGTACAACAAACCCCCATGACACAAGTTTACCTATGTAACAAACCTGCACATGTGCCCCTGAATTTAAAATGAAAGTTAAATTAAAAAAAGATATGTGTGCTCACAAAGATTTTATACATATCCAGAGACAGTATTCATAATGGTTAAGAAAATGAACTTTGGTACCATATAAATCTGCATTAAAATTTTTTATTTTTAAATTTCTATTTATTAATTTTTTCAGAGACAGGGTCTTCCTCTGCCACAGAGGCTGGAGTACAGTGGCACAATCTTTGCTCAATGCAACCTCAACCTTCTGAGCTCAAACGAGCCTCCTGCCTTGGCCTCCCAAAGTGTCGGGATTATAGGCATGAACCACGGCACTTGGCCTAAATCTGCATTTATATCTCCAGGACTGGACTGTTTATTTATTTTTGTTTATTTTGTTTATTTTTGTATTTATTTGAGCCTTTGTTTCCTTAACTGTACAGTAGGGGTGTTAGAAGAATTAAATGAGGAAATTCAAGTAAAATATTTAGAGCAATGCCTAAAACATACATGCTCAGTAAACTTTAATGCGTATCATCTATAGTCAGCACGCTTTCCATGTATTAATAGCTAAAACTCACCTACTGCCTGTTTGTTTGTTTTGAGACAGAGTCTTGCTCTGTTGCCTAGGCTGGAGTGCAATGGCACAATCTCAGCTCACTGCAACCTCTGCCTCCCAGGTTCAAGCAATTCTCCTACCTCAGCCTCCTGAGTAGCTGAGATTACAGGCACCTGCCACCACGCCTGGCTAATTTTTGTTATTTTAGCAGAGATGGAGTTTCACCATGTTGGCCAGGGCGGTCTCGAACTCCTGACCTCAGGTGATCCTCCCACCTCGGCTTCTCAAAGTGCTGGGATTACAGGTGTGAGCCACCATGCCCGGCCCTCCTACTGCCTTTTATGTCAGATAATGTTCTAAGCGCCTTAAATAAATTACTCATTTGGTCCTCATCATAACCCTACAAGTTAGGTAGCACTATTATTTCCATTGTACCATGATAATGCTATGGCACAGAAAAGTTAGGTAAATTACTCAAACACACCCAGCAAGTAGAGAGTTCAGCCAAGATTCAAACATTCTGATCTAGCTCAGTTAGACTCTTACCCTCATACTATACAGCTTTATTTCTTCTGCATAAAATATTTTTCTTCCCTAAAACATAGGCTTATCCTTTAAAATTCAGCTCAAGGATCACCTCCCCCAGGGAACCTTTCCCAACGACATTCAGTAGAGTTGACCACTCCCCTCTTTATACATCATTTTACTCTGTATCTACCCATATTATAACATGCAACTCACTATATTTTCAATTATTTGTCTCTCACACAAGACCATCAGCTTCTTGAGGGGAGGTAATTAGCAATGTGTTCATACGTTTGTTCATTTATTCATTCAAAAAATATTCATTGAGCACCTACTATGTGCCAGACACTGGGCTAGGTAAATGAGACACTGTCTCTGTCTGCCTTCAAAGATTTCACGGCTTACGCAAAAACACACGGTAGCTCCAACCCACATCCATATGTGTATGATCAGAGATGCATATATGCACAGCTATAATCTGACATGACAGCTAGCAACAAATACAGGCATGTTTCATACAGATCCCATTAAAAGATACTTGTATTTTCCCTTTAATAGTTTTAGTTCTCAGTGTTTGTTACTGTTATTGTACTCTATGAGCATTTCGTTCCACATTTGAAAACTTTTGCTAGATAGAGTGGAAATCCTCTTACCCATTTCTTCATTACCTGAAAAGGAAACAGTAAGAAGCCATTAGTAATGTTTCTATCGGCAATGAAGATCAGACCCTGCTCCCGTGGGTTGGGACTCTTCCCTCAACTCTTAGGAAACAATGGATCTTCCAATACCCTCGGCTGCATATAAAAAGCTGTTTTGGGCCTTACATCTTATCTGATGACTATTTACAAAAATGGCTCCTAAGGACACTACAAATGAGGCAGCATGGCGGAATCTAGGCTGGCATAGTGGTTGTCTTTATTTTATTTTTGAGACAGTCTTGATGTGTCGCCCAGGCTAGAGTGCAGTGGTGTGATCTTGGCTCACTACAACCTCTGCCTCCCAGGTTCAAGCGATTCTCCTGCCTCAGCCTCTCGAGTAGCTAGGACTGCAGGCGTGCACCACCATGTCTGGCTAATTTTGGTATTTTTAGTAGAGACGGGGTTTCGCCATGTTGGCCAGGCTGGTCTCGAACTCCTGGCCTCAAGTGATCTGCCCACCTCGGCCTCCCAAAGTACTGGGATTACAGGTGTGAGCCATGGTGTCCAGCCATGGTTGCCATTAAATACAACATTGGTTCACTCGGTTTGGAAGAGTTGATTGAATAGAGGGGCTTCCAACGTTGGAACACTCCTGACTCTGCTGCTGTGGTTGAGAGAGTAAGTGCAGGCCGGGCACACTCATATGCATGTGCACTCGCATAAACACACATGTACACACATGTATTCAGAGTATTCAGACGTGTGATTCTGAACACACATCCAAATGTTGCCCCAGCAGCTTATCCAGAGTAATCCTGTGCATGCATTCTGGCTACATCTCCTCTGCAGAATCTCACATCAAATATGAAATGCAAACAAATGAAAACTGTTAGTGTTTTCAACTTCATTTAAGTCTCAATTTTTCTTTTGTATAGTTAAGACTCATTATTTCCTGCCTCTGTTTCTACCCTCTTCTGGGCTAGAAATATCTCCAGACTTGTGAGGAAAGTCAAAGGGGTAGATGGCAGAAACTCCTTTTCCTGACATCTGTGGAAGTTCTGTGGGAGGCCTAAGAGAAAGCTCCACTCATAACTACAAAGAATGATGGGGAGATTTCATAAAAAAGAAAGAAAGAAAGCGTATCTCACCATCTTGCCCCCAAACGCCAACTAGAAAATAAATAAGAAAAAAAAAGTGTTAGTAAATGTTGTGGGTACCTGCATTCCTAAACAGAAAAAGGGCTGTGTTGCAGTATGACCACTGACGACATCTGATGTCCTTCCCTGTTGCTGCTGGGTCACAGCCATTTCTACACTCTAGAGCAGTGGAACTTACTGCTGATATTGTCCAGGGGTTCCCAGGAAATTTGGGAGGAAATAGAGGAAGGAGGCATCTAGCATTAACTATGAGCCTACAATTTTTGACAAGCAGGAGTCAGAAAAAGTTACGACCATTTTTTGGACGACTAAAGACATAGCAAAAGAATTTTGCCCCCAAGCCTCCATTTTGAACATTGGTCTCTGTGGAAGAAAAACACGCTCTTGGTTGGGTATAAACACTGGGATTCTTGTTCCATCTCTGGCTCTGCTTTTCTGGTGGTTCAGTTTTTCCATTTATTTTTTGCTTGAGACACAGATGGAAATATTTGAAACCCTGATTACTCATCAACTAGGGCCTGTGCATTGAAGAGCCTGACCACATTTCCACCAGGCCCTCCAGGATGCCCTCACTCAGCAATACCCTGGATTCATTACAATGATCAATTTCCCTGGCATTGCCTGAAAGCTTTCTGAACACCTAGGCCTTTCTTTTACTGAAACCTCTACACAGGGGGAGACGGGATCCGCACTTTCCTATCCCCAGAGCAGATTGGGCACATTCCTATGATGCCAGATGTCTAGAGGTGATTGGGTCTTTGATATTCTCTCTTTTAGTTTCTATTTATTTATTTTGAGACACTCCTGGCTGGAGTGCAGTGGCTTGATCATGGCTTATTGCAGCCTCGACCTCCTTCAAGTGATCCTTCCGCCTCAGCCTCCCAAGTAGCTGGGACTATAGGTGTGTGCCACCTTGCCTGGCTAATTTTTAATTTTTTGCAGAGATGGGGTTTCACTATGTTGCCCAGCCTGGTCTTGCACTCCTGAGCTCAAGTGATCTTCCCACTTTGGTCTCCCAAAATGCTGGGATTACAAGTGTGAGCCACTGCACCTGGCCCTCCTCCTCCTCCTCCTTCTTTTTTTTTAAGGAAAAGCATACTTTATAACATAGGTCTCTAAGAAAATGCCTGGCCACTCCCTGCAGGAGTCACATCCTACCCCTCACTACTGAATATGTTCCTAGGACCAGTAGCAGATTAATAAACTTGAGAGCGTACTAGTCATATGGAATCTCTGTTTCCAGTCTGGGTCTTTTGAAACAGAAGCTGCATTTTTAACAAGATCCCCAGGTGATTTGTGTGCACATTCAAGATGTGAGAAACCCAAGATGAAGCAGGAAGTGGAGACATCATGGCTGTGGCTCTGAGACGGGGTCACCAGCTGTGATAGTGTTTTCTAGGTCTTTGAAATAAAACCATCACAAGCCATTTTGCCTCATGTGGTGCAGCCATTTAGAGTACAAACAGTCCTGGTCTCACAGATTGGCTTCAGCACTTACTAACTATGTGGTTCAAAACAAGTTATTTAACTTTTTTGAGTATCAATTTCTTAATCTGTAGAGAGGACTTATCAGTTTATATAGTCAAAATTAAAAAGAATTTTAAAAAGAGGATATAACACCTTCCTTCCTAGGTGGAAGTAGGATTAAACCAGTTAACACGTCTAAATAATTTTTTCTTTACACAGTATCTGACACTCAATAAATGGCAACTTTTTTTGGTATTATTTATCTCATATGAGATATATAAATGCTCTTGGTTATTTATCAATTCATAATCCATCTTGCTTAAAAAAACGAAATAAACTGAAAGTTGTTGGTCACTTGAAAAGGACTAAAAATTACGAGGCATTTTATGATCTCAAAGATAGTGAATTGCTATATATGCCCTGTGCAGAGTTTGGGCGCAACTATCTGGTCTCTTCAAAACAAGGAGTGGAGCTTAGCTCTTCCAGTCTCTTCTGGGTTAGTTCTGGAGGGCTGGGTAAGTTGGAATGAGCTCGTTCTTAGAGGTAGCGAGACCTCTCTGCTCACAATAGCTATGATCACCCCAACTGCTCTTCTTTGCCTGCTCCCCGAACGCTCTCCCAGGCACCCGTGGCCTATCTTTTTCTTTAGTCCCCAGCTCTAATCCCCCACCCTAACGTAGCACAAACAGTTCCTTACATCTGGTAAATGAGGCTCCTTGGTGCCACTAGGCAGTGCCAGGTAAGGCTGGAAGCCTTCCAGCGGTCTGGAGACACACCACCCTTTCCACTCCATCCTACTCACCTGATAAGAGGCAGAGGCCCAGAACTCTCCAGCGAGTGCCCGACTGCATCTTTCTTTCATGGGACACTTACTTTACTAAGATGGCGGAGGCCAGCAGACTTAGTACTTCTGGAAGAAAAGCAAAACAGATGACTTTTTCAAAACATCTGCTAGAGATAAGGACGCTGGGGCCATTGTTCCCAATGCTAGGATGAAAAAGGAGGGCTTTATAAGAGAGAGACTCACCATTTTCTGAAGCGGGCACCTGAGGCTGGGAGTGGAGGAGGGTTTCTGAACCCCACACAGGAAGTAGAGGGGCCTCTGGGCCTGCGGGTTTTACCTCACTTGGAAACGTTCACGGCAGAGGCCTCCAGCTGGATTGGTGGAAGAAAGCTGGGTCCCACAGCCTTCCTAGAAGGCCAAACAAGAGGACTCTGACAATACCTGGAGGGGCCATGAAAAATACATGACATTTAGCTGTCCAGACCATGTAGTAGGTTGGTACAAAAGTAACTGCAGTTTTTGCCATTAAAAGTAATGGTAATACAATATGCCTCCACATTGCGGGTTCCTCCTTCCCCTAGAAGCTCTGACAGGAAGAGGGAGATGCACTGAACATTTGCTTTCTTTATGGTGGATCTGGCATGGGGCAGCAGGGTGCAGCCATTTTATTGACAAAACTTGTTGGTTTGAAAATACATGTTGCCTTAAATCCATAAGATGCCTTTTTTTTTGCCTATAATCTTTACAAAAATATTTAAAAACACAAGACTCAATGTTGAACAGGGTAAAGAGTGATAGTGTCAAAGTCTGCTGGTATGAGTGTGAATTGATGTAACCTTTCTTTATGTTTAAGCATGCGTTAATCAAATGCTTACTATATCCAAGCACCGTTCTAAGAGCTTTTCTGATATATCTTATTTAATTCTCAAACGACCCTCTAAGGTAAGTATTATTTTTATTTCCATTTTATACTTGAGGAAACTAAGGCTCAGGCAGGTTATCTAAGTTGCAGATTACAGAGCTGGGACTCTAGAAAACATTTTGATGAAATTCACTTATTTAATACATATTTTCTATCTACTGTACTGTAATTATATGCTGGGTGCTAGTAATGCAAGAGTAACAAGATAAATAGTCCTCTTGGATAAAAAAGGAAATGTGGAGATGAAACAGATAACTTCATAACCAATAACCATGCCCCGCATGATGGCGTACACCTGTATTCCTAGCTACTCGGGAGGCTGAGGCAGGAGGATTGATTGAGCCCAGGGGTTCGAGACTGCAGTGAGTGTGATTGTGTCTGTGGATAGCCACTGCACTCCAGCCTAGGCAGCATAATGAGACCCCATCTCTAAAAAACCCCCCAGATAACTTCAGGAGACTGATGCTAAGAGAGAAGACGTTCAGGTGCTGTGGGAGTAATAGAAGGGATCTAAGATAGTCTGGGGTGGGGTGGGGAAGAGAAGGTCCCCATGAGCAGGTGACATCTAAGCTGAAATTTGATGGAGGAACAGCAATGAACCAGGTGGAGTGGAAAGTGTTCCAGACAGAGGGAGCAGCATGTTTGAAACCCAGAGATGAGGAAGAGAAATGGAAAGTCCAGAACAGCAGGTAACAGGGAGAACGAGGAGTGTAAGAAATAATATAGGAAATTCGCCAGATGTGGTACTTTGGGAAGCCAAAGCAGGCAGATTGCTTGAGGCCAGGAGTTCAAGACCAGCCTGAGCAACATGGTGAAACCCTATCTCTACAAAAAAATACAAGAATTAGCCAGGTGTGATGGTGCTCACCTGTAGTCTCAGCTACTCGGGAGGCTGAGGTGGGAAGATCACTTGAGCTCAGGAGGTTGAGGCTGCAGTCAGCGATGATTGTGCTACTATGCTCCAGCCTGGGCAATACAGCAAGACCCTGTCAAAAAAAAAAAAAAAAGAGATAGGAAACTCAGCAGGGGCCAGATCGGAAGGGATTTGCAAGCTATGTTAGGGATTCTTAAGGATTTTCTTAGGGCTGTAGGAAGTATTCAAAAAGTTTTAAAAAGGTGAGTGACAGTATCAAATTCTTATCATATTCAAACGGAAAAAGTTGTTTTTTTTTTTTAGATGAAGTCTCACTCTGTTGCTCAGGCTGGAATGCAATCGTGTGATCTTGGCTCACTGTAACCTCCCCCTCCTGGGCTCAAGGGATCCTCCTGTCTCATCCTCCCAGGTAGCTGGAATTGCATGCATCCTCCCAGGTAGCTGGAATTGCATGCGCCAGCCACCACACCCAACTAATTTTTGTATTTTTGGTAGAGACAGAGTTTCACCATGTTGCCCAGGCTGGTCTCGAACTCCTGAGCTCAAGCCATCTGCCCACCTTGGACTCCCAAAATGCTGGGATTACAGACATGAGCCACCATGCCTGGCCAAAGTGAAAAAAGTTTTAATGATGGAAGTAATACGTGCATGTTAAAAACAATGCATATAGAAGGGTTGTATAAAAATAGCCCCTGTTCTACCTTGCTTCACCCCTACACTTCTCCCTAGAGAAAACAACTTGTAAGTTTTTCAACTTTTTTTTTTTTTTTTTCTGGTGGTTACCTTCGTGTCTGTAAATGTGCATTGCTATCCATCGGGTTCTCTGGGAAAAAAAGACGGAGATTTGGGCAGGTGGCTCTCTGAGGAAGCACAGGAGCATCATCTGTAAGGGAGAGAGGGGCAGCATCGGGCAGAGAGAGGTGAACTGCGATGAGACATATGAGGAGCCTCAGCCAGAGCCATGGGGAGTTCTCAGCCTGGGATCACCTTCCCAAGTTATCCTGAATTATCCTGAATTGAGCAAAGGGGCCATGAAAAATACAGGTATTATGAATTGAGGGGCTGCGAAGTTGGGTGAGGCAGCTGCTTCTGCTGAAGGCAAAGCCTTTGAAAGAGCTCAACTGTGAGTCCTCTGAGTACAAGAATCCCAGCAGTTGGGGGAGGGAGCCGCCCTGGAGTGGTGACCTGGGTGCAGCCACAGCATCCATGCAGTTTAACCCTTGCACTGCTTGGATCCATTCACTTCATATAATAATTTCATCCCATCCTTAAACAGCCTTTTCAGGATTCTCATTATCTCTTTTCTTGGAGAAGCTTATAAAAGGAAAGTTTCCTAATGGGACAAATTATAGCCCCATTAGCACAGTTGTCCCAGGGCACATCTGATAGGCAACCTTGTTCCCTATTCTGGATTGCTCCTAGCCTCAGCTAGCACCTCTGCTGACCTCAGGGAAGACATAGCTTGAGGAGTCTGAGCCCCCCGGCCGTTGTGGTTTTTTCAGGCTGTGGCTGCTGCACTTGACCATTTACCCTCAAAATTGCACTAAAAGGTGCCCCAGGGGAGCCCTTGGATTCTATCTGAGTTGTCCCTGCAGCCCTGCCTCCTCCTTATCATCAGATATGGAGAGATTCACTCTGCTGGGGGAGCAAGTCATTTTTTTTTTTTTGTATGCTGGTCTCTTGGCAGTGCTGTAACTTAAAGTTTAATGGGTGCTGTGGTGAAAGTGTTCTGCCTCTGGAAACCATGGCCCATAGAAACTCAGAGCCTAGTGTTAGCGGGACAGGAAGCACAAATTTCCTAAGTGGGCCACTGGAAGTAATGGTAAGCATGAATATCCCTACTTCTAACCTTTAGCTCTTGGACACATGCATTTTACCTTTTGGAGACATAGTATCATATAACATATATGTATACCGCATCCTGAAGTATAGTGCCCAATCCTAGCAGGGTGTCATCTCTAAGTTGATACCTTAGCTATGTCTTCAAAAGACTATTCCATGGATCCATCAGGCTGGCAGCTTCTGGGTGTTGTGGTATATGATAGGGCCAGTGGATCCCATGGTCATATGTCCATGGACACATCCTTGTTTTAAAGTGGGTCCCATGGTCTGTTGTGATGCTATGGAAGATCTAATGCTGACGGATCAGACAGTATGTGAACTCTTGGATAGTAGGGCTAGCTCAGGCACTGCAGGTAAGAGAATCAAACTCATACCCAGAATATGTCAAATGAATTGATTTGTCCTGTCAATGAATTGAGCCCTTTCCAGATTTTGGTTTGAAAAGGGTCCAGTGTAATCCACTTGCCAAGAAATGACTGGTAGGTTTCCTTCAACGATGACGCCAAATTGGAGGCTCCGCACTGAACTCTGTTTTGGCAGTGGCAGTAGCTGGATCAACTTTTGTGAGTGACGGCCCACACTGTTGTGCCCAGGTCTAGCATTTATCATTGCCGCCATAGCTGCTACATTCATAACCCCACTGTTTGAGTGTTGGGATGGCCATGGACAGAGGCTAGTTGACTTTAACTGGCCAAGTCATTTTCTTCTGCTTTGTGTTGTGGTGCTTCTTCCACAACGGATGTTCTCTGCTTGGTGTTCACATGTGACACAAAGATCTTCACACCTGGTAACAACTCCCGTGGGTCCATACACATGCCTCTTCCCCAGACTTTTCTGTCCCCAATCTTCTACTCTTACTTGTTCCAGGCCCCTGATCAGTAAATCAAGCCACTCACCACTGCCCATGGATCTCTATATATTCTAACATTAGGCCACTTCTCTTTCCACATAAAGTGAATGGCCACGTACAATGGCAGAAGCTCTGCCCTTCGAGAGGATTTCCCTTTACTACTCTTTCTTTTTCTTTTCTTTTCTTTCTTTTTTTTTTTTTGAGACGGAGTTTCACTCTGTTGCCCAGGCTGGAGTGCTGTGGCACCATCTTGGCTCACTGCAACCTCTGCTTCTGGTGCTCAAGTGATTCTTGTGCCTCAGCCTCACAAATAGCTGGGACTACAGTCACGTGCCACCATGCCCAGCTAATTTTTTGTATTTTAGTAGAGACGGGGTTTCACCATGTTGCCCAGGGTAGTCTTGAACTCCCAAGCTCCCGTGATCCACCCACCTTGGCCTCCAAAAGTGCTGGGATTATAGGCGTGAGCCACCGCACCTGGTTCCCTTTACTACTCTTTCAAGGTCGTTTCCTAGTGGGAATGCAGGACTGCAGGACTGCAGCATTCCGTTTTTGGCTTGCATCCACATACTAAGATGACATCTGTCAAGGATGTCAGGCTTTATTCTCCTCTGTCAGCTGGTCTTCAAGAATAGCCCACCAGGCTGCCACAGGTTGAACTGAAGGTGAAGTATTAGTGTAGTAGCGGTGGATGATGGAGGCCATGTGCTCCTGCAGTTGCTGCTTGTGTCCTCTGGCACGGTTCATGCCTCGGCCAGACTGCATTCCTTCCATCTTGCAGTGGATTGTTGCGCCCACCCAACCTCATGACTTGGAGGGTCTGACACTGCTTAGCTTATAATGGGCAGATCAAGTTTAATGATCAGCTGGTGTCCCATTGTCAGTTACTCAACTTCTTCCTGTGTATCTACGATAGTAGCATGCGAACAGCTGCTTTTCAAATGGTATATAATTCACTGCTGTAGGTAGAATGGCCTAGTTCCTGAACCCTAGGTATCAACATTGTGATTCTCCTGCTGGAACTTGCCATAGACTCCAAAAGGCATCTTTTCCCACCACAGATACTTCCAACTGCCATCAGGGTTGCTGGTATGTGGCCCAAGTTGCAGAGCTGCTTGTACCACAGCATGGACTTGCTGCAGAGTGCTTTACTGCTCTGGGCTCCACTCACAGCTGTAAGAGTTTTATGTCACTTGGAGATGAATAGGCCTATAAGGCATTGTCTTTCTTAACGGTGGGGATGGTGCAAGGTAAAATAACATAGCCTCTACTTTGGAAGAAATGACCTGGATGGTCCAAGACCTTGCATTCTTAAAAAGGACACCTGGCTGGGCGTGGTGGGTCACGCCTGTAATCCCAACACTTTGGGAGGCCGAGGTGGGTGGATCACCTGAGGTTGGGAGTTCAAGACCAGCCTGACCAACATGGAGACACTCCGTCTCTACTAAAAATACAAAAAAAATTAGCCAGGCACGGTGGTGCACGCCTGTAATCCCAGCTACTCGGGAGGCTGAGTCAGGAGAATTGCTTGAACCCAGAGCAATTGAACCCAGAGCTTGAATGCGGAGGTTGCGGTGAGCTGAGATCACGCCATTGCACTCCAGCCTAGGCGACAAGAGCGGAAACTCCATCTTAAAAAAAAAAAAAAAAAAAAGACACTTATGTGGCAGGCCCCGGAATCTTCATAGAGTTTATCTCCTATTCTCCAAGGCCTCCAAATACTCTCAATTTCTTGCTCTTTTGATGTGATTAATACAATGTCATTGATCTAGTGGACCAATGTGATGTTCTGCAGAATGTCCAAATTGTCCAGGTCCCTTCAGACTATGTTACGATAGAGAGCTGGCAAGTTGACACAGCCCCAGGCAAGACCAGGAAAGTATATTTTCTCTTGACTGTGAGTGAATGCTCTGATTAAAAATATTACATTTGGCATAACTGCTGCAGTTGGAGCTACTACTTGTTTAAATTTGCAGTAGTCCACTCTCATCCACAATGATTCCTCCATTTTTGCAAAGGCCAAATCAGTGAATTAAATAGGGTATGTAATAGGATCACAATTCTTTAAGTCTTTGAAAATGACACTAATCTCTACCATTCTTTCTAGGATGCAATATTATTTTTTGTTTACTGTGTTGGCGGGGAGTCATGGAAAGTTACAAGGGCTTCCGCTGGCTTTTCCTAATACAATAACTCTTATTTACTTGTTAAGGAGCTGAGGTGAGGGTTCTGACAACTGCTATGTCCATTATCATACTTTTGGGAACTGGGTAGATGGTGACTGGGTGGGTCAGTGAGATGGACCTGGGCCAGGACCCCATTTACCACCTGACTCTTATGTGCCCCTCCTCTCACAGCCATAAACAGCACTTTGGGACCCTGGTTATAATCATCACCTTGGGCCCTGTATCCAACAGCCTTTGAAAGGTCCAGGTATTCCCCTTTCCACAATAAATGAGTCCTTGTGGGGAAGGACTGTGGGAATCACTAATTTATATACTTGCCATGGTGTTGTAATGTCCTTTCTTATGGGGACTTGGCCTTTCTTTCAGTTGATTGGTTCTGGGTATGAGAATCGGCTAAGATCTGGAAACTCAGAAGGGAATTATGGCTTTCCATTTGTAAGCTCGCCTTGGCCAACTGCTCATTCATTCTTGGATCAATTTTGGGGAAATAGAAATACACACACATATTGTCAGAAGTGTATGGGATGTACTGACACTAAAAAATTATTTGTTATTTATCTGAGATTTAAATTTAACTGGGCAGTCTATATTTTTATTTGCTAAATCTGGCAAACCCACCTTAGTATTCCATCAGTCATTGCCATAGATCTCTGTAAATCAGGCCTCCTGACTGGCAGTTTTGACCTTATAGCCACCTTGCTTTGGAAGATAAATGCCACCAACTGGCCTCTGCTTCTCTGGGACCTTCTTATTCTCATTACTACCTAGGAACCAGGTCTATGATACTATTAGCCCAGGCCTACAGAAAATGACTAATATTAACTGTCTCAATAATGCTGGTGCAACAACTGAACTCATGGACTTAGGGAGTAGAAGGATGGTTAACAGAGGCTGGGAAGGGTAGTGAAAGACTGGGGTGGGATGGTTAACTGGTTAAAAAAATTAGAATGAATAAGACCTGCTGTTTGATAGCACAACTGGGTGACTATAGTAAATAATAACTGTACATTTTTAAGAAACTTAAAGAGGCCAGGCACAGTGGCTCACACTTGTAATCCCAGCACTTTGGGAGGCCGAGGTGGGTGGATCACCTGAGGTCAGGAGTTCAAGACCAGCCTGGCCAACATGGTGAAACCCTGTCTTACTAAAAATACAAGAATTAGCCAGGCACGGCAGTGGGCGCCTGTAATCCCAGCCACTCAGGAGGCTGAGGCAAGAGAATCCCTTGAGCCCGGGTGGCAGAAGTTGCTGTGAGCTGAGAGCGTGCCGTTGCACTCCAGCCTGGGCAACAGAGCGAGACTGTGTCTCAAAAAACAAAACAAAACAAAACAAAAAAACCAAAAACCAAAAAACGAAAACGTAAAGAGTGTAATTGAAGTGCTTGCAACTCATGGATAAATGCTCGAGGGAAACCCCATTCTTTATGCTGTGCTTATTTCACACTGCATGACTTTACCAAAACATCTCATGTGCCCCATAAACATATACACTTACTATGTGCCCACAAAAATTTAAAAAAAAAAAAAAAATAATGCTGGTGCTCATTTATTAGAATGCATTGGCAAGTCCTCTAGGCCCCCCTGAGGGATAGAGTCAACTGGTGGGTTTTCTGGTATTTGAGAGTAGATTCATTCTAGCATGCTCACTCTCTGATCCTTTTTGGTCCTTTCTCCATAGTCTGCCACAGCAGTTCAGACACTCTACTTCATTTAATGTGGGCCACCACTTTTACCAAACTTTCAAGAGCCTTCCTAGCAGCAGATTAAATCAGTCTCCTAGGGCCCATACCAGGTATTAAACCTCGTGTCATGAGAGTGCCCCCACATTGACAAAGCCTCTTCCATTCAGCTTTACATTTCACCCCACTTGATCCACATGCCGCCCACAGGCAAACGCCCCAGGTCTTGCCAGTCCACATCAGTGGGGTCTTGCAGTGGCCTTGGCATATCAATCTCTCTCTTCTCTCAGCAGCCCCAGCACTTCCTCAGTTGGGTCATCTTGAGATTTGACTCTAGTGATTGATCTGACGGTCAGGAGGGGAGATGAGGGCAGATTCTGAGACGGGCTGATGGTGTCTTATAAGGTACCTTCTTAAGGGATGAAGCCTAGGCCCAGCAGGTTCAGGGGAAACTGGAAGTTCAGGGGTCTCAATCACATTTGCTCAGCCTCAGGGTCCCCTATCTTCCTTATCATGGCCCTGATTTTGGCATAAGCAACTTACCTAGGCTAAGAATTCCTCCTCTGAAATTCTTCCACTTTTACGGAGGGTGCCCTCTAGCTGCAGGAGATGAGGTCCTCTTTAAATGCTGCTAAGGAAGCCAGCCTCTGACTCACTTTGTCTTAAATTGGTGATTAATTGAGATGAGCTTGTCATTTTCTCTCTTTAACACATCAGTGGTTCTAAGCAAGGGCCACCCAGTTTCACAATCTTCATAGTTACTATTTACCTGAACTTCTCACATACCGGGGCATTTCGTAAGCCAGTGTATTCCTTCCACCTTAATCTTGGCCCAGTTCATCACAGGGACTGTAGCTCCTCCTACCATTGATGATGGGGTCTTCGTTGCCATCTGTTATAGAATCCCATCTTTAAAATCTACTTTTTAGGACCACTTCTAGAACCAACTAGTTTAGGATTGGTCCCCCAATAGCCAGAGCTTGAGATTGCAATTCTTGTTCAAGTGATTTGGTGAGGGAGTGCCGTCAGGTGAGTTCTGTAAGGGAGTAAGGATGGCACTGGATGGCACATTAGAAGAGGAGAAAAAGCTAGTTCAAAATGTGGGTTCAGCTGAGGTCTAGCCTTAACCTGATCTCCAGGAGAGCTCTAGAGCAAGAATGCCCCCACGGAGTTGTCCCAGCTAGAGGCAGGAGACTGAACTTCTGTATTCCCCTATCTGTCAGTCATTGGCTGCAGGATGCCAGATAAGGCAGCTTCCTGGAGGTGGAGGCCAATTCTCAGGAGAAGAGTGCTGCTGTGAAGCTATTAGCAGTCAATACTCACAGAAGCCAGGGGACGGGTGCACTGAGCAGGTGAAGGGGATGTGGTAGGGCACCAACAACACCTGTTACAGCATGCATCTCTAAACACTAATTTCCATTTCCTATTTGGTGAGTTTTATGTAAATGAAATCACTCATACTTTGTGTTTGGTGTCTTTTGGTCAACATCAGGTTTCTGAAAATCTTATATGTTGTTGCTTGGGCTGCGTTCCACAAATTTTAATATGTTGTATTTTGCTTATTCAGTTAAAATACATTCTAATTTCCATCGATTTATCTTTGACTCATGGGATATTTTGAAGTGTATTGCTGGAATTGGCATTAAGAATAGACATAATTCAACAAAACAGAGTAGAGAGCCCAGAAAAAGACCCTAACATATATAAACAATTGATTTTCAAGGAAAGTAAACAATGGGAGAAATGATAGTCTTTTCAACAAATGGTCTAGGAAAAACTAGATAGAAATCCATAAGGAAAATAATGAATTCAATCCTTACCTCAAACTCTGCAAAAAAAAAAAAAGAAAAAAAAAGAGAGAGAACTTGAAATAAGGACCTAAATGTAAAAGCTAAAACTATAAAACTTGTGGAAGAAAACATAGGATAATATCACTATAGCTTTGGAGTAGGCAAACATATTTTAGGATACAAAAATAGTAATTTTAAAGAAACAATAAAAGGTAAAAAAGAGTAAGTTAGACTTTGTCAAAATTAAAAACTTTTCTGCTTTTTGAAAGACTCTATTAAAATGAAGAGGTAAGTCACAGGCTAGGAGAAATAATTCACAATATGTGTATCTGACAGGGGACTTGTATTCAAAATATATAAGTAACTCTTACAACTTAGTAAGAAGGCAACCCAATAAAAAATTGGGCAGAGGATATAAATAGGCACTTCATCAAAGAAGACATACAAATAGCCAAGAAGCACATGAAAATATTCTCAACATCATTAGTTGTCAGGGAAATGCGAATTCAGATCACAATGAGATACTACTATACACATTCTAAAATGGCTAAAATTAGGATGACTGACAATAGTAAGTGTTGAAGAGATTGTGGAACAATTGGAACTTTTTTACTTTGCTGGTGGGAGTGTGGAATGGTACGACCACTTGAAATAACAATGGAAAAATGGTTTGTCAGTTTCTTAAAAAGTTAATATACTTTTATGTTACAATTCAGCAATACCATACCCAGGTTAATGAGACAAATGAAAACATGTATCCACAAAAAGACATGTATATGAATGATCACAGCAGTTTTTTTTTTAAAATAATAATGGCAAAAACCTGGAAACTGTCCAAATGTTCAACCAGAGATGAATGAATAAATAAATTGCAGTACATTCAGAGCACACTACTAAAGCAATAAAAAGGAGCAAACTACTGATGTAGCAAACTACATCTCGAAAACTGTATTTTAAACAAAGAATCCCACCACAAAAGTGTATGTGCTGTATGGTTTCTTTTATATGAAATTCTACAACAGTAAAGTTTATTTATTATTATTTTTTGATTTATTTTCTTTTTAGTAGAGACAGGATCTCACCAGGTTACCCAGCCTTTTTTGGACTCCTGGACTCAAGTGATCTTCTTGCCTCGGCCTCCCAACATGCTGAGATTACATGTGTGGGCCACTATGCCTGGCTTAGAACAGTAATATTTAATTGACAGTGACAGAAAGAAAATTATTGGCTGTTGGGGGCTGGAGATAGGTGGAAGATTGATTGCAAAGAGCCTTGAGGGAATCTTTAGGGGTGACAGGAATGTTTTGTATCTTAACTGGGGTGGTGGTACACGAGTGCATACATTTGTCAAAATTCTTGAACTGTGTATTTAAAAGGGTGCATTTTATGGTAAGTAAATCAAACCTCAAAAAAAGAATGTACAAATAGACACCTATACACACACAGGAGAATGACTACAGAACAACGTCAAAGTAATAGATCATAGAGTAAAAGGGGAGGGGCAAGGATTGGTTGGTTGGGTTTTTTCATTCTAAGCCTTCAGCAAATTGATCTTTTTTTTTTTCTGAGACAGGGTCTTGCTCTGTTGCCCAGGCTGGAGTAGAGTGATGCGATCTAGGCTCATTCCCGAGCCTCCCAGGTAGCTGGGACTACAGACATGCGCCATGCCCAGCTAATTCTTGTAATGTTATAGATATGGAGTCTTGCACTGTTGCCCAGGCTGGTCTCAAACTCCTGAGCTCAAGCAATCCACCGGCCTCAGCCTTCCAAAGTGCTGGGATTACAGGTATGACCGACTGTGCCCGGCCTAGCAAACTGATTTTTTAAAACAATGTCCTTATACTTCTTCACTAAAAAAAATTAGGCGTAAATGAGAGGTAAAGAGGTAGAGTCAGAATGTAGACATCTCTTTTGAGAAGTTTTTCAGTGAAAGCGAGCAGAGAATGGGGCTTTGGTTGGAGGGGATGTGATTTCATGGGAATTCTTTTTTTAATGATAGATACATAAAACTAGGCAAGAACTCAATATGCTTATATCTTTTATACAATTATAGAACCAAACGGAATTTACAAGTTAAATCTAAAAAAATTCAAAACCAATTCAATTTAATGATACAAAAAAGATAGAATTGCACAGTATAATCTTTACCATGTACAATGCAAATGTATATTTATGAAAGTGACTGGAAAAAACTACAACAAAATGCCTACAAAGATGGTACATGAATATAAATAGAACAATTTAAATTTTCTTCCTATACTTTTCTACGTTTGAAATTTTCTGTAATGAATATTTATTACTTATATAACTAAAGATAAGCATTTAAAAAAGAAAAGAATAATTGATGCTAATTTTCAAATAGGTATGAATCTAATGTGAAATACATATGTATTTTTGAAACAGTCTCACTCTGCCACTCAGGCTGGAGTGCAGTGGCAAGAACATGGCTCACTGCAGCCTCAACCTTCTGAGCTCAACTGATCCTCCTGCCTCAGCCTCCTAAGTAGGTGGGACCACAGTTGTGTGCCACAACACCCAGCTATTTTTATTTTTATTTTTTGTAAAGATGAAGTCTCCCTATATGGTTCAGGCTGGTCTTGAACTCCTGGGCTCAAGCGATCCTCCTGCCTTGGCCTCCCAAAGTGCTGGGATTACAAGAATGAGCCACTGCACCCTGCCTAACGTGCATGTATTTTTGATATCAGCATGTGGACACACCCATCCTGCTTTTCCTAGTGTTCACGTGTCTTACTTATTTATGCATTTATTTGTTAATTTTTGCTTCTTCTGACTCAGTCCTCATATCATTCATGCTTCTGTTCCTAGGTCCTCTCCTTAGCTTGAAGTCCTTCCCTTTCCAGCACCATACAGTTCTTAATTAGTTGAGATGGCACAGCCCAGAACAACAACTGGCCACCTTAGTGTAATGTAGTGCTTCTCAACTCATAAGACACATGCCCCTTCCTATAACAACTATTTTGTAACATCCCCTTTACTAGGCTGAAAGGAAATCACAGAAAAGAAAGCGAACCTCCACACGCAATTTTCCCTCAAATCAATACAATGCTCCTTGTAAAGAAGAAATACAAGAAGTGTATGATGAAATAAATCCTTTGGCATGATTCCATGAGAAGACAGAATAAGAGTCAGATTCTTGCCTGTGTGTGTATTAGCCATGTAAATGCTCAGCTTCAAATGTATGCTATTGGGTGGTGCCGGTGACTCAAATACCACGGGTGCTTTAGTGATGTAATTTTCAAAAGCAGTAAACAACGATTGGTAAAGCTCTGAACAAAACAATCTTCCTTTAAATTATATGGTATTTGCATGCCTGGAAAATTCAACATATATTAAAACCATGCAAAACATATTGTGTAAAATGGAGCTAGGGTCTAGGATCAGATATTACACATTTAGGTTTTCCAGCTTTGTTAATGTCCCATGTGCCATTTGAAAGTCGTGTGGGATGTAGGACAATTCGTTGTTTTGCTGAACTGTTCCCATGCATTGCAGGATGCCAGCATTTCTAGCCCCCAACCACTAAATGCCTCTAGCATCTCACAAAAACAATCCCACACATTTCCAAAACATCTTCCGGGGAGCTGTGCCATCTCAGTTAAGAATCACTATTTAGAGCCTTCCTCCGACCTGGGTTTGCAGAACCTAGTATCGCGATCTCTCCCAAAATGAACAGAAGGAGGCAGCAACTGACTGGAAAATCAGTATTATGGACACGAATATACTTGGCATGAGGTGTCCTACTTCTCTGCACTTTGCCCTCATTCAACCTCCACCACAAGCCTCTGGACCAGCTTGAAGCCTGCTCTGATTTCTGGCACTCCACTTAATCATATTCTCCTCTCTAGCCTCCCAAATGATTCCTATCTCCTCTCAGGTTCTAGCAAACTTGCAGTCCTCGAGCAGTGGCCCTATTTTTTTTTCAGGATTGTTATTTTTTTAAAAATTGTGGTAAAATGCAAATAACAAAATTTATCATCTTAACCATTTTAAGTATACAGTTGAGTAGTGTTAAGTCCATTCACAATTTTGTGCAATCAATATCCAGGATTTTTTTTATCTTGCAAAACTGAAACTGTATACCCATTAAACATTCCCCTATCCCCTCTGATATAGTTTGGTTGTGTGTTCCTGCCCAAATCTCATGTTGAATTGTAATCCCCAATGTTGGAGATGGGTCATGGATCATGGGGGTGGATTTCTCATGAATGGTTTCGCACCATTTTCTTGGTGCTGTCCTCGTGATAGTGAGTTCTCTCAAGATCTGGCTGTTTAAAAGGGTGGCACCTCAGCCAGGCGTAGTGTCTCACGCCTGTAATCTCAGCACTGTGGGAGGCCGAGATGGGCAGATCACCTGAAGTCGAGTTCGAGACCAGCCTGGCCCACATGGTGAAACCCCATTTCTACTAAAAATACAAAAATTATCTGGGCATGGTGGTGCATGCCTGTAATCCCAGCTACTCGGGAGGCTGAGGCATGAGAATTGCTTGAACCCGGGAGGCGGAGGTTGCAGTGAGCCAAGATTGTGCCATTGCACTCCAGCCTGGGTGACAGCGAGACTCTGTCTCAAAAAAAAAAAAAAAAAGTGTGGCACCTTGCTGGCTCTCTCTTTCTCCTGCTCTGGCCATATGATGTGCCTGCTTCCCCTTTGTCTTCCACCATGATTGTAAGTTTCCTGAGGCCTCCCCAGAAGCCAAGCAGATGCCAGCATCACGCTTCCTGTACAGCTTGCAGAACCATGAACCAATTAAACCTCTTTTCTTAATAAATTACCCAGTCTCAGGTATTTCTTTATAGTTATTTGAGAATGGACAAATACACCCACAAAGCTGCAAGAAACATCGGTGTACATATCTCTTCAGCAACTATAGCTGCAGGACAAGCTACTAGAAGAGAGATTGCTGAACCAAAGGATACATGTACTTAAAATTTAGACAGATATTTGTAAATTACCCTTCCAAAAAGTCATACCAATTTATATTCACACAGAGTATAAATGTTACTCTTTTATTACATCTTTGTTAACCCTGGGAATTTTTTTCTTTCTTAAAAAGTAGTTTGTATTTTAATCTAAATAACATAACAGTCTAATAGTATTGTAAAGTTTATAATGAAAACCAACAATCTCCTGCCTGCCTCCTCCGCCCCTTAACCATCTGGAGTTGATTTTGTGTACAATGTGAACTAGAGATTCAATTTCATTTTTTCCCCTATGGCATTTTTCCAAGCTCCATATTTTGAACATATTCTCCTTTCCCCACTGATCTGCTATGCCACCTCCATCGTATACCAAATTTTCATATGCATAACATGTGCATAAAGGCCTGACTTATAGGCTATGTATTGTCTCATCAGTTAATTTTTCTATCCTTACATCAATACCACATCATCTTAATTATTATAGATTTACAATACATCCTGGCATAGAGTCAGTTCCCTGCCCTGCTCTTCCTTTTTCTGGCTATTCTTGGCGTTTTACTTCTCCATATAAATTGCAGAATCTTAAGTTTCATGAAACACCCTGCTGTGATTCTGATAGGAAATGAAACAAATTTATAGATCAATTTGGAGGGAATTTATATCTTTATGATATTATTATATTGTTTAAAATACATGAATATGACCTAGCTCTCTGTTATTATTACTATTTTTTTGAGACAAGGTCTCACTCTGTTGCCCAGGCTGGAGTGCAGTGGCACGATCTCAGCTCACTGCAGCCTCAACCTCCTGGGCTCAAGCGATCCTCCCACTTCAGCCTCCAAAGTAGCTAACACTACAGGTGCACTCCACCATACCCAGCTAATTTTTTGTATTTTTTGAAGAGAAGAAGTTTCATTATGTTGCCTAGGCTGGTCTGAAACTCCCAGGAGCAAGTGATCCACCCGCCTTGGCCTCCCAAAGTGTTGGGATTACAGGTGTGAGCCACCATGCCTGGTCTATGAAGGTATTTTTAAATGTCACTAAAGTTTCATAATTTCCTTTGTGAAGGTCATACTTTTTTTTATTAGATTTATTCTTAGGTATGAGATATACTCTGATACTATAGTATGTAGTATCTTTTTAAAAGTTATGTATTTTTGGCTGGGCTCAGTGCCTGACACCTGTAATCTCAACACTTTGGGAGGCTGATGCAGGCAGATCACTTGAGGTCAGGAGTTCGAGACCAGCCTGGCCAACATGGCGAAACCCCGTCTCTACTAAAAATACAAAAAACCGGGTATGGTGGCTCATGCCTGTAATCCCAGTTACTCAGGAGGTTGAGGCAGGAGAATCGCTTGAACCCAGGAGGTGGAGGTTGCAGTGAGCCAAGATTGCACCACTGCACTCCAGCCTTGGCCGGCACAGGGAGACTCCATTTAAAAAAAAAAAGTTATTTTTTTGTTGTTGATTGTTGTTGCCTTATGGAAATGTTTTAAAATATTATGTATATTGGTGTAATATTCAGTTTCATTGCTAAATTCTACTATTCTTAAACATTTGTCTATATTCTTTTGCTCTGTCAATGTAAAAAATCATGTCATCTGCAAACAATTACAGCTTTATTTTCTCTTTTTTTGTTCTGTAAGCTTCTAATTTGTTTTTCTTGAACTGTACCAGATGGGGCCTCCAATATAACACTGAATAACAGTGAAGATATTGGGCATTCTTCTTTAATTATTGAATTATACTGAATATTGGGAATAATCTAATATGTCTCCACTTAGAACAATATTTGCTGTGGGAGTTTAATAGTTACTCTTTATCAGGTTAAGGAATTCCCTTCTAATACTGATTTATAAAGAACTTTTATCCTGAATAGGCATGGGATTTTATCCAATACTTTTTCCGGTTCTATAGACAGGTTCCTGTGATTTTTCTCTTTTAAGCTGTTTATATGATGAATTACATTTATAGACTTCATGATATTAAACCGTTGTTATATAACTGAAATAAGTCCTACTTGGTAGTGGTGTATTATCTTTTTAAAATTTTTGCCTATTTGAAGTCAATTTGCTAATATTTTGTTTAGAATTGTTGTCTTTATTTTCATGAGAGAAATTGGCTTGGAATTTTTTTCTTAAGTGTCCGTATCTTATTTTCTTTTGTATCAGTGTTATACTGGCCTCAATAAATGAGTTGAGGAACATTTTATTTCTTCTATTTTCTGGAAGAATTAAGTTTTTTTCTGGCATTCTATTTTATTTATCACTCATTCACTTGTTTTTCAGCTTCCAAATTTTTATTCCATTTCTTGTCTGCTATTATCCAAATATTGTCCTTGTCTTTTATGGGTATATGCCATTTGAGTGGGCTTTCTAGGAGATAAAAAGAACGAAATACATGTGTGTTCACTTTGTCGTGTTTAACTTAAAATCTGGTATTTCTGTTTCCTTTCCCATTAATTAATTTACCTATAAAGTTTGACTAATGGAGAGTTGATTGTATAAAGGTAGATTGAAGTCTGAGCCTGGGTATTTAATTTTAAATTGTTCATTTTAATGGAAAAACTAAGAAGCCTATACAGTCATACTTCAGAGATATTGCAGGTTCAGTTCCAAACCACCACAATAAAGTGAGTACTGCGATAAAGCGAGTCACACAAATTCTTTGGTTTCCCAGTGCCTACAAAAGTTATGTTTACACTATACTGTAGTTTACTAAGTGTGTAATAGCATTATGTGCTATTAATTTAATTTAAAATTAATTTAAAAATAATGTGCATACCTTAATTAAAAATACTTTTTTGCTTTAAAATGCTATTGATCCGCTGGGCATGGTGCCTCACACCTGTAATCCTGGCACTTTGGGAGGCCAAGGCAGGTGGATTGCTTGAGCTCAGGAATTCAAGACCAGCCTGGGCAACATGGCGAAACCCTACCTCTACAAAAAATACAAAAATTAGCTGGGGTGGTGCTGCGTGCCTGTAATCCCAGGCTGAGGATTACAGTTTGGTGGCTGAGGCAGGAGTATCATTTGAACCTGGCGGGTGGAGGCTGCAGTCAGCTGAGATTGCACCACAGCACTCCAGCCTGGGCGACAGAGTGAGACCCTGTCTAAAAAAAAAAAAAAAAAGCTATTAATCATCTGTGCTTTCAGCAAGTCACAATCTTTTTTGCTGATGGTGGTCTTGCCTCCATGTTGATGGCTGCTGACTGATCAGGATGGTGGTTGCTGAAGGTTGGGGAGGCTGAGGCAAATTTTGAACCCGGGAGGCGGAGCTTGCAGTGAGCCGAGATTGTGCCACTGCACTCCAGCCTGGGCGACAGAGCAAGACTCCGTCTCAAAAAAAAAAAAAAAAATTAAGTTTGCTGCCTTGATTGACCCTTCCTTTCATGAAAGATTTATCTGTAACATTCAATGCTGTTTGATAGCATTTAACCTACAGTAGAGATTCTTTCAAAATTGGAGTGAATCCTCCAAACCCTGTCACTGTTTTATCAGTTATGTTTATCTAATATTGTAAATCCTCTGTTGTCATTTCAACAATGTTCATAACATCTTCACTAGGACTAGATTCCATTGTAAGAAACCATTTTCTTTGCTTACCAATATGAAGCAACTCCTCATCCATTAAAGTTTTATCATGAGATTGCAGCAACTCAGTAATATCTTCAGTCTCTACTTCTAATTCCAGTTCTCTTGCTGTTTCCACCACATCTGTAGTTACTTCCTTCACTGAAGTCTTGAACCCCTCAAAGTCATCCATGAGGATTGGGATCAACCTCTTCCAAACTCCTGTTAAAGTTAATATTTTGACCTCCTCTCATGAATCATGAATGTTCTTAAATGGCATCTAGAATGGTGAATCCTTGGCAGAAGTTTTTCAATTTCCTTTTCCCAGATCCATCCCACTATCTATGATTGTTATAGCCTTAAAAAATGTAGTTCTTCAATAATAAGACTTGAAAGTCAAAATTACTCTTTGATCCATAGGCTGCAGAATAGGTGTGTTGGTAGGCATGAAAACAGCAGTAATTTCTTTTTGTACATTTCCATCAGAGCTCTTCAGTGACAAGGTGCATTGTCAATAAGCAATAATATTTTAAAAAATAATCTTTTTAAGGGGGGCAGTAAGTCTCAACAGTGGGCTTAAAATATTCAGTAAACTGGCTGGGTGCGGTGGTTCACGCCTGTAATCCCAGCACTTTGGGAGGCCTAGGTGGGCGGATTGTGAGCACAGGAGATCTAGACCATCCTGGCTAACACGGGGAAACCCCATCTCTACTAAAAATACAAAAAATTAGCTGGGCATGGTGGCGGGTGCCTGTAGTCCCAGCTACTCGGGAGGCTGAGGCAGGAGAATGGTGTGAACCCGGGAGGTGGAACTTGCAGTGAGCCGAGATTGCGCCACTGCACTCCAGCTTGGGTGACACAGGAAGACTCCATCTCATAAAAAAGAAAAAAACAAAACAAAACAAAACAAAAAACACAAAACCATGCTGGAAACAGATGTGCTGTCATCCAGGCTTTGTTGTTCCATTTATAGAGCTCAGGCAGAGTAGATTTAACATCATTCTTAAGGGCCCTAGGATTTTTAGAATGGTAAATGATAAATTGGCTTCATAAAGTCACCAGCTGCATTAGCCACTAACAAGAGACTCAGCCTGTCTTTGAAGCTTTGAAGCCAGGTATTGACTTCTCCTCTAGAGCTATGAAAGTCCTAGATGACATCTTCTTCCAACGTAAGGCTGTTTTGTCTACATTTAAATTTTTTTTTAACTTAAAAAGATTTGATGGCTGGGCGTGGTGGCTCACGCCTATAATCCCAGCATTTTGGGAGGCCGAGGCAGGCGGGTCACCCAAGGTCAAGAGTTTGAGACCAGCTTGAGCAACATGGTGAAACTCTGTCTCTACTAAAAATACAAAAAAAAAAAAAAAAAAAAAGCCGGGCATGGTGCTGCATGCCTGTAATCCCAGCTACTCGGGAGACTGAGGCAGGAGAATTGCTTGAACCTGGGAGGTGGAGGTGGCAGTGAGCCAAGATTGTGCCACTGCACTCCAGTCTGGATGACAGAATGATATTCTGTCTCAAAAAAAAAAAAAAAAAATTGAGACAGGATCTTGCTTTCTTGCCCATACTGGAGTGCAGTGGCACAATCATAGCTGGCTGCATCCTCAAACTCCTGGACTCATCCCAGCCTTCTGAGTAGCTGGGACTAGAGATGTGCACCACCATGCCCAGTTTTCTTTCTCGGTTTTTTTTGGTTTTGTTTTTGTTTTAAGATGGGATCTTACTCTGTTGCCCAGGCTGGAGTGCAGTGGCATGATCATAGCTCACTGCAGCCTCCTGGGACTTCTGGGTTCAAGCGATTCTCCTGCCTCAGCCTCTCAAGTAGCTGGGACTACAGGTGTATGCCACCATGCCCAGCTAATTTTTTATTTTTTTGTAGCGATGGGGTCTCACTGTGTTGCCCAGGCTGTTCTCGAATTCCTGGCCTTAAGTGATCCTCCTACTTCAGCCTCCCAAAGTGCTGGGATTACAGGTGTGAACCCCTGCACCTGGCTACATTGAAAATCTGTTGTTTAGTGTAGCCACCTTCATCAATTATCTTACTTAGATCTACTGAATAACTTGCTGCAGCTTCTACATCAGCACTTGTTGGTCTACCTTGTACTTTTATGTTATAGAGATGGCTTCTTTCCTTAAACCTCATGAACCAATCTCTGCTAGCTGCAAACTTTTCTTCTGCAGCCTCCTCACCTCTCTCAGGCTTCATAGAATTGAACAGAGTCAGGGCCCTGCCCTAGATTAGGCTTTGGCTTCAGGAAAGGCTGTGACTGGTTTGATCTATCCAGACCACTCAAACTTTCTCCATATCAGCAATAAAGCTGTTTTGCTTTCTTGTCATTCATGTATTCATTTGAGTAGCACTTTCAATTTCTTTTAAAAACTTTTCCTTTGCATTCACAACTTGGCTAGTTGTTTGGTGCGAGAGGCCTAGCTTTCTGCCTATCTCTGCTTTCCATATGCCTTCCTCACTAAGCTTACTCATGTCTAGTTTTTGATTTAAAGTGAGAGACATGCGACTGCCTTTCACTTGAACACTTAGAGGCCATTGTAGGGTTCACTTGGCCTGATTTCAATATTGCTGTGTCTCAGGGAATAGGGAGGCCTGAGAATAGAGAGAGAGATTGGGGACTGGCTGGTCTGTGGAGCAGTCAGAACACGCACAACATTTTCTGATTAAGTTTGCCATCATGTATGGGCATGGTTTGTTGTGCCCCGAAACATCTACTACTGTAACACCAAAGATCACTGATCAAAGGTCACCATGACATATAGAATAATAATAAACAAGCTTGAAATGTTGTGAGAATTACTAAAACATGACACAGACACAAAGTGAGCACATGCTGTTGGAAAATGATTTGCTCTACATGGGGTTATCACAAACCTTCAATTTGTAAAAAACACAATATCTGCAAAGTGCAATAAAGTGAAGTGCAATAAAATGAGGTCTGCCTGTAGAGCATAAAGCAGTAGATGAGTCACAAAAATAATTTAACAACCTCGTAGCAGTGTATCCTTAATGCCCAGATTGTAGGTTCAAACACCATTTCCCACTAAAAGAAATCAGGGATCCTTGAAGAATTGTGGATGATTTTAAGTCTATGGCAAGAAGTGTTCAAGATGAGCCTGGAACATCTTATCATATGGGTCAAAAGGACTGTCACATGAGGAATTACCTTGGTGCAATGATAACCTTCTAACATACTACATAACAAGCTATCCCAGAGGTCACAGAACAGAATGGCTCACAGACAAAATTACAATCTTGAATCACTTTGTTTATCAACTCATTTAAAATGTTTAGTAAGAAGCAATGGAAAAGAGATGAGGAAGGTTAACACCCTTAGCACAGGGTGGAAGAAGTACCCTATGTGAGTCTTGTGTTATGTAATGCTCATATGCCCAATCTTTCTACTGCATCAGCCTTCCCCACTGATGGTTACAAGGAACCGAGTTGTGGATGAGCAAGAGGAGTCAGCAGATTGACTGGGCCTGGAGCCCAAACACTCTTGCTCTATTGTAGGAAGGCAAGGGCAAGAATCCTTGGCTACAGCTGTAGCTTGCTGATTACCCTGTTGGGCAGCTATGGGTTTTATCTGCATATCTCAGACAGAGGATGCAGATTGCCAGAATGGGTGTCACAAAGGGATGGCTGGTTTAAATTTTTGTGAATATTCAGTGCCTCATAAATATTTGGTGTTTCATGTGTCTTGTGTCTACTTGGTCTGTCCATCCCTTCTTATATCAGCATAAATCTACTCTGCTTACCAAGGTCTCATATGTCTTACAAGCTACTTGCTTCTACACTTAATTTCATCTAGTCTCCATATTTGTTTCCTTCTCTTACTTTCTATAGCAGACTTTAACATTCATAAAGAATTCAGCAAACACACCTTACAAGGATGCACTTGAAGCTGGAAGAGCCTCTTCCAACTTGAAGAGGCTCCCGATGGCCAAAGATGAGATAATTTGAGAATCAATAAGAATAATAATGATGATGTTTGAAACACATCAAATATATTTAATGCTATGTTTAGCTTTCAATTTAAAGTGAGAGGTGTGTTAACTACCTTTAACTTGAACACTTAGAGGCCATTGTAGAGTTTAATTGGCCTAATTTCAATATCATGTGTCTCAGGGAATTGGGAAGCCTGTGAAGAGAGACTGGGGAATGGCCAGTCATTATGTCACAATGTCATTATGTGTAATAACACTAAAAACAAAAAACTCTCATTGCTAATCATTGGAAGATGCTAGTGAACCAACGCATTGTGCTCAAAATCGATCTTTTCTTTTCTTTTTTTTTTCTTTTGGGACGGAGTCTCGCTCTGTCGCCCAGGCTGGAGTGCAGTGGCTCGATCTCGACTCACTGTAAGCTCTGCCTCCTGGGTTCATGCCATTCTCCTGCCTCAGCCTCCCAAGTAGCTGGGGCTACCGGAGCCCGCCACCACGCCCAGCTAATTTTTTGTATTTTTAGTAGAGACGGGGTTTCACCGTGTTAGCCAGGATGGTCTCGATCTCCTGACCTCGTGATCCGCCCGCTTCGGCCTCCCAAAGTGCTGGGATTACAGGCGTGAGCCACCATGCCTGATCTTTTCTATATGAACCATCCCAGTGAGTAGTCACTTAGTAGATGAGGGGGCTTCTCTTTCTAGAAATAGTCTAGCTAATAAATAAAGTAGGGATGATATTAGAAGATCATCACTTTGCACACCAAATGAATGAATGGATCTGAGCACTGAGCATCAAAGGCTACTGACATCAAACACACAAAAGAGACAACCACATACTATATTCCTCCTGGAGGAAGACCACAACCCTGCCTGTGAGGTAGTCTTGCTTTAAAAAAGTCAGATTTCAATCTGATTGAGCCTCAGTTCAGTCCACATCAACAGTTTCCAAGGAGTGGTCAGCATCAAGCACACAGGAAGTTGCCAGAAATGCAAACTTTTGGGACTTTCCCAGACCAGAATCAGAAACTCTGAGGGTGGGGCCGAGCAACCTGGTGTAACAAATCATTCAGGTGATTCTGATGCTCACTAAAAATGGAAAACTACTGCTTTAAATACAATACCAATTTATAGGAAATACAGAGGAACATATTAAACAACACCTTCGTGACGCAGGCAAAAAAAAAATACACAGTGTGGAAAACCATCAGACAAATGACTCAATTTCTTTAAATGTAAATTGCAAGGAAATAAAAAATAATAAGGAATAATAATAAAAGATAATAAGGAACCCATAGATTAAGAGAGATCTAGGAAACATAAAGACCAATTGCAAATTTTATACCTTATTTGGACCTTAATTCAAATAAACAAATTGCAAAAACATGTTATAACATTTATGAGATAACTAGAAATTGTAACACTGGTTATTTGACATTTAGGAAATGCTAATTCTCCTAGAATATGATAATGGAGACTGGGTATGGTAGCTCAGGCCAGTAATCCCAGCACTTTGGAAGGGCGAGGCAGGAGGATTGCTTGAGGCCAAGAGTTCAAGACCAGCCTGGGCAACATAGACAGACTGTCTCTACTATAAGATTAAAAAAAAAAATTAGCCAGGGATGATGGTGCATTCCTGTGGTCCCAGCTACCTGGGAGGCTGAGGCAAGATAATTGTTTGCACCATGCACTCCAGCCTGGGTGACAGAGCAAGACTCCATCTTTAAAAATATAAAATAAAATATGATAATGGTGTTGAAGTATTTAAATAATTAAATGGGGGGGCATTAGACTAAGGAGGCTCTAACTAAGTTCCTACTAAGCAAGCTAAAACCTAACTCAGTCTTATTTCCTGTAAGCAGTTAATTTAAAAGAAACTTAGCCAATCACAGAAGGCCATCTGGGCATTAGTTATATTGTCTTTAACTTCCTATTGCATAGTCTAAATAAGGCAATTCCTGGAAGTTTAACCAATCAAATAATTTCTTTGCTCTGCTTCTGCATTTACCCTATTAGAGCCTTCCCCTCTTGCTCCGTCCTCGAAGCCCGAACCATTTCCAATTTGGAGCAGCCTGATCAATGAACTGCTGTTTGCTCAAATAAACTCTTTCAAGTTTTAAAGTGTGCCAAAGTTTATCTTTTAACAGAAGTTATATTTATGGGCAAAATGATATGGTATCTTCAATTTGCTTCAAAATAATATTGGGTGGGTAGATAAAGACATAAATGACCGTGGGTTGCTGATAATAAGGGCTGGGTGATAGGACATGGGGTTTGTTATATTATTTTATCTACATTTGTATATGTTTGAAATGTTCCATAGTAAAAAGCAAAAAAAAAAAAAAAAAAAAAAATTATTGACTTTGTGTGAGCCCATGAGAAAAGCTTTGGATTTAGAGACAGAACTCCCAGATTGAGCCCTAATTTTTCCATTTATTTTCTAGCCAGAGTGAGCTGAGTAGCTGGGTAAACTGTTTCATCTCTGTCATCCTCATTTTCCTCATCTAAGTAGATGAGGAAAATTGGTTAAAATAGAATAGCGAGAATTAGATGATACAATGTATTCAAATGCTTTGCAAAGAGCTTTGCAGATGGAAGGTTCTATTATCCAGGTTGTGAATTCCATGAAGCTAAATATGGCATCTTCATATATTTTTTTCAGCACAGTGTTGGACATATAACAGGTGCTCTATAATTATTCAGTCTTAGTTTTTAAATTCAAACATTATTTGGTGGATGAATGAATGGGTATTTTCCAAATCCTAGGTTTCAGCCCAGCATAGTGCCATTCTTGATCATTAACTTAGTAATTAAAACTTATAAAGAGTGAATAAAAGTAGGAGACACATTCTGACAATTAATATTTAATTAGCGTTTATTATTTAATCGACATTATCAATTAGCTTTAATTTAATCATGTTCAAATAGAATCTATTATAATACAGATTACGTTTGCTCCTTTCCTTTCATGGTTGCGCCTAGACTGAAAACAGAGGAAGGTGGGAAGCCCTTGTTCAGTGTAGATATCCCAGTCTTAGAGATGATCTTCACTTAGATGCAAAGATAAGCCAAGTTAAATCTGGGACTGAGTTTTAGGTTGTCATTTCACTTCTTTAGTAAACTTCTTTAGGTTCCAACAGTGGGAGCTCCATAATGCTTAGCATCACTGAGGTGTGGGGCACACAGATGCTTCAGTAAGAATGCATTCAGTCATCCAGCAAATGCATATTGAGCATCTACTATGTGCCTAACAGTTAGGTGTTGGGGATACAGAGACATGATCCCTGCCCTGGAGGGATTCAGTCTACAGTAGAGGCAGACATGTAAACAAATAATGACCATACAGTGCAGCAAAGGCTATAATAAAGGTGTCCCAAGGTGCTAAGGGAACTATTAACTCCAGGTCCAGGGGACAGGGAACGCTTCATGGAATGTGAACTTAATTTTGAAAGGCAAATAAGAGTTGATCAGCTGGATAAAGTAGACAGAACATATGCACAAATATATATGTGGAGGTAAGAACAAGCATGTGATTAGTTTGGCATAGTGATGAATAAGGCTTAAGGAGCCTGGAAAGTGGGGAAAGAGGGGCTGGTTAGCTGACAGGGGCAGATCATGAAAGGCCTTAATCTGTGAATTAAGAAGAGCCAGTTAAGGTATACATCCAGCTTAATAAGATAAGAGACCTTAAAGTAAATGGAAAATTATACCTTTATTATAGTTCTGCACAAAACAGTTTTTAAAGAGGTTTTTTTTTTGAGACAGAGTCTTGCTCTGTTGCCCAGGCTGGAGTGCAGTGGCGTGATCTCGGCTCACTGCAAACTCCATCTCCTGGATTCAAGCGATTCTCCTGTCTCAGCCTCCTGAGTAGCTGGGACTACAGGCATGCACCACCATGCCCAGCTAATTTTAGTATTTTTAGTAGAGACGGGGTTTCACCATGTTGGCCAGGATGGCCTCGATCTCTTGATCTAATGATCTGCCCACCTCGGCCTCTCAAAGTGCTGGGATTACAGGCATGAGCCACCGATCCTGGCCTAAAGAGCTTTTAAAGAGAATTTTGCCTTTTAAAGGATCCTCAGGGACCATTTATGCATTTCACAAGTCATCATATTTATGATTTTATAATCGTGCCTGGTTTGGTCATTCACTTTCTTACTTTCTTTGGATTTATCTACATGACTTTTAAATGTGTCCAAAAATCAAACCCATTCTCAAAAGCATGAAGATTTGCCATCATTAAAAATCTCAAGGTTGGGCACAGTGGCTCATGTCTGTAATTCCAACACTTCGGGAGGCTGTGGTGGGTGGATCACTTGAGGTCAAGAGTTCGAGACTAGCCTGGCCAACATGGTGAAACCCTGTCTCTACTAGAAACACAAATAAAACACAAAATTAGCCGGGCATGGTGGCACGTGCCTGTAGTCCCAGCTACTAGGGAGGCTGAGGTGGGAGAATCGCTTGAGCCCAGGAGGCAGAGGTTGCGGTGAGCCGAGATTGTGCCACTGCACTCCAGCCTGCACAACAGAGCGAGACCCTGTTTTGTTTTTTTAATTGAAAAATGTTATGATTCAAACTCTTAGGACAATTCTGAAAATGTTCTAGAAATATCTGGAATAATGTCAGCATCGTTAGAATAAAAGCTTGTCTCCAAGGTGACAACTTTAAATGACAATTTTTCTTTGGTTTTAAAAGCTTCTTTTCCTCTTGGTTATTGCTAATGTAGCTCAGCAGATACTGACACTCAAGAGAGCATATAACTTTGGAACAAACTGCAAGAAAAGAGCGATGTTGCTGGGACTTTTCCCTGAGTCTGCCCCTTTCCAAAGCTAAGGGTGGACCCCTCACTGAGCTAGGCGGGAAAGCCTTTCCTCTTTAGCTCTGATTCACCTGAGAAGACTCACATCCTGTCTGCCTGGACAAGCAGCTGGCTGCCCTTTCTACCCAGAAAGGCTTCTTAACTCTGACAAGTCCAACCTGCTTGTTCTCTTGAAGCTTCAGGCCTCAATGGGAAATGGAGGGGAAGGTAGAAAGGCTGAAATGCCTTAGCTAACTCAGCACTTTTGCTGCTTTTCAGCATTTGGCAGATCTATGATGATGCCTCCTGCCATACAATTTGCAACCCCTGCACTGTTCTATAACCTGTCCAGTGAGTCCTCTGATCACAGCCTTGGATGTTGTGGCAATGTCAAATTACTTGTAATAACTTTAAATACTTACTCTCAGGTTTTGTATTTATCTCCTTAAGGACCAGCGACAGTTTCCAGGTAGTCTGCAGGCCACACTTTGAGATTCATTGTCCCAATTTTTTTCAGTGAACAGAAAGTTCTGGAAAGATGAATAGGTAAGGTATAAAAAACCTAGTCCCATGTTAGCATATTGAAAGCCCTGAGGAGTACCGTAGCTAAAACCAAACCAAAACAAAATTGTTTCATTAGTTTAATCTAGCATTTTCCTTTGCATACGGAATCTTTTCTGTTGTTCAGTACCTATTAATATCTTGAGGAGTAGTGTCTGTCCAGACGCCAATCTAGGAGATGTTAGCGTAATAGATCTCCACGGCTTCTTGCAATTCTGAGTTTTAAACAGGCAAACTCTTCCCATTGCTTGAGTTATTGATTCTGTACTTCTCCCTGCTCACAACATTATCTCAAACAAAATATGTCTGCTGCCTCCCTTTTCTCCCCTGAGATGGCTGTTGTGAAAAGAGCAAAGAACAAGAGGTGGAGTTACAGTAAGTCAAGGACCCTGGACAGAAAGTTGCTGAGGCTGAGGCCAGGGAAAACAAGAATTACTGGTGGGGATTACAAGTCAGGTCTTGCCATGAGCTTCTAAGCTTCCACTTGCTGTTATTCAAGTAGGCTACTTGCAAGATCAGCTTTCCTCCAAAAAGCTTATGTCTGTTTTCAAACGTAAGCTCACTGTCTCAGTGGTGTTGATGGATCAAAATGTTTAATGGTGTTGGAAAAGGTGGAGCCTTTTTCCACTCTGCCTGGCACAGTGTACCTCTTGCGGAGAATCCACCTAACCTTCAGATTTTCCTCTACCCCTCTTCCTGTTCTGATTCAGTGAGTGCTCCATGCAACCACTTTTGCATACCTAAGCTTAAATCCTTATATGTGTACAAAACCCATTAATAACGAAAAAGGTAAAACCTCTTTAGCATTACTGACAAGTCTCTGTTGCCTTTCTCTTTCACACTTATTTAAAATTCCCATCACTTCTTAGAATTTCCCTGACATCATCAGACTTCAATGAAAAATCCTTGGACCAAACTGGAGACAAAAGACTCTCACCTTTGACAGCTCCTTTCCTGCTGCTCTGCCTCTTCTGTCTTAAGCTTATTTTGTGGAGGAAGGATCATGGAGTTTGGAATTAAAGCCCAGTTGTACTACTTCCCAGCTATGTAAGCTTGGGTAAGTTGCTAAATGTCCTAGTGTCATTTTCCTCATCTGCGAAATGAGGAGATTAATAAAGTACTTTCTAAGGTTGTTGTGGAATGTAAAGATATTAAAAGAAAATTATTGCCTGGGTGCAGTGGCTCGCGCCTGTAATCCCAGCACTGGGGAAGGCCAAGGTGGGAGGATTGCTTGAGCCCAGGAGTTCAAGGCTAGCCTGGGCAGCATGGCAAGACCCCATTTCTACAAAGAATACAAGTGTGGACATGGTGGCGCGTGCCTGTGGTCCCAGCTACTTGGGTTGCTGAGGCAGGAGGATCGCTTGAGCCTACGAGGTGGAGACTGCAGGGAGCTGTGATTGAGCCACTGCACTCCAGCCTGGGTGACAGAGTGAGACTCCATCTCAAAAATAAAAAAGAAAGAAAGAAAATTATTTAACAAATGGTAGTTGTTGCGATTCCCACAAGCTGGCCTCTGACTTGAAGCTCTTGTGTGAGCCGTGCTATTTCACCCTAACCCAGCCCCCGTGTTCTTTTGTCAACTGGTCTTGGCTAAAGGATGCCATGTATGGTTAGCCTTTTCAGGGACAGCTTCCCTCATGCTTCCAGGCAGAGCTTGTTCTTCCTGTGCTATCATTTGAACCTGGCATTTCCTTTATTATTGACGTCACCCTGTATTGTGACTATTTTTTTTTTTCTTTAACCTGAGAACTCCTTGAGGGCTAAGATCTTATCATTTTCACCTTTGAATTCCTGAGGATGGTGCCTGACACTTGGTAGTTGCTCAAAACTATTTTTTTTAAAGTAGCAGGAGGCAAATGGAACAAAATGAGATTTTGCACAATCCTAACCTCATTGTAGGCAAAAATTCCAAGTATTTTCCCTTCGACTTTTTCTTTCAGGAGAGATGCTGAGAAAAGGATACCTACTGTTTATTTCATTTGGTTTTGCTTCAAAAGTCTTCCAGAATGGTGGAGGTGCAGTTCTGGGGAGGGAAGGAAGGCACTACTGGTCAAAGAGTGGTTGGTACATACAACTGAGAGTTGACTGTTGACGTGTTTGGTAGATTCTAATGAGGAAGGGAGACTGATGTTGAAGAAGGAGTTGAAGTTGTTTCTGGAGTTGACCTGTGAGTTAGGCAGGTCTTGCTGTGAGTCTGACTATATCACTAGCTGGGTGACCTTGGTTATACTACTTGATCTCTTAGGTCTCAGCCTTAGGCCAATTTCCCTCTCTTATTCCTGTCAAAAAACCGTTGGTTCACCTCTGTCTTCAAGACTTCTGCCTCTCCATCTCCTCTACTCTAGGACAGTGACTTTCCTTCTTATTACACAAGGAAAGTAGAGACCACTAGATGATAACTCCCTTACAGGGGAGAAAACACACACACACACGCCCAGATCAAAAACTCCTTCAACTTTCTGTCCCAACCCTTTTACCTTCAAAGTTAACTGTACCTGTGCTCCATCTGGGGGCTCCCCTTTATCTAGATTGACCATATAAATTTTCTTCCAAACTGTAACACCACAGCGTAAAAGGCGTACAGTTAATCATTACAGTGGAATAAGAGGTATGAGCCAGGGCTGATTTAAGCAGCCAGAACATTCTTTACCTCTTCTTAACAATGGAAGAGGTACACTTCCTCCTGTCTTTGGCCTCAGTCCTAAAAGCACTTTAACATGCTAAAGTCTTTCGCTTAAAACCAACAAATAAATCAAGATCTGAAAACTTCTTTCTATTCCTATTTCTTTCCAGCTGCCTCTGTCTCTGTCCCCTTTATAAGCTCTGTCCTTTGAAGAGTAAACTACGTCCTAGTCTACCATGATTCCTCAGTCTACTGCAAAATGGGCTCTGCTTCATAACTTTTCTGATGAAACTGCTTCCACCAAAATCACCAACTGGGGAATCTTGTAGACATTTTCAGTCCTTGTTTTATTTGACTTTAGCAGCATTTGATATTTTGTGTATTTGCTCTTTTTTTTTTTTTTAGATGGAGTCTTGCTCTGTCACTAGGCTGGAGTGCAGTGGTATGATCTTGGCTCACTGCAACCTCCGCATCCCGGGTTCAAGCAATTCTTCTGCCTCAGCCTCCCAAGTAGCTAGGACTGCAGGCGTGTGCCACCACATCCAGCTAATTTTTGTATTTTTAGTAGAGACGGGGTTGCACCAGTTTGGCCAGGATGGTTTCGATCTCTTGACCTTGTGATCTGCCCGCCTTGGCTGTACACCTGTACTCCTAGTGTAGCCACCACATCTGGCCCCAATATTCGCTCACTGCTTAAATACCTTTCTCCCTTGCCTTCTGTGACCACTCTTTCCTGGTAATTCTCCTCTCTCCCTTTCTTCTGGACACTCTTATTCAGTGACTTTAGACATCTCCTCTTCCCCTTGTCCCTTAGGTATTGTTCAACCTCTAGATTCTGTCCTTTCCCACTCTACTGTGGTCTCGGGCCACCTCATCTATTCCCATTCTCACAATTACCTTCTAGAAAGGCGAAAGACCTCAAACCGGCATCTCCAGTCCAGAACTCTCTGTAAAGCTCAGATCTGTGTTGGGTACTACTGTCAAAAGACAAAAATTACCACAGATTTAGCTTAAATATTGAATTGGCTTTTATTTGCAATTCTAGAAGAGGGCAACACCTCATTCCATAAAACAGAATGAGTGTTCTGATGAGCTGAGCACAGGGGATTGGATTTATAGGTAAAAACGGGCTGAAGAAAGCAGATACAGGGAACAAAAAGTGGACGAACGGTTTTTTTGCTTGCTTTTGAGACAGGTTCTTGCTCTGATGGCCACACTGGAGTGCACTGGCATGATTATAGCTGATTGCAGCCTCGAATTCCTGGCCTCAAGCAATCCTCCTGCTTCAGCCTCTGAAAGTGCTGGGATTACAGGCATGAGCCACTGCACCCAGCCTATGGGTGGTTTGGAAGTGACTTTCCTTCTTAGGCTAAAACAGAGGGACTTCTGGCTGGGTGCGGTGGTTCATGCCTGTAATCCCAGCACTTTGGGAGGCCAAGGCAGGTGGATTACCTGACGTTAGGAGTTCGAGACCAGCCCGGTGAACATGGTGAAACCCCGTCTCTACTAAAAATATACAAATTAGCCATGCGTGCTGGCACACGCCTGTAATCCCAGCTGCTCAGGAGGCTGAGGCAGGAGAATCGCTTGAACCCGGAGGTGGAGGTTGCAGTCAGCCGAGATTGTACCACTGCATTCTAGCTGGGAAACAAGAGTGAAACTCCATCTACAAACACACACACACACACACACACACACAAAACAAAACACAGGCCGGGCGCAGTGGCTCATGCCTGTAATCCCAGCACTTTGGGAGGCCAAGGAGGGTGGATCACCTGAGGTCAGGAGTTCGAGACCAACCTAACCAACATGGAGAAACCCTGTCTCTACTAAAAATCCAAATTAGCCAGGTGTGGTGGTGTATGCCTGCAATCCCAGCTACTTGGGAGACTGAGACAGGAGAATCACTTGAACCCGGGAGGCGGAGGTTGTGGTGAGCCAAGATTATGCCATTGCACTCCAACCTGGGCAACAAGAGTGAGACTCCATCTCAAAAAACCAAAAAACAAAACAAACAAACAAACACACACACAAAACACCAAAAAACGAAACAAAACAAAACAAAAAAAGCAGGGGACTTCCTTATCATACCAGTTCAGGTACACTGGCCTCTTTTGATTGGTTACTGTGACTCTTCTGTTCGTTTGTTTTAAACTGGTCCATTTCAGAGTTCAGTTTGATAACATGTCACCTAGCATGAGTGGCTCTATTCTGGTTTGGTCTGGTCTGCTGGGACCTACTGCAGGAGGCTAGTCCAAAACAATGGGCTCCCATAAACTTTATTTAATAGTGCTGTACTAAATGTCTCTGCTTGGCTGTCCCATAGAAACATCAAATGCAACAAGTCTTCATCTTCTCTGTTTCAGAGAAAGGCAATCACCTTCCACCCAGTTACCTAGGCTCAAAATTTGAGAATTATCCTCCAATACTTAATATCCCTTCTGTCCACTTCTAATCATATGCCAATCCCCTTCCTTTCCATCTCCTTGATAGCGCTCAAATTCTTAACTTCTCTCAATTCCCTCGGCCACCGTTTCAGCTCAGGTCAATTAATCTCTTGCCTGGGTTCCTGGAAGCCTCTTGCCTGGCCTTATTCCTCTCCAGTGCCTTTCTCCATACTGTAACTGAGAGATCTTTTAAATTCACAAGTCTGATCAAATCACTTTCTACTTAAACAGTTTCAATGTTTCCTCATTGCCCTCAGGATAAAGCCCTAACTCCTTAACTCTTAGCAAGGGCCTCTTGGGTCTGGCCCCTGATTAGATTTTCAGCCTCATCTCTGAGGGTCATTCACTTTTCTTTTTGCCCTTTTCTCTCCACTCACACTCAAGTTTTTTAATTGCCAAAAAGGCCATGTTTTCTCTTCTTTCTTGGGCTTTGTACCTACTTTTGCCCCTACCTGGGCTCACCTCTCAAATGCCACCTCCCATTGCCTACCTCATATGTGTCTTCAGAATTGAAGAATTATAATAGTAATTGCAATAATAGATAATGTCAATTGAGTGCCATTATGTGCTAAGTGATTTATTTGCACTATCTTATTCAATCCTCACAACTGCCCTATGAGGAAGGCCTCGGTATCCTCATTGAATGGTTGAAGAGACTGAGATCCAGATACCCACACAGTCGTCAGAGTGATCATTTTAAACGTGAGTCGGATAATTTTACTTTTCATTTCAAAAGCTTTCTTTTTCTTTTGTACTGTAGTAAAAATACATAACAAAAAATTTACCATTTTAACTACTTATAAGTATACAGTTCAGTGGCATTAAGTCCGTTCACATTCTTGTGCAACCATCATTACCGTCCATCTCCAGAGCTTTTACATCTCCTCAAATGGAAACTCTGTACCCATCAAACAATAACCCCCCATTTCCCTCTTCCCCCAGCCCCTGGCGACCACCATTCTACTTTCTGTCTCTATGGGTTTGACTATTGTTGATGCTCCCATATAAGTAGAACCATTCAGTGTCTGTCCTTTTGTGACTGGCTTATTTCAATGCCTTCAGAGTTCATCCATGTTGAAATATGTGTCGAAATTTTATTCGTTGTAAGGCTGAAAATATTGCATTGTATGTATATGCCACATTTTGCTTATCCATTCTTACTTTGATGGACATTTGAGTTATTTCATCTTTTGGCTATTGTGATTAATGCTGCTTTGAACGTCGGTGTCCAACTACCTGTTTGAGTACTTACTTTTAATTCTTTGGGTACATGCCAGAAGTGGAATTCTGGGTCATATGGTAATTCTATGTTTAATTTTTTAGGAACTGTAATACTATTTTTCACAGTAACTGCACTCTTTTGTATTCCCACCAGCAATACACAAAGATTCCAATTTCTCCACATTCTTGCCAACACTTATTATTTTTTCTCTCTTTTTTTTGGTAATAGTTATCCTAGTGGATGTGATAATAGCATCCTAATGGATTGCGGTTTTTATTTATATTTTCCTAATGTCTAGTGATGTTCAGTATCTTCTCCTGTGCCTACTGGCCATTTTATATCTTTTTGAAGAAATGTCTATTCCAGTCCTTTGCCCATTTTTTAATGGGGTTGTTTGGTTGCTGTTGTTGTTATTGAGTTGCAGGAATTCTTTATGTATCCTGAATATTCTGAATATTAGTCCTTTAGCAGAAATGTGATTTGCAAATATGAAATATTTTCTCCCTTTCCAGAGATTGTCTTTCATAACACTTTAATGGCTGCCCTGTACCCCTGGTGGTCTGGTCTGCCCTGTACCCCTCCCTCCTTAGCCCCTCGACATTGCCCCTTCACTCTGCTCCGGCCACATTGGTCTCCTTGTTTTTCTTCAAATACTCCACGCATGCTCCCGCCTCAGGTCCTGTGCTATTTCCTCTGCCTGGAATGTCCTTCCTCCTGATCCACATGGTTCACTACCTCACTTCATTCAGATGTTTCTTAAGTTTCATCTTATCAGAGAGGTCTTCCCTGACCTCTCCTTGTCCCTTTGTTCACTACTTTATTCCTTGTGTGCCCAGGAAAATGCCTGGTGTGCCATAGGTACCCAAAACATGTTTCTTAAATGAATGAATGAATGAATGAATGAATGATGTAGACCTTTGATTCACACCCATGTTTCTCTGACCCTAGAGCCTGTAGCTGCTAGCCAGCTACATTGGATGGTTCCTATTTTGGGAAGCCTTCCCAAGGCCTCCAAGGCTGGCTGAAGGACCCTGGCTTCTGTGTTTCTCTGATTACAAATCATTTGTCACATTGCATTGTAATTGTCTACTTATTTGACTGTGTTTCCTAAGATATGGTTAGCAACTTGAGGGCACACACTAATTTCTTGTTTGGCATCTAGCACAATTTCTAGCAACAGGGCTCAATAGGTATTAGAACGAATCAATCTCTCTAAGTCTCAATTCCTCATCTATAAAATGGAGATATCTATGTATCATCTTGCAGTTATGGAGATCAGAACTAATACATGTAATATGCCTACCACAGTGCTGGGTACATGGTAGGCACTTGATAAATAGTAATTTAAAATTATTAATGGTAATTTTTATTTGTTAAAATCTACCAGTATTCTAAGGTATGTCTAAATTAGAATGATATAATGTAATGAATCTCCAACACTTTATTACTGAATTTGTGTTGTCATTTACTTAGTGCTGAAGAAACTTGGTGAATGCGGGAGCAAATTTCCCCTTAACATTTTATTATGAAAAATTTCTAACATGCAGAAAAGTTTAAAGAATTATACAGTAAATACCTGTGTATCCCACCTAGGTTCTTCAATTGACATTTTACTATACTTGATCACATATCTATCCATCCATCCATCCATCCACCCACCCACCCATCCTTCCTTCCTTCCATCCCTCCATTTATCAATGCATCTTATTTTTGATGCATTTTTAAATTAAATTGCAGACATCAGGATGCTTCCCCATAAATACTTCAGCATTAATGAGAGTTTAGAATTTGTTTACAATTCTTTTAAAAAAATTACTGAAGTAAAACTTACATTCAATTAAATGTACAAGTCTTAAGAGTATACCATTCAAAGGGTTTTGGCAAGCGCATAACTCAAACCCTTGTCAAGATGAAGAACATTAATATCACTCTAGAAAGTTCTCTCATGCCCCTCCAGTCAATCGCTGCCCCAATACCCCCAGGGGCAAACAATACTTTTATACTTTTTTCATGACCAGGTAGTTTTGCCTGTTCTAGAACTTCATTTAAATGGAATCAAAGAGTTTATACTGTTTTGTGTCTGGCTAATTTGTTCAACTTACTTTTGAGGTTCATCGTGGTGGTATGTATCAGTGATTTGTTCCCTTTAATTGCTGAGTAGAATTCACGATATGAATATTCTACAGACAATCCATTTTTCTGTTGATGGACCCCTGGGCTGTTCCAGTTTTTGGCTATTATGAATAAAGCTTCCATGATTATTCTCCTACAAAAATCTTTCTGTATATATAATTTCATTCATCTTGGAGTGGAATTGCCAGGGTGGCTGAGTGTTTAGCTTCATAAGAAACTGCCAGCCCTTTTCCCAAACATCTTAACTAAGTATAGCCACAAACAACTAAAATTTACTGAATGTTTTGTGTGGGTGCTGAGCATAGAGCTTTAGTTAATGTATTTCACTTGATTCTTACATCCAGACTATGGGGTAAATGTTACTGTTCCCATTTTACATGTGAGATAACTGAGGCACAGAGAGTTAAATAACTGCCCAAGGTCACACAGCTAGTAAGCAGCTGGGCTTGGATCTGGATCTAGGCAGGTTGGACTCTAGCTCCTATACCTCATGCCTCCTAGAATATAGTAGCAAAAAAAAAAAAAAAAAACAAAAAAAAACGGCTATTTCTTTTCTCAGGAAATTAATTAACTTCCTAAGAATAAAAAATTGGTCATGGTAACCAATTTTAACAAGAGATAACTGGAATAATAATAAGAGATGTGGTGTTCATCAATAAACACAATATAATGTAAATTCTCACCACCATTTAGATGTGGTGTGCATGGTTAACAGGGAGGTAGATAAATTCATTTATCAAGGTCCCTTTATCCTCCTGAGAGGTTCCTTAAAGTTATCTCCAAAAATGCCCCATCTCTAGCCCTGCACAATCTATGTAGCTTCCCTTGAGAATAAGTGAAGCGTTAAACCACTTCAGAGTCTCTTCTTTGGGCTGGTTAATAAGGGCATGATGCCTCTCCTCTATAATTACCAGAGGAGCCTGAGGCTTATTGGAGAGGTGCATATCAGCTGTAATGAGGTGGGGCAGGAGAGCGTTCCCTCCCACGATTTTTCTAAACTCATAGAGGCTCAGTTTCAGGCCCAGACCTGTTTTGGAATATCTCTAGGAAACTTCAGGCAAGAAGGAGGGCCACAGGGAACACAACTATTCTCTTGGGCTGAGAGCCCGCCTCTCATCTAGGACTCTTGACAGCCTAGCCTCCCTCTCTCATCTTTGAAAAGCTCTCTAAACCCGGAGAAGTTTTGACAAAGGATGCTAGAGATTGGAGTTGTTGGTTGGGGAAGGCTGGGGGTCCCTGAGTCTTTGGAAAACAGATGTTAGGTCTACGTTTTCATTCTGGCTCATAAGCCAGGAGCCCAAATGAAAGCCAGGAGAGTAAGTGGTGGTTGGTGTCCCAAGACTTTCCTTCTTGTTTTTAATGGTTCTGGGAAATACCAAAGTAATTCTACTTCTAGGGATGCTCTTCTCGGGTCACATATTAGCCATCCCCAATGGGTATATTTGTCAGGATCAAGTCCACACTCCTTAGGATGGTGGATGAGGGCACTGCCCGGGTGGACCTAGCCTCTCACCTGGCCTGCCACTCCTTCCTGTGCTCCAGGTTTGAGGAATTGCATGCTAGTCCCTGTGGGTACCTACCACACTCCCACCCATTTGTTCCAATGGGAAGGCCTTTGTTTATCCTCTTTCCAGAATTCCTATTCATCCTTTAAGGATTGAATTTAAAAATCAAGAATGTGGTAATTATTTGTTTACTTCACCTTCCTATCTTATATTATTTCCTCCCAGGTAGAAATATTCTATGTATGTCTGATTTTTTTCTAGTAAAAACATATGAACAGAAACTTTTGAGTAAACAAATGCTTTATTTGATCACCCTAAGAGCTAAATTATTTGTTTTCCTTGCTTCACAGAATGCTAATTTCATCTTAGGCGAAAAAAAGACTTTTGCCTAGAAGGTTGAGAAAGACAACTTTTACAAATATTGATACAGGCCCATTGTCCCTTCTGTCTCCTGAGCCCCCAGTGAGTCTCCTGCTGGCTAAGGTCTGGATACTCACTAGAAATCATTTTTTGGGAAATGTGTAGAGGGATGGGACAGATGAGATTCTTTCAAAAACTACTGGTACGTCACAATTTTAAATGACAATCAGGATCTTTCTCTGGAAAAGTTTAGAAAGAAAATGGTGTCTCTGAAATCTTTACTTTTCTTCTTTTCAATTTCCAGAACTCCTCTTCCTTTCCTTCCATTTGCCTGGACACAAACATAACTTAGGCCTTATGTAGATGCCTTCAGTTTTGGTCTAAGTCCTGCTGACTGGCGTCCAGAAAACTGCGAGGGGCAAACATCCTTTTTATTTAGCATTTTCTCTTCTTAACCTTCTACCCTTGGCCTCTTCCTTGCCCAGCGAGGTGAAGTGGTTGACTGTGGAGCCACTCCTGCTAACTGGAAGGAATTGGGCGTTGCCAGGCACTAAGCCAGGAACTTGAACTCAGCTGAGAAGTGGCATCTGGATAACTCCTGCCCCTCAGAGCAAGGCTGGCAGCCAGCTCATGGGCGTTTGGCTACCTGGGGGAGAGATTTCTGCTCCTGACAACAGGCAGTTTGTTCAGTTCTTCCTGCCCTGATTCTTCTCCTGTTGCTTTTCACTGCATCCCTGAGCTCCTTGGTAACTCTACCTCTCACCAGTTTTCGCAATTTGCTGTGGACTTCAAAATCCTGGCTCTACCTCTCCTTCCTCTGTAGCTGTATTTCCCTGCAAAGTTGGAAGCCAACCAAGATCAAGTTTTCTTAACTCTTTTTCTTTCAGGGTCCTGGAGCTGAACTCTTCTGACCTACCTACCAGAAAGGCTGTATCTTATCCTTCCTCACCATCATCTAAAAGCTTCCCCCAGCAGACTGATTTTAGGTCCCTTTCTGAACTGGAATCTGACAAAGACGCCACACAGTTTTCAGAAACTCTCACCGTGCTAACAGATTTTCACTAGCACACAGCTGGTCTGCATTTGGGGCCGCCTCTGTTTTCTGAATTCCAACACAATGGATTTTTGTGGTTGTCTACCTGTTTTTGCTCCATGCCCATGTCATCTTTCCCCTGTTGCTTTCTGTTTTCTGCACTTCTGCATTCTCCTCTCTTTTGGTAGAATTTTCTCTTTTCTTCCCTCTTTATGATGTTCTATTTTTTTCTACTCAGCCTGCCACCTTCTCTTTTTCCTGCCACCCTTTCTGCTCTGGATTCAGCTAGGAGATTTTATGAGTGACTGAAGAGCTTCTAGACTGCTAATCCAGGGATAAAGGCAATCTGTCTTTTTTCAGGGTGAGATTCCCAGCCCAGCCTACTTCTTAACTGCATGTGTAATCTTCATCCCCCTCCTACCGATATTTCTGTGCCGCTTCATTAATCTGTAACGATGACCTACCCTCTTTCCAGACAAGGAGGCATCTCTTCTCATTTAGATTCCTCAGCTATTTAGACTTCTCAGTCATTTAGCTATTCTAAAAATGACAGATGAAATCCGAGGCACAACAAAGTTATCATGAAAACCTTTTCCTTGAGCGCCCCATGTCTGATTGTTCATATTAGCTGTTATTTAGTGGAAAGAACACTAGATTTTTAAGAAAAGTTCTGGTTTGCCACATGGTAGCTGTGCAACCTTGGGCAAATCATTTACCTTCCTCGGGTTCTTAGCGTCCTCACTGGCAGAATGGGAATGCTTCACAGGGGCGTTATGGAGATGAAACAATCAGCAGGAGAGCACTTTGTAGATTGCACTCAGATGGCAGGGTGAATGAGCAGGGATGGTGTCCTGATTTGTTTTTAAATTCTTCAAAGGTAAAGGATTGTTAAGCGTGGAGATTTGATTTGGTTTGTTTCTGCCAGGTCTCCTGGAAAGCTACAAACTAGAAGTGCAGGAATCCTTGTGGTAACAAGGGTATCAGCTTTTTGTCCACAGAGGGTCCTGAGGAATTCCGACTCCCGTTTTGCAGTTGTATGGAATCCAGTCCCAGGTGAATGTGGCCCTGGGGTGGTGCTTTGAGAAGTGGAATCACTGCAGGACAGTTTCAACATTCACTTCCCAGGCAAGCCTAAAGCCTGTTTTAAAAGGGCGTGTGGGGGCCAAACCCATAACAGTCTGGGACATTTCAGACTGGCACCACCTCCTCTGGCTGTTTCCGAGGCCATCTAGAGGCCAGAGCCCAGTCAGATTAACTGAAAGTAAAGAGAGGACTGCGGGAGTTTGGGACCTTTGTGCAGACGTGCTTGTGCTCGTTAGTGCAGAGGGCGGGAGAGAGGAAAGGAAGAAGGGCATTGGGAGCTGAGGCCCCACCTTTCATTTCAGAAAAGTGCACAGGCAGAGCGGGCTGAGTCACAGGCACAGGTGAGGAACTCAACTCAAACTCCTCTCTCTGGGAAAACGTGGTGCTTGCTCCTCCCGGAGTGGCCTTGGCAGGGTGTTGGAGCCCTCAGTCTGCCCGGTCTGGTCTCTGGGGCCAAGGCTGGGTTTCCCTCATGTATGGCAAGAGCTCTACTCGTGCGGTGCTTCTTCTCCTGGGCATACAGCTCACAGGTAAGAGCCGGCGGGCTTCTCTCAGCGTTTCCTCCTTCACTGCTCACTCTACGAAGTTAGCTAATTGTCTTAGAAGTTGCAAGACTTTTGTTTGGGAGACTGAGCCACAGATACAGTTTGTTTTACTTTGGGTTTTACTGAAACCAAAGTTGGTGGACTGTTTTTGGAGAACTGCTCTCGGACAAACAGGTTTAGGTGTGTTCAGCTGCCAGTGATTCAGGCACAGAGAGGGCTTTCTAATCTCAGGTTACATGCCATTTTTTTGTGTGTGGCTGTTCTCAACCTCCTACTGCTGGCAGGACTTGGCATTTGGATTTCTGGGTGTGGGTCTTGTCTGTGACTCTCAGCAACACCAGGAAAGTGGAGATTGTTAGAGAGAGACCTACTGTGATTTTGAAAGTGCCCCAACACACACATTCTAAATGTAAATATCAGGGTAAAAAAAATGCCACGTGGTATAAAGGTTCTAGGGGTGCAGGCAAACATAAACTGTCTGGAGTTGATTAATTCAGTTCCTGTAATAGACTAGTAACAGTACAAAATCCACATAAGGACCCGTCTGGAAAACTTACCTGCTAGGAGAACACTTTACATACAACACATAATGCTTAACCTTAATACATAATGTAATGTCTAATCAATGTTATGATTCATTTTAATTTTTTGTTTATGCTTTCAATTCTATTTGCGGATGTTAGTAGTTTGTTATAACAGTTTTGAAGTCAGTACCACGAGGCAAGGCTATCATGCTGTGGAGAAAGTAAGAGCACTATGAAGGCTTGCTGTGTGGTAGTTTAGTTGTCACATGGAATGGGAGGGTCCAGGCTGCATACAGGTAGGAGTATGTAGATTCTGGGTGAAGTCAGTTTGGGAGCTGGGGCATCTCAATTTCACTTTACTTTAAGTCCTACTCAGATATTTATTTTGGAAGTGTCAGCAGAAGTTCTCACAATACTACATCCCCTGTTAACCCTTCTTTTTCTTCTTTTTCATTGCAGCTCTTTGGCCTATAGCAGCCGTGGAAATTTATACCTCCCGGGTGCTGGAGGCTGTTAATGGGACAGATGCTCGCTTAAAATGCACTTTCTCCAGCTTTGCCCCTGTGGGTGATGCTCTAACAGTGACCTGGAATTTTCGTCCTCTAGATGGGGGACCTGAGCAGTTTGTAAGTAGATTATCGTCATTTTCCAGGGTACTGTTTTTTAGGGAAATAATAAGCCAGTCCATTTCTCCTTTCCCTTCCAGTATTTTTCTTAGCAGCAAGCACAAGGTTAAGCTTGGAAACAATTCTTGGGACAGAGACTGAGAGGCCTTTGAAGGGGAAAGCAAGCGACAGAGCTGCAGACAGGACAGTTGGGTTTGCTGGTGTTTCACTTCTGCTCCCACCATCTTGGCCTCCTTGCCTGGGTGCTGAGTAAGAAGACCTTTTGCCATTTCCCCTCTCTAGGTATTCTACTACCACATAGATCCCTTCCAACCCATGAGTGGGCGGTTTAAGGACCGGGTGTCTTGGGATGGGAACCCTGAGCGATATGATGCCTCCATCTTTCTCTGGAAACTGCAGTTCGACGACAATGGGACATACACCTGCCAGGTGAAGAACCCACCTGATGTTGATGGGGTGATAGGGGAGATCCGGCTCAGCGTCGTGCACACTGGTAGGTTATGCAGGGAACACTGGTTTTGGAAAGGATGAGAGCTTGTAGAAAAGAAAGGGGCAATCTTTGTTAAGGCTGAGAGAGAGGGACAATCTTTTGTGATGGATAGAGAGAGGGACTAGCCCTTCAGAACTGGGAGCCTCAGAGGGAGACTGAAGAGTTCTGGGGTAAAAAGAGAAAGGCTTTGTTTGGCTGTGGAAAGAAACAGAAAGTAAAGCAAAGGAACTCAGAGAATCAGTTACAAAAATGGCATTGAGATTGTGAAAGGGAGAGGGAGCAATTCTTTGATAAAAGGCTTACAATAGGTCTGTTCACTCACTCATTTATTTGAGATACTTATTGAGCACCTACTCTAATGCTAGGCACCATCAAAAGTCATGACATACACTACCTCATTGAATCCCCACACCACTCTAGGAGGCAGGTACTAATGATGGTAGCTAACACTTACTGAGTACTTCCCAAATGTCAGGGGCTTTACATGACACATTTTATTTAATCTTTACATATCTCATCAATTTATTGTGCATTTAATGCCTCCCATCTTGCCAATGAGGAAACGAGGCTCACAGAGGTTAAGTCATTTGCCCTGAGTCATGTAGCTGATAAATGGAGTAACTTAGGACTCAAACCCAATCAACTCTGAATCTAAAACTGTGCTCTAAATTGGTGCATTGTATTGTCTGCATCCCTATAAAGGACAATCTGGAAAACCATGCCAAGCAACAAAGAGCAAAGTACACAAAACTTACGAGTTGTAGATCTGGGTTTGAGTCATTGCTACCATTTACCAGCTATCAGTAAGTCTTATTTTCCTCATCTGTAAAGTGAGAATAACACAGTGAGGATCATGGTGAGGATAAAATGAGACAATAAATGTGAATATGTCCCAACCTCTGAATTGTACTTAACAGCTGAGTGTTTATTTTGTACAGGCACAGCATGGAACAACTTACATGAATTATTTTATTTTTTGTTAACTCAAGAGATAAATATCATTATTTCTGTTTATACATGAGGAAACTGAGGCTCAAAGAAGTTAATTACTTCAAATCACACAGCTAGGTATTTCAACCTAGTGCTCTCTGGTGTGTGCTCTTAACCAACACTACTCCAAATATATAAGCCTGTGCAGTGGTATGATTTCCTTTCATTCATAGTACAGTTTAAAACCATTTCTCAATGCCCCACCAATAGAGGGCTGTGTGACCTTGCAGAAGTCATTTGAGTATTGAAAGAAATAATGTAATGGTTTTGGACCTCAGTTTCTTCATCTGCACAATGAACAGGTTAAACAAACAAAAAATCAGTGGTTCTTAAACATATGTGGGTAATTATTCTTTGAGAATCAAATGAAAGCCATGGCCCTGCTTCCCATGAAACAATGGAGACATACAAAATGAGACATGGATTCTGTGGGCTTGCAGACTACCTTCCATCTTCTTCCCCATCCTCCTTCATGGAGTCAAGGCTGGGAATCCTGGGCTAGACATTCTCTAATGTCCTTTCTGGCTCTGAGGGCTTATGGAAGTATAATCAGAAATAAAGCTAAAGGACAAGAGAACCAGGGTTCACAGACTCTAGTGTGGCTTAGGGGACCTTCCCTCTGGTTTCCCTTTTCCATCATTTATCCACTAGACTGTAGCTTCTGATTTACTTTCCTATCCTCTCAGTGGCATGAGCTCCTTGAAGATGATGTCTTTTTTGGCTCTGCATTTCTATCACAGTGCCAGGAATGTAGTAGGCCCTTAATAAATCTGAATAAATGACTGACTGAATGAAAGTGGTGAGAAGTCAGGGAGAAATGGGTTGGGCACTACATTTGATGAGGTTAGCAAAAACCTTACCCCATAGGTAGTTCAACCCATCCAGTGGTTTTCAAAGCTGCATCAGAATCACCTGGAGAACACGTTAAAACACAGGTTGCTCAGCCCCACCTCTAGTGTTTCTAATTCAGTAGGTCTGGGTGGGGCCTAAGATTTCCATGTTCTCAAGTGATATTGTTGCTGTTACTTTGAAGACCACACTTTGAGAACCACCGAAGTATGTGTATGGTTTTCCTATTGCTAGTAGGATTTACAAGGTAATATAGTATTTTATGCATAAAGGTAGGATAAAGGAAGATTCCATCTATTGATTAAATGCATCCCTATTATGTCATTAGATTTCATTGTAGTCCTCTTCTTTTTAGAATCCTAATTTAATCTTTTTCTCCTTACAGTACGCTTCTCTGAGATCCACTTCCTGGCTCTGGCCATTGGCTCTGCCTGTGCACTGATGATCATAATAGTAATTGTAGTGGTCCTCTTCCAGCATTACCGGAAAAAGCGATGGGCCGAAAGAGCTCATAAAGTGGTGGAGATAAAATCGTAAGGCTGGGCAGTTCTGGGAAAGTTCTAACACTCTAATGGCGACTCCTGGTATTTTGCAATGGGCTAAATAGTTGCTGAACAGATGTTTTTCCCTTTAAGTCAGTCCTATATAAAAGAATTCACATTTGCAGGACAGATAAATTAGGTATGAACTAGTAACTTTACAAAAGCTTTCTTAATTTCACAAAATATTTCCTTATGGGATTTCTTTACTATGTGGGCGGTGGGGGGGTTGATTTTATAAAAATCTGCTATGTAAAGCTTTTCTAAAAAATCCCTTATATTAAAGTGAAGCATACATTTGTAAGAACCACTGGGCTAGGCAGTCAGCAGGGCCACTATGAGTCAGGGCCTAGGAAAGTCTGTTGTGCTGATAGCAGGTGTTCATTAAATGTATTTTAAAATTGAGATAAAACTTACCCACCATAAAATTTACCCTTTTCATGTTCACAAAGTTGTGCAGCAATCATCATTAATTGCAGAAACTTTTTAAGCTCCCTCCCCTAAAGAAACCCCATATCCATAGCTATGTCCCCTTTTATCCCCTCTCACCAGCCCCTGACAACTACTCATCTACTTTCTGTCTCTATGGATTTGCTTATTCTGGACATTTCATTTAAATAGAATCATACAATATGTGGTCTTTTATGCCCAGCTTCTTTCATTTAGCATAATGCTTTCAAGGCTCATCCTTGTTGTAGTGTGTATTAGTATTTCTTTCCTTTTTATGACTGCATAATATTCCATTGTATGCATATACCACATATTGTTTGTCCATTCAATTGATGGGAACTTAGGTTTTTTCTACTTGTTGGCTATTGTGACTAATGCTGCTATAAACATTCATTTACAAGCTTTTGTGTAGATCATATGTTTTTAATTCTCCTAAAAGTGGATGTCGGGTCTTATGGTAACTCTGTTTAGTTTTTGGAGGAATTGCCAGACTGTCTCTAAACAGCTGGACTATTTTGCATTCCTGACAGCAATATATGAGGGTTCTGATTTCTCCCCATCCTCCTCAACACTAATTTTCTTTTTTTTTTTAATCATAACCGTGTATTAGGCCATTCTTGCGTTGCTATATTAAAAAAATCCTAAGACTGGGTAATTTATAAAGAGGAGATTAAATTGGCTCACGGTTCTGTGGATGTACAAGCATGGCGCCGATGTTGGTTGGCTCCTGAGGAGTCCTCAGGGAGCTTTTACTGATGGCAGAAGGCACAATGGGAGCAGGCATTTCGCATGGAGAGAGCAGGAGAAAGTGAGAGAGTTGGGGGGGGTGCTACATAGTTTTATATGACCAGATTTTGTGAGAACTCACTCACTATTGAAGACAGCACCAAGCCATGAAAGATCTGCTCCCATGACCCAAACACCCTCCACCAGGCTCCACCTCTAGCAACGGAGATTACAATTCAACATGAGATTTGGGCAGGGACAAATATCCAAACTATATCAAGCCATCTAGTGGATGTGAAGTGGTATCTCACTGGGGTTTTGACTTGCATTTTCCTAATGACTTGATGTTGAGCATCTTCCCATGTTCTTATTGTCCATTTGTGTATCTTATTTGGAGATGCATACATTCAGAGTTTGCCCATTTTAATATGGGGTACATTATTTCACTTATTCTTGTTGAGCTGTAAGAGTTATTTAAGGGATACTCATTCCTTATCAGACATACAACTTGCAATTATTTTTTTCCCATTCTGTGGGTTGTCTTTTCATGTTCTTCATAGTGTCCTTTGAAGAACAAAAGTTAAATTTTGATAAAGTCCAGTTTATCTATTTTTTCTCTTTTGCTGATAGTGCTTTTGTGTCTCATCTAAAAAACCACTGCCTAATCCCCAAGATCATGAAGATTTATGGCTATGTTTTCTTCTAAGAGTTTTATAGTCTTAATTTTTAATTTAGATCTTTGATTTATTTTGAGTTTGTTTTTGTATATGGCTGAGGCAGAAGTCCAAATTCACTCTTTTGCATGTGGATATCTAGTTGTTCCAGCACCATTTATCTCATTTCCTTAATAAATATTTACTGAAATAAACAGACCTTTTTTTTTTCTTGAGACATGCTTTCGCTCTGGTTGCCCAGGCTGGAGTGCAATGGCATGATCTCAGCTCACTGCAACCTCTGCCTCCTGGGTTCAAGTGATTCTCTTGCCTCAGCCTCCCAAGTAGCTGGGATTACAGGCATGCACCACCATGCCCAGCTAATTTTGTATTTTTAGTAGAGATGGGGTTTCACCATGTTGGTAAGGCTGGTCTTGAACTCCTGATCTCAAGTCATCTACCTGCCTTGGCCTTCCAAAGTGTTGGGATTACAGGCGTTAGCCACCGCGCCCGGCCAAACAGAACTGATTTTAAGAAGCCTAAGCAAACCCAACTCTGAGGTTCTAGTTTGAATCGAATCAATAAAGAAGACTTAGGTCAACACAAAATTTTTTATTTATTTTTTGAATAACAAATATAAATTAGAGGTGGGATACTAATGGTAAAATAAGGCGTCTGCTTTAAAACTCTGGAGTTCCCGAATCAGAACCCAAACTGTACTCCCTTACATTCTGAAAAGTCTCTAAGTTCAGAGGTGTGAATATTATTAATTAGATGGCACCAGTTTAGCCTGTGTAAACTTCAATCTACTCCCAAGTGCATGTAATTCTTCCAAAAATATGGGGGAAAAATACCTTACCTGGAGCTTTTGTGGGATTTACCTACTTGCTTCTTGTCTTGTTCACCTGACATTTGGTTTCTGCTTCTTTGTTACAGAAAAGAAGAGGAAAGGCTCAACCAAGAGAAAAAGGTCTCTGTTTATTTAGAAGACACAGACTAACAATTTTAGACGGTAAGGTTCACAAATAGGTTGATTTCTTTCTTCAGCTTTCTGACATGTCCAGCCCATCTCTAATGAGGACTCTCAGATCACTTTATGGCTGTTAGGTGTTTCCCATATGAAATTAGAGGAGCTGGGTCAGGGAGACAAAAGTCTTCTATTAGTCTTATGGATAGCTCCTCCTTCGAGTGTATTTTGTGCAAAAGATTAAGAAGCTGGACTCTACTGCCATTAAAGCTGAGAGAATCCTAAGGTTATTTGTGGCTTCGGGGTTATATTTATTACTACTGCTAATAATAAATATTCAACAAGTAAATAAATCTTTTTTAAATCAAAAGATTAGTATCTGCTTATTCTGTTTTTTTTTTTAAATTGCAAACCAATTATGGTATTAAGAGAGTGACTCAATAGACATATCTGGCAGTTTTTACAGGAGAGCTTTTGTACTATTTGGAATTGTTTTCAACTCCTCTCATTTAGTTATTGGCACTAATAACTACGTGAAATGAATCCAGTTTTAGTAGTGTATAATTTTATTTTTCCAGTTTTCAGGTTCATCAGGCTTAAAAAGTAGGATAATTTATTTTTCTTGTCTTTGTTTTTGAGACAGGGTCTCAATCTGTTGCCCAGGCTAGAGTGTAGTGGTGCGATCTTGGGTCACTGCAACCTCCCCCTCCCAGGCTCAAGTGATCCTCCTACCTCAGCCTCCCAAGTAGCTGGGACCACAGGTGTGCGCCACTACACCCAGCTAATTTTTGTACTTTTTGTAGAGACAGGGTTTCGCCATGTTGCCTAGGGTAGTCTCACCTGAGCTCAAGTGACCCACCTGCCTCAGCCTCCCAAAGTGTTGGGATTACAGGCATGAGCCACTGCGCCGGGCCAATTTATTTTTCATATGCTCAGAATTTCTCCCATTCTCTGAAATAGGTCCACACATTTAATTTCTAGATGTTATAAATCCAGACATGCAAACTTAAATTTTATGCTCATAAGAAAGTTCTTGATATTAATGACTTTATCCTGTAAAACTCTGGCTCTGTTACACAGGAGGAAATTTTTTATAGACCATTATTAGTTGCAAAGAGGGTCACATTTTTATAGGCTAAAGTGAAAAGACCTCAAGGATTTACAAAAGAGAATATGGAGAAAAATGATTGTATTGTAAAACCAGAAAACCAAAATTAACTCCAAAATCAGGGAGTTTTTACCAACCAATGGCTATTGTCTTTTTAAAGTTAAGGGGATTATCTAACAAGTTGGGGTCATGGAAAATAAATATGGGAGATGTTTTAGATCAAAAGAAACTTAAGAGATGAACACAATCAAAGTGCAATGTGTGATCCCCAACTGGATGAATAACAGTGTGAACAAGCTAGTTGTAAAAAAAAGCTTGGAGGGGCAATTGGGAAAGTCTTGAATATGAAAATGTTAAATATATGGATAATATTAGGGAATTATTGTTAGTTTGTATTAGGTATAGTGATGGTATTGTAGTTATAAAGAAAACGCACCTATTTTGAAAAATGCTTACTGGAGTATTTAGGAGTAAATGTCAGCAATTTATTTTAAAAGCATAGGAAAAAAGCAAATAAAACAAAAAAGGCTTCAGAATTAGGTGATGGGGGAGATGAGGGGAGAAAAGAAAAGAATGAATTAATGAATTTAAGGGATGGGTAAATTCCACATACTCTCTTCTCTACTTTTCTGTATGTCTGATTTTGTTTGTAATGAGAGTGAGAAGTGGGGAGAATATGGAATGTATGTGTGTGAGCAAGTTGTGGGTCATCCAAGTGTCCATGCAAGGTACTTAGAGGCTATGATTTAAGGATACTAACTCTGAAAATTATGTAATAAGGATTAGGAAACTTCTTTTAAAAATTAAATTGGGGGGGAATATGAATACTTTCCCTCAGAATATTTTCCTTCTAATAACATATATGTAATTCATAATGCCAAGTATTCCCATTGTACTCTTCTCACATATATTATCCATTTAAACTTTTGTTTTGTGTTTTAGGAAGCTGATGATTTCCAAGAACAAGAACCCTAGTATTTCTTGAAGTTAATGGAAACTTTTCTTTGGCTTTTCCAGTTGTGACCCGTTTTCGAACCAGTTCTGCAGCATATACCTAGACAAGCAACATCCCTCTGGAGCCAGCACAGTGCTCCTCCATATCACCAGTCATACACAGCCTCATTATTAAGGTCTTATTTAATTTCAGAGTGTAAATTTTTTCAAGTGCTCATTAGGTTTTATAAACAAGAAGCTACATTTTTGCCCTTAAGACACTACTTATAGTGTTATGACTTGTATACACATATTTTGGTATCAAAGGGGATAAAACCCAATTTGTCTGTTATATTTCCTGTCACGTATTTCTTTTAGCAGCACTTCTACTAAAGTTAATGTGTTTACTCTCTTTCCTTCCCATATTCTCAATTAAAAGGTGAGCTAAGCCTCCTCGGTGTTTCTGATTAACAGTAAATCCTAAATTCCAACTGTTAAATGACATTTTTATTTTTATGTCTCTCCTTAACTATGAGACACATCTTGTTTTATTGAATTTCTTTCAATATTCCAGGTGATAGATTTTTGTTTTGTTAATTAATCCAAGATTTACAATAGCACAAGGCTAAATCACACAGTAACTACAAAAGGTTACATAGATATGAAAAGATTGGCAGATACCATTGCAGGATGAATCACTTGTCACTTTTCTTCTGTGCTGGGAAAAATAATCAACAATGTGGGTCTTTCATGAGCAGTGATGGACTGTTTAGCTTACTATGTTTCCCCCTCAATTCAATGATCTATAACAACAGAGCAAAGTCTATGCTCATTTGCAGACTGGAATCATTAAGCAATTTAATAAAAAGATTGTGAAACAGCATATTACAAGTTTGAAAATTCAGGACTGGTGAAAAAAATCAACTCTAAATGATGATAATTTTGTACAGTTTTATCTAAAACTCTGAGAACTAGAAAACATTATTAACTTTTCTTCTTTTTTTTTTAAATTCTAATTCACTTGTTTATTTTGTGGGAGGAAGACTTTGGTATGGAGCAAAGAAATACCAAAACTACTTTAAATGGAATAAAACCAACTTTATTCTTTTTTTCCCCCGTACTGGTAGATAAAGCAAACTTTATAAGTGGGCTATTGAAAGAAAACTGCCTTTTAAGTGTTTAGTTTCCCAGTGTCTTTCCAAGCTTAAGATACAGAAGCATTTGTTCAAAGGATAGAAAACATCTAAAAGTTTAGGCTCAGGATCAATCTTTACAGATTGATATTTTCACTTTTTAATCAACTGGACTGCAGATGTTATTTCTTTTAACAAACTGGAATTTTCAAACAGATTATCTGTATTTAAATGTATAGACCTTGATATTTTTCCAATACTATTTTTTTTTAAATTGTATGATTTACATATGAACCTCAATTCTGAAATTCATTACATATCTGTCTCATTCTGCCTTTTATACTGTCTAAAAAAGCAAAGTTCTAAAGTGCAATTTTAAAACTGTAAATTACATCTGAAGGCTATATATCCTTTAATCACATTTTACATTTTTTCTTCACAATTCTAACCTTTGAAAATATTATAACTGGATATTTCTTCAAACAGATGTCCTGGATGATGGTCCATAAGAACAATGAAGAAGTAGTTAAAAATGTATGGACAGTTTTTCCAGCAAAATTTGTAGCTTACGTCTTGGCTAAATAGTCAAGGGGTAATATGGGCCTGTTGTTTGGTGTCTCCTTCCTAAAGAGCACTTTTGTATTGTAATTTATTTTTTATTATGCCTTAAACACTATGTAAATAAACCTTTAGTAATAAAGAATTATCAATTATATAATTTGTGTATATACATATCTAGAAGTTCTACACTGCAGGGAAAACAGATGGATACATATTTGATCTTTACCGAAAAGTTTTCTTAGTAGAGACAACCTGCAAGTCAGTAATGGATACAGTTTCTACTGGGTAAACAGAAGTATACGGATTTCCACAGAATTTTCACATTGTTTTGGATAGCTGGGAATCGGGCATAACAACACTACTTAGTTTGAGGGCTCTTTCAAAGAAAAGTATCAAAGATTCTATTTAGTACTTTGCATTACACTTTTAATAGGGAAAACTACTGGCTTTCAAGTCTAGTAAAGGAATGGAAATTGAAAAATGGAAACTTATTAATTCTTCCCCAAAGCGAAAGCATACTTTTATTCTCCTCCTGCTTTCATTGACATGTGGCAATTTCCAGGGAAGAGGCTTACTGATTATTAAAGCAGCGTACTTATTGTACCATCTCTTTTTCAGAAGTATGTGATTGCCATCTCACTTCAAGTACTGTGATAACATAACTTTCTTACTTTTCCAACCAAAGACACACAAATCCCAGTTCCCCTTTTCCTCTAATACAGGCTGTAATGATTTGATCATCATCGCCACCGCCAAAAGTAATTTAATAAACACCCAATTTTGGATGCTGTAATACCTACACTAAAAAGGACACCAACCGATGAGACTTGTGGCACCTATCACTACAAGCACCTAATATATATTTATCTATACTGTATGATCTCCCAGGTGTTTCTGAACTCTAAATTTACGGGAGTGTATTCTGAGAACCTTCAACTAAATCTCGAGACGTAAAAACGATGTCTGACATGCAGTCAGAGCGTCAAAATTATTTAGTTCTGTAGAATTCCATAAAAACAAAATTGTAATTATTCCAAGTCTGTAGCCTACTTCATTTTCAAGCAAAAGAGAGCAATTAGCTCCCGCCTGAAAGTTAATAAATCTCTGCTCAGTGAAACCAGGTGTGGTTCTGGAAAGAAGCCAGGTTCCTATGGTAACTTCGGATCGCCGTTTAAATTGTCTCTCGGCCTCCTGCCCTGACGTCACTTCCGGTGTTACCTGTGTCCTTACTGGGAGCTGTAAACAAGGTGTGCAAGCATCTGGAGAGCTGCCGGGATGCAGCAGAGAGGAGCAGCTGGAAGCCGTGGCTGCGCTCTCTTCCCTCTGCTGGGCGTCCTGTTCTTCCAGGGTGAGTGCTCGTTTGGCTACGCTCCTCATCCGGCCGGGGGGTTTAGGGAAGATGGTCGCTTTTCCGGTTCCGGGTGGGGAGGGTCTCCAGAAAGGCCCCGTATAGCTCTGGGAAGGAAGGAGGGAGGGAGCGGGACGTTGGGACGATGTCATCACCGCTCCGTTGAGGATAGTTGGTATTTTGTCAGTCCTTTCCTGAGCCTTGGGAGCTTTTCCACCTTGCGTGACCTGTCATTGTGGTTTGGTGATGGCATACTTGATGGAACCACAAAGAGCTCTGGCTTTGGGGGCACCCGGTGTTATTTTGTGATGTGATTAACAGTGGTTGACTACTGTGGTTTGGGCGCTGTATACCCTGATTAGAAAAAAGACAGTTCTAGCATTCAGTAGTTTGTCCCAGTAGTTTTGGGAAACAAAATCATGACAGTTGGTAATTTTATTTTTTGTAGGTGATTATTGTGGTCTATGAAATGAAATATTTGTTAGTCACAGAAGGGACGTGATGTGATTCATTATAGAGAAGCATATCGATGAAAAAGCAACTGCTTTAGCATTTTCATAACTTTTTTTTAATACAAGAAAGAGCATATAAATTCTGTTAAAATTTTATCTATTAAGTAATATCAGAAGTAGGGTATTCACACTGACATTCACATCTAAAAATTTAGATGAGTTTTGCTTTCATATAATTTTCAAATTGCATAAATTTCAATCCAACCTAATTACCTTCATTTTAAGGTACAATTATTTCCTGGATTTTGTGTATGTGTGTCTTCCTGGGAAATAAAATATTAGTATATCTAGTATTAGAGTGAATTGCTAACTTTATAAAATTTCCTTGAGAGTGATGGGGATTTCTGAAAGAGATATTTAATATTATATAAATATAAAGACTTTAAAGACTTCAGATGCCCTAAATCTTAGCCGTTAAGGCTGGAAAGTTTTTATTTTAACTGGTGACTAATATTCATGTTGCCAGCACACCCCCGATCCCTCCCAGCTGCCTGTGTCATCATGTCTCCAGTTTTTTATCTAAATTACTTTGCAGTATGATATTTAGGCTGGCCTACTGTCACTCCTAATAAACCCAGTCCTCTCTCTCTCTCTCTTTCACACACAGACACACACACATACACGCACACACGAGAAATATTCAAATATTGTCTTATTGAGAAAAAAAAATCTGGAAATGGTGTTTTCTTAAATCTAATGTCATTTTGCTTTGAAGAGCATCTGTCAAGTCCAGCAGACCATATAATTCAATCAAACATTAAAAGTTGATTTTACAATCTCTATGTACTTGTGGAATAGATTTTTTGCCTTTTAAAAAATAACTGGTGGCAGGGTGCGGTGGTTCTCGCCTGACTTTGGGAGACTGAGGCAGCTGGATCACCTGAGGTCGGGAGTTCGAGACCAGCCTGACCAACATAGTGAAACTCCGTTTCTACTAAAAAATACAAAAAAATTAGCCAGGCGTGGTGGCAGGCGCCTGTAATCCCAGCTACTCGGGAGGCTGAGACAGGAGAATCGCTTGAACCCAGGAGGCAGAGGTTGCAGTGAGCTGAGATCTCGCCATTGTACTCTAGCCTAGGTGACAAGAGTGAAACTCCGTCTCAAAAAACAAAAACAAGAAACAACTGGTTTATCATATTATTCACATGCCATACAATTTACCCTGTTAAAGGGCATAATCGAATGGTTTTTAGTATATGCACAGTTATGCAATCATTACCACTATCAATTTTAGAACATTTTCATCACCCCAAAGAGAAACCTGATACCCATTAACAATCACTCCTCATTCCCCATTTCCCTTAGCCCCTGGCAACCACCAGTCTATTTTTTTGTATCTACTGATTTGCCAATTCTGCACATTTCATATAAATAGAATAATATCTGTAATCCCAGCACTTTGGGAGGCTGAGGTGGGTGGATCATTTGAGGTCAGAAGTTTGAGACCAGCCTGGCCAACATGGTAAAACCCCATCTCTACCAAAAAATGCAGGAAAAAAAAAAGAATTAGCTGGGTGTGGTGGCATGCCCCTGTTATCCCAGATTCTTGAGAGGCTGAGGCAGAAGAACCACTTGAACCTGGGAGGTCGGAGTTGCAGTGACCTGGGATTGCACCACTGCACTTCAGCCTGAGCGATGGAGTAAGACCCTGCCTCAATAAATAAATAAATAAATAAATAAATAAATAAATAAATAAAAATAAAGTGAATGGAATTACACAATATGTGCTTTTGGTGACTGGCTTTTTTCACTTTGCATGTTTTCAAGGTTCATCCATTTGTTTGGTGTTTTAAATCTTATGTGGTTGAGTTTGGTTTCATGTCAGTGTTTATTTGCCTTTTGTTTTCAAAGATAAGACCACTTAAATTATTAGATTATTTGAATTCTCCTTAAGTTATAAGTCTGGTCCTGCTATGTCAGTTATCTAAGTATTTAGAAATGGTAGACTAGGGGACCTAGGTTTCTTAAACTTTTCTGTCTTTTACTTAGGTGTGCAATGTGAATAAAATATCAGTAGATTTATATTTTAGAAAATGGGGCATACAAGATTGGGGGCTTTATTGACACATTCAATTCTTTCATGTGTAAAATTACTTATGTTAAAATGTGATTTTCTTGTTTTTTTCCCCAGACTAAAAAGTTTTTGTTAATTATTATGAGTATTTCTATAGTTGGCTGTTTTTACCTGGCAAGAATGCTTTTCTGCTCAGATGAAGAGATAAAGGCATTAGGCCTGGGATGGACATTTCTGAGTGAATTAATGTTGGATTGGTATTTTTTTTTTATGAGTGGAAGAGACAAACTATCTTACATCCATTGGTTTTAAAACATTTTTTAATTTCAGTGTATATATGTAGAGAAAAGTACACGTCATAAGCCTATACAGCTCAATGAATTTTAAGAAACTGAACACACATGGGTAACTAGCACCCAAATCAGGATATATAAAATGTTCCTTGCATTCCAAAAGCCTTCTTTTGTGCTTCTTTCCAGTCATTATCATTTCTCCCCAAAAAGGAGTCAACACCCTGATGTCTAACAGTATAGAATAGTTTAGTTCATCCATGGATGCAGTGAGCCGAGATCACACCACTGCACTCTAGCCTCTGTGACAGAGCGAGACTCTGTCTCAAAAAACAAACAAACAAACAAACAAAAAACAAACTGAAAATATCAGTCTGTAAAGATTGATCTTGAGCCTAAACTTTTAGATGTTTTCTATCCTTTGAACAAATGCTTCTGTATCTTAAGCTTGGAAGGACACTGGGAAACTAAACACTTTTAAAAGGCACTTTTCTTTCAATAGTCCACTTATAAAGTTTGCTTTATCTACCAGTATGGGGGAAAAAAAGAATAAAGTTGGTTTTATTCCATTTAAAGTAGTTTTGGTATTTCTTTGCTCCATAGCAAAGTCTTCCTCCCCCAAAATAAACAAGTGAATTAGAACCAAAAAAACAAGAAAAAGAAAAAAGTTAATAATTTCTTCTAGTTCTCAGAGTTTTATATAAGACTGTACAAAATTATCGTCATTTAGAGTTGTTTTTTTTTTCACCAGGCCTGAATTTTAGTTCATCCATGGATAAACTATTACTTTTCTTATTTTTCTTTAACTATACAATGAAGACCCCACATATCCAGTATTTAGATTTCAACAAAGTGACTTTAAATGTTTATAACTTTGTGGCAAAATCATGCTCATAAATATGGAGTTCAGATATATTAACAAGGAAAAAATTGGTAGGTAGGTGGGTTTATTGATGGTGTACTTACTATAATTTAGCAAACAAAATTTGGTTTAGTAACCAAAATTTACTATGATTTAGTAACCAGAATGTGTAATTTTAATGCTTATTTTGTAATAATTTTTGTTTTATAAAAAGGAAACTGGGCTGGGCGCGGTGGCTCACGCCTGTAATCCCAGCACTTTGGGAGGCCGAGGCGGGTGGATCACGAGGTCAGGAGTTCGAGACCATCTGGCCAATATGGTGAAACCCTGTCTCTACTAAAAATACAGAAGAATCATTTGAACCCGGGAGGTGGAGGATGCAGTGAGCCAAGATCGTGCCACTGCACTCCAGCCTGGGCGACAGAGTGAGACTCTGTCTTAAAAAAAAAAAAATAAAATAAAGGAGGAAACTATTGGTTTGGTCTAGTTGAATAAATATTACTAAACATCCACAATATGCTAGGCTCTGTTTTGGTGGGCTCAGGATCAATTGGAGAAGACATAAGTCAACAGATGATTTTAGAGTCTGATACTAAGAGGGAAATGCATTAGAAACCATGAGGATGGAGAGAGATGCTTTGATCTGGCATGAGAATAAAGGAAAGATTTCCTGGAGGTGAAGTTAAATCTTGAAAGAGGAATAAGTTTGTTAGAGATAGGGAGTGAAGAAAATATTAGACGTAGAGAGGAGCATAAACAAGGCATGGAGGACCAGGCATGGTGGCTCATGACTGTAATCTCAGCACTTTGGGAGGCCAAGATGGGAGGATCACTTGAGCCAAGGAATTCAAGACCAGCCTGGGCAACACAGTGAGACCCCATCTCAAAAAAACAAAAAATAAACAAGGCGGGCTCGGGGTGGGGGGCATTAAATAACTTTCCAAGCAGGTTTTCTGAAACTCGTTTTGATTGGATTAGCTTAGATCACATATTGACCCAAAACCTATCTTTATGATTGGGAGGATGTGATTGGCTCTCAAGAGCCAATTAAGTATTAATACACCTCTTCCTATGTCAGCATTAGGGACTTAACCTGTGTAGCTTGAAATTGACCATGGTAGGAGTATTTGCACCGCAGAAATTGTCCAACCCTATGTATCTGCACTTTTTATTTTTTGTAAAAATGTTTTGCTGTTTACCAGGACACCACTAGATGTAATGATTGGTTTAGGTAAATCTGAGTCAGCCTTAGCTGGCAGTAAAGTCAGTTGCTGTTTACTCTTAGTTTTCTCCCCTCCCACCAGACTCATTCTTTTCTCTACTCTACTCTTTGGAAAGCTGACTGTATAGAGTACATCATTCAGGCTGTCTTCCTCTGGTTTCCAGTTAGATTTGGCCAATGGGAGGCATTGGCAGGAGATTGGAGGGCAGGAGAGAGATCAGGATATTTATTTCCTGCTCCCTCCCTCTCTTGGTGCCATGATCTGTAGTACCTGTATCCCTCTAACAACAGCCCCTGTCAGGTTGCCCACAGCTCCCACTCTTACCAGCACTTTGGGAGGTTGAGGTGGGAGGATTGCCTGAGTTCAGGAGTTTGAGTCCAGCCTAGGCAACATGGCGAAACCCCGTCTCTACCAAAAATACGAAAAATTAGCCAGGTGTGGTGGCACATGCCTGTTGTCTCAGCTATTTGGGAGGCTTAGGTGGGAGGATCACTTGAACCTGGGAGGCAGAGGTTGCAATGAACTGAGATTGCGCCACTGCACTGTAGCCTGAGCAACAGAGTGATGCCCCGTCTCAAAAGAAAAGAAAAGAAAAGAAAAGTGGCCCATACACTTTTCACAACCTCAGCTCATTGTGTCTTCCATTTCCTGCCTGGATCCTGACTGATAGTGTCATCTTCCTCCTAGCTCATAGGCTATGTGGGAAAAGGTAGGTATCAAAAAAAAAAAAAAAAAGGGTATTATTAGGAGATCAGGGGAAATGGATGTTGAGCTGGCAACAAACAAATGTTTACTATGTTCGACTGGAGGTCCTGTGGGGGTGATATTCAAGAGAATATGTCCGGTAACACTTGAACACTCAGAGGCAGGTCACGGCTAGTAATATAGATTGGGAAATCATTATCCTATTAGTGGTTGTTAAATCTACAAGTGAATAGGATTGTCCAAGGAGAACGTGTTGAATGACTGTATATTCAGGCTGGAGCTCTAAGGAACACCAGTGTTTAAAGGATGGTTAAGAAAAGAACAGCCTTAGATATTTGATACGTACTGTCAGAGATGTGGGGAGACAGAGAGAGAGTGAGTACATGTGTGTGTATGTGTAACGCAGTCAGTGGTGGAGTTGGTTGGAGGGAAACTAAAGAGATTGTGATCTTAAATTGTAACCCATATCTCTTTGTTCTAAACCAAGGGTTGACAAACATTTTCTGTAAAGGGCCAGAGAGTGTTTTAGACTTTGTGGGCTACATGGTCTCTGGTGGCAACTATTCAATTCTGCAGAAAATGCAGCCACAGATAATACATCAACAAATGAACATGGCTGTGTTCTAATAAAACTTTATTTTAAAAGACATTGTAAATTTTTTTTAGCTGTTTACCAAAAGACCACTGGATGTCATAACTGATTTAGGCCAATCTGGTCACACCCAGAGCTAGCAGTAAGGTCAGTTTCTAGTTATTTATCCCTTTCCACTAGATCCATTTGCTTCCATTTAGCTCATTAGCCATAATTTGCTCACCTTTGCCCTAAACCAACTGCTCCCTTGACGTTATCCCTTGGGTATCTCAGAGGCACCTTAAATGCATCCAGAATCAAACTCCTGTTCCCCTGCCAAGCCTAGTACTTTTCTAGTCTTCCTGTCTCAGTGAATGACATCAGCAAGTCAGAAACCTGGGAGTCATCCTTGATACCTTCCTTTCCCTAACATTCCACAGCCATACTTAGTTCAAACTTCCCTTCTTTCTTAATTGACTATCGTAGTAGCCTCCTCAGTAATTTCCCCATATTCACTCGTTCACTTTTTTCTTTCTTTCTTTAAGAGACGAAGTCTTGCTCTGTTGCCCAGGCTGGAATGCAGTGGTACAATCTTGGCTCACCGCAACCTCCGCCTCCCACCACCACGCCTGGCTAATTTTTCATTTTTAGTAGAGACGGGGTTTCGCCATGTTGGCCAGGCTGGTCTCGAACTCCTGACTTCAGATGATCCACCTGCCTTGGCCTGCCAACATGCTGAATTTCCCCATATTCACTCTTGATTCCTTGTAAGTGTCTTCTCTAAAGTGATCTTTTTTTTTTTTCTTTTTTTGAGATGGGGTCTTGCTCTGTCACCCAGGCTGGAGTGCAGTGGTGTGATCTCGGCTCACTGCAAGCTCTGCCTCCCGGGTTCACGCCATTCTCCTACCTCAGCCTCCTGAGTAGCTGGGATTACAGGCACCCGCCACCACGCCCGGCTAACTTTTTGTGTTTTTAGTAGAGACGGGGTTTCACTGAGTTAGCAAGGATGGTCTTGATCTCCTGACCTCGTGATCCACCTGCATTGGCCTCCCAAAGTGCTGGGATTACAGGCATGAGCCACCGTGCCCGGCCTAAAGTGATTTTTTAAGAATGCAAATTTCATCAGGTCTCTTCTTGCCCAGTTCCACAGTTAAGTACTTTCCACGGCTTCCTATTACACTAAGGTTGAGGACCCAAATCTGTGAGGTCCTGCCTGGTCTGGTTTTTGTTTACCTCCCAGCCACATCTCATTCTATTTTCTCTCCCTTTCGTGTTTTTTGTGTTGCAGTCATGCTCCTTCTTTTCAGCTCCTTGACCGACTGAGCTCCTTCCTGGTGCAGGACGTTTGCATGTGCTGTGTCCTCTGCCTAGAATGCCCTCCCTCTCCTCACCTTGTTACCTTTTTCTTCAGATCTTAGCTCAAGAGTAACTTCCAGGGAAGCTTTCATTAACCACTCTCCTCTCCCCCATCGTAACAGGGGCCGTACCCATAACCACTTTCTTTTTCCTTCCTTCATAGTAGTTATCCAAGTTTGTTAATTATGCATTTGTCTTTATGATTATTTAATTAATGTATCAAACTTCTACCGTATTTCAAGTATACAAGGGAGCGTATTTATTTTGCTTACATTTAATTCCAAACCCAGAGGATGGCACAAAACAGATGCTCAATAAATGTATGTTTGAAGAACGAGTGAATGAATGAGAGCATTGTCATGCAAGCTTTGGGATAGAGAAGTTCAAGGAGCAGTGAGTTACTGGTAGAGGATCCAGTAAAATAAGTATAGAAAGGTGTCTACTAGAGTTTTTATCCCTCGGATTTTACAATTTTAAGATATATGATGCCTTTTACCAGAAGTGGTAGTGGAGTTCAGTTGTACCATAAAGTCCATAAGTGAATGGGAAGGAGGAAATGGAGACCTCAAGTGTAGACCACTCTTTCACAAACTTGGCTTAGAAAGGAGAGAAAGGGCAGTAGTTGGTAACTAGAGTAATATTGCAGCGTTAAGGAAAGATTTTTTAAAATTGCTGTTTGTTTTTAAGGATGGGAGAAACCTGTGTATTTAGAGTCTGAAAGGGAGGGGTTGAAGGTAGTAGAAAGGTTTTTTTGTTGTTTGTTTGTTTTTTGATACAGAGTCTCGTTCAGTCACCCAGGCTGGAGTGCAGTGGTGTGATCTCAGCTCACTGCAACCTCTGCTTCCCAGGTTCAAGCGATTCTCCTGCCTCAGCCTCCTGAGTAGCTGGGACTACAGGCATGTGCCACCATGCCCGGCTAATTCCTTTTGTATTTTTAGTAGAGACAGGGTTTTGCCATGTTGCCTCGGCTGCTCTTGAACTCCTGGCCTCATGTGATCCACCTGCCTCGGCCTCCCAAAGTGCTGGGATTATAGGCATGAGCCACCACGCCTGGCCTAGAGACGTTTTTCTGCTAAAGCAGGGAATGGAGGGGATGAATCCAGGCAGAGCAGAGGACCTGGCCTCACATAGGAAAAGGGACACCACATTCTTTCAGGTTGGAAGTAAGGATGGGAGCAGATGCAGGAATGTGTGTGCCTGGGCCGTTTATATGGCCTCAAGTTTCATGATGATGTAAGAGGTAACATTTTCTTCTGAGAATGAGGGGTTTGGAGGTTGCATGGAGGACTAAGGGAGAATGACAAGGGCTTGAGGAATCATGGAACGGGAAGCTAAGCAAGGCCAGTTAAAGGTTTGCCAGGCCTCGCTGAGGACTCAGCTGTGGGAGATATTCATGCATTTCTTATGGTAATTGTCCAGTTGTGTGATTTTTCTTGTTCAGGGTATACTAGCCCAGTCTAGTTGTGGTCGTCTAGAGCTGAGCTTTTTCTGAAAGGGTCCAATGGAAAGACAGGAGCGTAGGGGAGTTAAGAGTATTGAATGTACTATAAAAAAGGTGATAGGAATAAAGTGGGTGATTTACAAGCATGCTTTGTTCCTATACTAGAATTTCTGGTGACCTGTCCACCTGTTTCTCTCAGTGTCCCTCTGCCTGCTCCCCTCCCTCTGAATTTTTGCCCTGAAGGTGCTGACATTTAATAGAGGAATAGCCTTTGTAACTAGGTGCAATCGATGGCATCTGTGCCTGTGCAGGTTTACGTACCTAGTGTTAGGAGGAGAAAGGGTGATGAACCGCATCAGGGAATTTGGGAAGGCACTGCAAAGGGGGCCGATATTTGAGCTGGAATTTGAAGGTGTGTGAATGTTGGGATGTGGTGTGGTGGGGAACAACCCAGGCAGGATTATTAGAGATGGGGAGAGCCTTTCAGACAGAGACCTTTTCAAAGAGAGGCTCAGTGGCATGAAAGGACACAGTACATGTGGGACATGGCAGGACATTCAAGTAATGATGAAGGGATTGGGAAGGTAGATGGGATGCAGTGACAGAAGTTTGGGGCTAGATTGCCACTGTTTGAATTTTATTTTGTAGTCCAATAGGAAATTATTGAAAGTTTTTGAATATGTGTGGTGTTCATTTTAATAATAATAGCTAATGTTTATGAAAGTTATTATTCCAGATGCTGTGCCAAGCATTTCATGTTGTGAAATGAACAACATGATCATAATCACAAATTATCTTTTTTGATTGTAGTGGCTCTTCAGAGTGATCTAGTAAAGTAGATCTTGTTATTATTCCCGTTTTCCAAGTGAAGACATTGAAGCTTGAACTGGTTAGGTAACCGAGATCACAGTCTCACAACCAGAAAGTAGCTGAGCTAGAACTCAAGTCCAGGTCTGGCTAATTCTAAATCTGTATTTTAAATCTCTATATTATACTTATGTTTTAGGATAAAGGAATGGACATGGGGAGAGTGTAGATTGTCCATTCATTTCCACCTTCCAGTTTTTAGAGCTAGATCTTGAGTGATGAATAAGGATTTTCTTACAGTGATGGGTCAGGATTGAGGGCCTAAGAGAGTGGGGACTGAAGGATAAAAGCTTTCCAGCAGAGTGACAGCATTTGCAAAGGCACAGAAGGCAGGACAGGTTTAGCATGGCAAAGTCAGAATGGGTGCCCTAGGCAGACCAGAAGTAATCTTCATCTTTGGGACAGGTCAGATTCTTATGAGTTCTTATTAGTGGGTTCAGTTTTGGTCTCCTCCTTTTAAAAGGAATGTCAACAGACTGGATTGTGTAGACAGGAGCAAGAAAAATGATTCAAAGCTGGCAGAGGTAAAGGTGGTGGAACTGATGACTCATAACTGTGACAGGAAAGGTTGAGAGTGTGTGGGCAGGACTGAAGAGGTGGCAATAATGACAATGACACTGTCTAACGTGCATTGAGCACTTACTCTGGTTTGGGTAGGCTTCTTAGTGTTGTATGTGTTTTAACTCTTTTAACCCTCACAGTGGCCTTCTGAGGTAAGTACTGTTATTATCATTCCCACGAGGGTGAGAAGACTGAAGAAGTACAGTAACTTGCTAAGGCTGCAGAGCCAGCAGGTGACGGGGCCGGGATTTGAACCCAGACCCTCTGGCATAGGAGCCGTGGCCTGTGTGCTCAATCACTACACCATTCTGCCTGTACCAGAAGCACTGCTGATTTTCAGGACAGCGTGTGGGTTTGCACTTTTCTGAAATCTTGCTGCTCTGTTTATCTTGGCCACCAGAAGATTCATGGCTTCTTGAGGTAGATAAGGAAGCAGGAAGAACAAAATACTGGCATTGTCGTTTCCTAAAATATGCCTCTGTAGGGAAAGATAAGTTTTTGTTCTCTGAAAGCAGAAGGAACTGGGTAGAACAAAGTGCCAGCCCTTTTCAGGGAGATGAAGTGTCAGAGTTGGATAAATGAGTGGTTTTGGAAGAAATAAGTCTCTAGTAGGTTTTAAAATGGTACCTTATTTTTACTTGCTAGAATGCATTCACCTATTCTGTTTTCTTCCCCATGATTTACTTTTAGTGGATGTGTGATTCCTCAGCCAGCTTTAAGAAAAAGGGAAAAACTAGATAGTACCTTGGGGGCAGTTTTAGAAAATTATTTGAAATAAATTCTCCATTCTCACTTCCTATTCTCATTTTGCTGTTGATGAGGCAATGGTAGCTTCATGATGCAACCATGCTATACTTGGGGTAAGTCCCTTAGACCACAAAAGCTGCCATATTCCCAGAGTGTGTGTGTGTGTGTGTGTGTGTGTGTGTGTGTGTGTGTGTGTGTCTGCGGCGGGGATGGAAGGGGATGGGTGATGTTGCCTTTTTGTTGCCTTTTAGCCAGCCATGGGCAGACCCATTGTTTGTACTTAATTGAACCACAAGCCTGTATTTGGGAAAACGCTGGTGTGACCAGATTTTAAATTTTTACACAAGCATTCAGTTGTGATTTAAGATTAGAAAATGATTGAAAAATACTATCTTTGATTAATGCAGATATCAACTCCTTGTCCCTTGTGGGCTTGCCTGAGAAGATAGTTGTTAATATTTATTGCTCTGGCTTTTTAATGAGGGCTCTAAAAATAATTGTTCACTCACATCTGTATATTCCACCCACACGAATGCATTTTAAGTGTTTGGGTTTGCTTTGATTAGGTGTTTATATGGTCCTTTGCTTGGAGATTCATGCAGATGCCCATGTCCGAGGTTATGTTGGAGAAAAGATCAAGTTGAAATGCACTTTCAAGTCAACTTCAGATGTCACTGACAAGCTTACTATAGACTGGACATATCGCCCTCCCAGCAGCAGCCGCACGGTATCAGTAAGTGTGTACTTTTTTGGAACGTTCCTTTGGTCAACAGTTTTGGAATTGTTTTACTGCAAATCATAGGCATGCCTGAGGCCATCTCATCTTAGAGTAGAAGATGGGCTTCTACTTTAATAGAGATAGATGAACTTTTATCCGATACGACATTCATTTCGTCACACAGGGCCCCACGTAAGAGTTCTGTAAATAAGCTGCAGGAAAAAAGCTGTCAGAAACTCAGAGGAAATGTGGTTTAATTTTGTTTCCTCTTTATTGTTTCTTTTTGCACTATTTCATAGCTTCGTTTTCAGATTTAATGTACTAAAAGGGGTACCTTCAGGACTATTGAATAGAAAAATTCTATAGGTCCAGTCACAGACATCCTTTCTGTTAAGGCTGCTCATTTTCTGTCGTATTAAGTTGTCTCAATGGGTGTATCTGTTTGCATATTTGCGCTTTGTGGAGTTATCTTGGCGCTTTCTCCCAGTGTATAAACATCTGCATTGATTTATATGGCTGCCTATGAAGGAAATGGTGGCACCTCATGTTGGTGACAGATGTTGGTGACAGATGGTCTTGCAATATTGGAAGCAATATACCTTATTGAGGTATATTAGTCACACATATAAAACACATTTATGGTCCAAGTTTCATTGTAGGTGTCTAATTGAAGATTAAAATGCTATAAAAGTTTTTTCTCTTTAAGCTTCCAGCAGTATCCTTAGCTCAGTATGGATGTTATTCAAGAATGTGAATGTCATAGCTGTATGGAAGATTGTATTTTTTAAAGTATTGTTAATTTATTTATCCCATTTCCTTCACTGGAAAAATGTCCTCTTTGACTTTCACGTATACACAAGCTTTGCATTCTGTGTTAGGAGCCATTATAGAATGCCACATAGCTTGAGGCTAGGTAGGGGCTCCAGTGAAAGAAGCTAGGCTGTATTCATGCTCCCCTCCCACTTTTTTTTCAGACTTGAAATAGTTCACTTGATTCTGAGTGGTCAGGAAACTGTGGCTGGCCTTATTTGGCTCTGCCTCCTTGGCCAAAAGTAGGACAGAGCAAGCAATGGGGAGCTTCCTGGGTCAGAAACAGCAGCTGTCTTCTAGTGCTGCTCTCTGCGAGGCTGGTCAGAAAATCAGCAAACTCATACAAGTTGGAATTAAAGTTACATAACATGATGTTGCAGTCATGGGGTTAGTCAATCAGGATTCTGTCAGATTAATCAATTAGCAAGGATGTAAGTTTCATGAACTTAACATTGAATTTACGGGCTACACTAATCTCGAGGATACACAGTGGGCCGTGTTTTGTCAATAAGGCGTTTCAAACTCTTTTACACTGATGCCGATAATTAGTGGTAGGGATTCTTTACCTCCCCGTTTGAAATGTTCAACACACTTATTATTTCTCATTATCTGTCTTTATCACTAAAATGTAAGTTCCGTGAGAGTAGGGACTATGCCTGCATGGCTCCCGCCATATCCTTTTGCTTAACAATGCCTAGCACATTAGAGGTCTGCACCAAATATTTGTTGAATAAATGCATGAACAAATGAACAAATAAGTGAGTCAGCATCTTTTCTGGGAAGTTGCTTTTCAAAATTGGGCAGTTCAGTAGTTGTAAACACCCAGGTTCCTAAATGGGAAGGTACCAAGTAACAAAGAAAGAGGAAAGCCTGTATTTTGCATAAGCCATATTGCATAAGTCATATTGTATTGTAATACCTGCCTGGCCTGCCCCAGGTATAATTAGCTTTTGGTGATGAAGTGTCTAATCAAGGCTTTTGATAAGTGTCTGATAATTAGGCTTTTGGTGATGAAGTGTCTGATCAAGTCCTAGGCAGCATTGTTTTAATTCAACACATATTCATTGAGTACATATCAGGTATTAGACTTAGGGATTATATTAATTGTCAAGATAGATAACTTGAGAGAGGCTGAATTATATTACAACTTCCTTGTGATTTTGAGAATAAGCAAAAATCTCCTTTTTGTCACTTACTAGTTGTATACCTTAGAGCAACTCACTTAGTCTTTGGTTTGGCTTTGTTTTCTTTCTTTCTTTCCTTTTTGTTTTGTTTTTTTTTTGAGGCGGAGTCTAGCTCTGTTGCCCAGGCTGGAGTGCAGTGGCACCATCTCGGCTCACTGCAATCTCCGCCTCCTGGGTTCAAGCAATTTTTGTGTCTCAGCCTCCCAAATAGCTGGGATTATAGGTGTATGCCACCACACCCGGCTAATTTTTGTATTTTTAGTAGAGATGGGGTTTCACTATGTTGGCCAGGCTGGTCCTGAACTCCTGAGTTCAAGTGATGTGCTCACCTCGGCCTCCCAAAGTGCTGGAATTACAGGCGTGAGCCACCATGCCCAGCCTGTTTCACTTTTTATACATTTGGAATAATTATACCTGCCTCATGTAGTTCAGTGTAGTTGTGAGGCTCAAGTGAGTAAATGTGTGGAAATTATTTGCAAACTATAGAGTGCTATTCAAATATGAGATGCTACTTTAGAACAAAGTTTCCCAACTTTGGCACTGTTGACATTTTGAGCCAGATAATTCTTTGTTGTGGGTGCTGTCCTGTGCATTGTGGGATGTTTAGCAGCATTCCCGGCCTCTACCCACTAGATGCCAGTAGCATCTCCCCAGTTGTGACAATCGAAAATGTCTTCAGATATTGCCGATATCTCTAGGAGGGTGAAATTGCCTCTGGTTGAGAACTATTACTTTAGGGTTCTAGGGAGAATTTAGAAGAGATTCAAGGGTTAGGATCCCAGAAATCTCTCATCGGGCCTTTTTCTGATCAGTTTTATTAACCTATAGGATGGAGGTTAAAAAAGCATAAAAAGTTGCCCAACTGAAAAAAAAAAAAACCACCATTATACAGTTGTATTTTATTTTGGACCTACTGAGCTTTATATTTTCATTGCATTTTCCAAGTTAACTTTTTCTCTCATGGTGTTGCTTTCTTAGATATTTCATTATCAGTCTTTCCAGTACCCAACCACAGCAGGCACATTTCGGGATCGGATTTCCTGGGTTGGAAATGTATACAAAGGGGATGCATCTATAAGTATAAGCAACCCTACCATAAAGGACAATGGGACATTCAGCTGTGCTGTGAAGAATCCCCCAGATGTGCACCATAATATTCCCATGACAGAGCTAACAGTCACAGAAAGGGGTAAGCTCATTGCCACCAACCTTCTTCTGCAGTGCTCTGTGACTGCTGTGGTGCTTTCTGGAGAGCTCGATGATAAACAAAGCTGTCTATCTTTGTAAGCCAGTTGGGTCATTAAATCTTGGGTAGAAGTAATTTTTCTGCCATCCCAATATGTATGTTGGGGTGAATTTTTAATCTTTATTTTGAAAGCCGAATTTTCTCTCCAAATGTTGTCATAGTTTCTCCATGATCCTTTTTTTAATTTTAACTTTAGGTGACTAAAGTTCTTGTGGAATGCATGGAAAACCCCTGACTAAATATAGGGTTGTTATCTCTGTGAAATAGAAGTCATTCCAGTTTTCCTAGCATGTTCATACTCCCAGTTATGACATAGTGTTCTTGCCTGTGTCTTGAAAGGGTACCCCCTCTAACGATGAGAGGTAGTGCTTTTCTTTTACACTGCAAAGAACAGTAGTTTCCCTTTCGTGTGAAACAGGAGAACAGTAGATTAAGGACTGATTTTTTTTTCCTACGTTATTCCCTGATGACAATTAAGTGGTCATTCTAGTCCTTAATTGGATTTGAGCCAAAGATTTAGAGGTACATTATGGATCATTATAGATTTGTCATCATTTCTCAAGTCTTTTTCAAGTTTCTCTCCCTTGCTCTTTTCCTCCTTCTCTCCCTCCCTTCCTTCCTTCTTCCTTCTCATCTTCCCTTCCTTTCTCCTTCCCTTCCTCTCTCCCTCTCTCATTTCTTCCTTCGTTTTCTCTTTCTTGCTTTCTCTCTCTCTCTTTCTTTTATCTTTTCTTTTAAAGGTAATAACTTGTAGGTTTCAAAGATGAGCACATTCATACTGCTGGCAGAAGAAGAAAATGATAGTTTTGCTGGAAGGCAGTTTGGTAGTATGAATTAGGTGCCTTAAAAGTATAGGCCCTTTGATCTAGTAATTCCATTGTAAATTTCATCTTAAGGAATTAGGGCTAAAGATGAAGATTTATGTATAAGCCTGGCCATCCTAATGTGACCTGTAGATTCTAAGAATTTGAGACAACTTGAATGTCCAGCATTAGAGGATTAGTTCTATAAATTAATCAATATGATAGAATGCTATGCAGTCATTACACATCACATCTGGAAGGAATTGTTAAATATTTATCATATTATAAGTAAAAAAGGAGGTTAAAAATAATATGTAATATATGATCCATACTTAAAAATATATATGCCCCCATGCACCCCATACCCGATACCCCTAGAAGAAGATTAAATGGGTAGATACCAAAGTGTTCTTCCTAGGTAGTGGGATTATGGGTACGTTTTTATTCTTCGTTGTACTTTTGTGTATTTTCTACCTTTCACACAATGATTTATTACTTTTGTAATCAGAAGAAATATAAGAGCAAAAGTAGAACCTAGTTGCTCATGTCGCAGGAGGCATATTTGCACGTCCCTGTCTTTTACCTTCTCTTTCTCCACCTCTAGGTTTTGGCACCATGCTTTCTTCTGTGGCCCTTCTTTCCATCCTTGTCTTTGTGCCCTCAGCCGTGGTGGTTGCTCTGCTGCTGGTGAGAATGGGGAGGAAGGCTGCTGGGCTGAAGAAGAGGAGCAGGTCTGGCTATAAGAAGTCGTCTATTGAGGTTTCCGATGAGTAAGTCCCGCAGGAGCCCTGGGCAGCAAGGCTGTTTCCTCCTTAGCGCCCTACCCAGACCCCCACATCCGCACCTTCCTTTCTTCTGGACCGAGTTTAGTTCTGCGGGTGAACTTTCTTTTCGAAGAGAATAGTTCTGCTAAGGGGTGCCAAAAGGAAGGTTGAAAGTGACGTGTGTGAATATTAATTTGGACAGAGATGGGGGAGTTGATCTATGGTCCTAGTCTTCTGCTTTGGAAATCAGATTGTACAGTGCCATGGTCTGAATGGATTCTGAAGTCGATGTTTCATTCTTTCAATTCCTGGTCAATTATTTTTCCTTCTCCTTGTATTTGGCTCTGAGCTGACGATGTCTCCTGACAGAAAATGCCTGAGCAATGAGAGAGGCTTTAAGAATAGCTGTGGAGGGCAAAAGCGATTTCAATAAGCGAGATCTATTCTTGGTCAGCATGTGTTCTGAAGGGAGGGGCTACATGGATGGTGGTTATTAAAAAGATTTATTAAACAGCATTCTGCCAGTGAGCAGGCGTGATCTAGTATATTCCCTAAAAATAAATGTAGTAAAAGGAAATCAAAACCAAAATCTATGTAAAACCCCCTTTCTCCATTATCTATGTCAGGGGAGGGGAGTCTTACATTGAGAAGGTCCAAAATTCTCTCTCTCTGTCTCTGTGTGTGTGTGTGTGCATTTATTTAATGATAAGAGAGCACCCTGTGCCCTTTCCAAGGAATCTGTGGCTCAAAAAAGACAAAGAACTCTTGGTAAAAATGCTAATGTCTATTTCTAAGCATGGTATCCAAAACCCCCTATGATTTTACTCTAAGTCACATTGTTCCCTGACATCTCCCCACGTCCCAGCTGCCATGAACTTATTTATGTACCCTAACATACTATACTTCATTCATATATTTTTCCTAACTCTCATCCTTTAAGACCCCTCCTTTTGTCTTGCTGGGAATGCCCTCTTCTTTTGTTTGCCTGGAAACTCTTTCTTATCCTCCAAGACCCAGCTGAAATAGCCCCTTCTCTTGAGTTTCCCTGAGTCCTCAGGGGACAATTAGTCACTCCTCACTCTTTGCTGCTGCAGCAGTTTGACGTTAACTCTATTAAAACACTTATCACACTGCATTATAACATATTTGTTAAGTTTTAACAGGTCTCTCACCCTCATCATGAGCTCTTCACAGGCTCAAGTTTTATTTATCTTTTTACCTCTAGGCTAGCACAATGCTCAGACTTTGTCAGTGCTCAGTACACTTCTGAATGAGTGATAATTTATTGAGCATTTATTATGTGCCGGGCACTATGGTATGTGTTTCACATGTATTTATTTTTTATTTATTCCTAACAACTATGCTTTAAGGGTGGGTGGTAATATGTGCATTTTTTTGTTTGTTTGTTTTTTGAGATGGGAGTCTCACTCACTCTATCGCCCAGGCTGGAGTGCAGTGGTGTAATCTTGGCTCACTGCAACGTCCGCCTTCTGGGTTCAAGTGATTCCCCACCTTAGCCTCCTGAGTAAGTGGGATTACAGGTGTGCGCCACAACGCCCAGCTAATTTTTGTATTTTTAGTAGAGACGGGGTTTCGTCATGTTGGCCAGGCTGGTCTCGAACTCCTGACTTCAGGTGATCCACCCACCTCATCCTCCCAAAGTGCTGGGATTACAGGCATGAGCCACTGCGCCTGGCCAATATGTGCATTTATAGATGAGGAAACAGGCTTCTGGGGCTTAAACAATTTGCCCAGTCACCCGGCTAGCGAGTGGAAGAACTGGAATCTAAAACCAGACCTGTCTGATTTCAACACCTGTAGTTTCAACTGCTCTACTGTGTTGAGGATAGTGGTGACTCAGATTTGGTTTGTCCTCTTTTTATAGCACTGATCAGGAGGAGGAAGAGGCGCGCATGGCGAGGCTTTGCGTCCATTGCGCTGAGTGCCTGGTAAGTGCATGCCATTCCTTCTGCTTACTGTTGATGTCCCACTTTCCTCCTTACCTAAGAGGATCCATCCTATGCTCTCAGAGGCAGCAGAGGATATGCAGGTTGGTCCAAGCAAGATATGAACCAGCATCTTCCCCCAAAGCATTTTGGACTCAGGGGACCCCTACCAATTCTAACCAAGATTTTGTTTCCTGTCTCATGCACATAGAGCAGCGGTCTTAGGTTAGGGAAGGGGGCCACATAAAGTAGTTTCTGCTGACTGACAGAAAATCCCAAAACAGGAGTGTCCTATGCCACTGAATTCATACTAGGAGACTTCGACTGGCTGGACCCGACCCTGAATTTAACTTTTCTACTGAGCCGCAGTATTTTTCAGGGAGTTAGGGTGATATAACCTTTTAGGTAACTTGATGTCTTTTATCAATAAGAAATACCACCCTGGAAGGCCCAAGTTTTGATTTAAATGTCAAAAGGCTGTCATCCCTCCTGCTCTGAGTACTCACTGTGACTAATGACAGAATCAGAGTCCAATTAGGAGGCTGGGGTGGGTGTCCTAGGATCCTAGCAGGAGGGAAGACTGTCTGATGTGGTGCAGTTGAAAACGGGACACAAAGAACTTCTGATCTCATATGATACATACCTGTCATTGCCTCCTGTTTACTTATTGCCAAACTCACACTTGGCTTGATGACTAATTGCAGTGTTTTTTGTTTCTCTTTGTCTCATGCACTTGAGTATCATAGGAAAGATGAGAGAAAGGTTGGTGATGCCAGTGCAGAGGACCTAATACCAACCTTTGGAGGCTCGGATATTTTTAAGAATGCAAAATAAGTTAATGTTCATACGGTTATTATCCACATTTCAGATATTAATCCATTCAACAGGGATTTGTTTAGCATCTGTCACGTGCCATGTGTACTGTTCTAGGTGCTTAGGAACCAGCAGTGAACAAAACTGACAAAAATTCCTGCCCTCCAAGAACTGAATGTTCTTTGCCTGGAAAACTTTCTCATCCTTTAAGACTCTGTTGAATTGGGGTACAAATACTCAAAAGGTTTTTAAAAATAAGTAAAATATATAGTATATGAGATGGTACTTAATGATATGGAGAAAAAAAGCAGAAAAGGGGAATGGGTTGGCTGGATAGGGAGTGTGACATTAAATAGGTTAGGGACAACCTCAGTGAGAAGATACTTGAGCAAACACCTAAGAGAAGCAAGCCATATGGCTATTGTGGAGGAGCATTTCAGGCAGAAGAAATGACTCGTTCAAAGGCTCTGAGGAGGGGCCGTGATTGGCATATTCTTGGAGTAGCAAGGGGGCAGTATGGCAGAAATGAAGACAGCAAGGCAAAGAATAGTATTTGTTGACATCAGAGAAGTAACACAGCAGATAGATCTTACAGAACCTTATAGATGATTTTAATGACCTGGACTTCTACTCAATGAAATGGAATCCATTGGAGGGTTTGGGAAGAGAAGTACTATCAACTAATGTCTGTTTAAAAAGTATTACTCTGGCTTTTGTGTTGAGAATGGGTGGTAATGAACAATGACAGAATCAGAGAGTCCAAGTAGGAGGCATTTACATTAATCCAGGTAGCTGAAGATGCTGGTAGTTTGGACTAGGGTGGTGGTGGTGGAGGTGGTGAGGAGTGGTTGTATTGTGATTATAGTTTGAAGGTAATGCCAGAAGGATTTACTGCTTTTGCATTTATATATGAAAAAAATGAGAGGACTCAAGGATAGTTCCGAGATTCTTGACTTGAGCAACTGGTAGAATAGAATTACCATTTGCTAATATGTGGAAGTCTGTGGGTGAATCAAATTTTAGGAGGAAGAACAGAAGTTGGGTTTGGACATATTAAGTTTGAAATACTTATGAAACTTCCAAGGGGAGATGTGGAGTAGGCAGTTGTGGGTGTGGAGTTGAGAAGAGAGGTCTAGATGGGAGATAGAGATTTAGGAGCCATTAGCAGATAGAGACTGATACAGACATTTCCTCCAGGGAACTGAATGTAGATAGGGAAGGGGTCAGAGGATGGAGCCTGGGCCCTCCAAGATTTCTAGGATGGGGAGATGAAGAGGAATTATTAGTAAAGAGGCTAAGAAAGAGCGGCTAGTGAGGTAGGAAGAAAACCAGGAGACTTTGGTATCCTGGGAGTCAAGTGAAGAAGTATTTCTAGGAAAAGAGAGTGATCAACTGTGTCATTTGCTGTGGAGTCAGGTGAAGTAAAATGAGAGCTGATAATTGATTATTGGATGATTTGGGAATATGGAGGTCATTGGTGACCTTGGCAAAAGGAGCTTCAGTGGAATAGTGGGAATGAAAACTCGTCTGGGGTGAGGTCAAGAAAGATTGCATCTTTCTTGATGCATTGGAGGCAGTGGGTATAAAGATGCATTGGAGGCAGTGGGTATAAACAACTCTTTCAAGGAGTTGTGCTGTGAAGGGATGCAGAGAGACAGGCAATACGTGGAGGGCAGTGTCACTGGTGGCTTTTCTTTTTAAAATGGGAGAAAATGAACACATTTATATGCAGATGGGAATTATGTAGTAGAGAAGGAAAAAAATTGATGCTGCAAGACAGAGAGAGGAGAGGATTGCTGGGGTAATGCCAGGATCTAGTGCATAAGTGAACTGGAGATGTTGACATTAGATAAAGTAAGACAGGGAGAGCGTATAAGAACAATAGGGAAGGCCAAATAGATGGGTCCAGATGTAGATGAGTGGCCACATGTGATGGAGCTTGTGGAAATTCCCTACTGATTGCTTCTCTAGTCCCAATCATGGGAGAAAGCAAGGCCGTCAGCTGAGAATGATGGGAAGAGGAGGTGTTGGAAGTTTGGGGAAAGAGGGAAGGGTATGAAATAGTCATCAAGGAGAATAAATAGACTAGAGAAATGCAGTATGCCAGATAGTGCTAATGGCCCACTTGAAGTTAGAAGTAATGAATATGAGTATGAATAATAATAATGGCAACAGGAGCTAGTCTTGAATGAGTGCTTATGAAGTGCCAGGCAGGGCTAAGTAATTTACATATATTGCCTCATTCAATTCTCATAACAGTTCTATGAGGTGTATTTTTATTATCCCCATTTTACAGATGAGGAAACTGAGGCTTAGAGAGGTTAATAACTTTATCCAAGGTCACACAGCCACAAGAGGTGGAACTCAGTGGTAGACTGACACTTAGTCTAAATTCCTAACCACAATTTTGCACATTTCTGCAAGAGAGGAGAGGTTTGCTGGGGTGATTCCACTGACACTTGTTTTGCTAAGAAAGGGTGCGGTAGATGGGCATCTTTTCTTGTGTGCTGAGGTTTTAAAAAATATTCACCAAGGGAAAGGAAACCACTAGGGCTTCAAAGCAGAAATTAGCCCAATAGACACCAATTATATTGAGGTCCTGTGAAGCTCCATGGGAATTTAGGTGTATTGAGTCAGTGGCATTTCACTGTGGTTGTCTGCCCAAGCCAGGTTCCATTTGGAGGATCCTAACATGTGGTCTTTGCCTAAATTCCAACTCTGGAATTGTGCTTCACACCTGCTGTTTTTCTCCCTCCAGGATTCAGACTATGAAGAGACATATTGATGAAAGTCTGTATGACATAAGAAGAGTCACCTAAAACCAGGAATCATCCCATTCCTCTGGCAGCTAAAGCCTGTCAGAGAAAGTGGAGCTGGCCTGGACCGTAGTGATGGACAATCCTGGAGATTATCAGTAAAGACTTTAGGAAGCACTTATTTATTGAATAAATGTTCTTGTTGTATTTATAAACTGTTCAAGAACTCTCATAAGAGACTCATGACTTCCCCTTTCAATAAATTATGCTGTAATTGAATGAAGAAATTCTTTTCCTGAGCAAAAAGATACTCTTTGATTCGTCTTTGCTCTGGAATGTATTACATGTTTTCTTCCAACTGTTTGAAGGAGAATTCTAAATGTTTGCCACACTGCTGATGCCCAAATAATTTTTTAAATGAAGTGGAGCTTGTGGCTTCCTGATGTGTCACCAGACAAAATATTCGCTTGGGATAGGTATTCTTTGTTTTTTGCTCCGTGTACACTTTCAGCTGTGAGTTAGTATAGGGCATATACTTACCGGTTTAATGACTTCAACCTCAGTTGTGTTTGGATAACTTAGGGTGTATACCCTTAGTTTCCTTCGAGTTGGTAGGATCAAGTCATTGGTTTGCTTTGGCTGGGTTTTTAAGTATTAAATACAGTGTCATCAATTTACAGTTAAGGCAAGGAATCATGAAGTAGAAAAATTATTTTCTTTAGTCTTGCTGGTACAATTTGGGCTAAGCAGTCTTTGTTATTTTCTTTCTTGCTTTTTTTTTTTTTTTTTTTTTTTTTGAGGCAGAGTCTCACTCTGTCGCCAGGCTGGAGTGCAGTGGCGTGATCTTGGCTCACTGCAACCTCTGCCTCCTGGGTTCAAGCAATTCTCATGCCTCAGCCTCTCGAGTAGCTGGGATTACAGGCATGCGCCACCACACCCAGCTAATTTTTGTATTTTTAGTAGAGATGGGGTTTCACCATTTTGGCCAGGATGGTCTCAATCCCCTGACCTCGTGATCCACCTGCCTCGGCCTCTCAAAGTGTTGGGACTACAGGTGTGAGCCACTGCGCTTGGCCTGTTATTTTATTTTCTTATAACTACAACTTTTCTTCTTGACTTTTCAGGTCAGAGGCAAGAAAAACTCTTTACAGGTTTTTAGTGGGGGGGCTTATGGAGTATTTCAGGAGTTCTTTGCAATTAAATCATCTTTTCACTTGTATTGTTTTTCAAAACTTTGTTGATTTCTAAAATGTGCCAACTATGAGTAAACTATGGTATTTGCAAGCAGTTTTTACATAATATTTGAGATGAGGAAGTGAGATTGTGCATGACATACTTCTCCTTTGTATTCTCTCAGTGCCTTATAGCAGGTTACTCCATTCTGCTATGACAAATTGTTTCAAATGTTAATTTACATAGGATTTTTTATAAGCCATTGAGGCATATGTATAGCATATCAGTAAAGATGGATGGTGCATATATAAATAGTCCTCTGTAATAGTGATTGGATTTACTTCTCAATTATGAGAGACAAAAATTATCCCCTCACCTGTCTCTATTGTTTCAACAGGTTGATCCCTTTTCATGATTTTCCATTAGGTGGTTCAGGAAGTTTCCATATTACAGCACTTTAGACTGTATATGTTAGTTTAAAAATCACTTTTCTCCCTCTCAATTTCTTTTTTTTTTTTTTTGGAAGAGTTAATTTTAAAAATTTGGGTTGTTAGATCTGTATCATAGATTTGGCCTTGCCTCTTCTATTAACCTAGTCCACAGATTATCGAATCTCGTTAGTTGAAGGACATTGTGATTTGACTCTGGTCACGCGAGGAAGTAGAAGAGGCAAAGACAGGACCGGCACTTTACATTTTCAGTGGTTAAACCTCACGGTACTTTGGGGCTGCTTGTTAAATTTGTGGTTGTCTGAGGCCAATCTAACGTGACCATTTCTGACACCTCAATAGAGAGAGGAAAGCAACTTGAGCAATGAGAGTAAATAACTTGGGCTCTCAGAGATTTGAAGATAGAGATCTAATTGTGCAGGGGACTATTTTGCAGGTCCTCATTTCTCCAAGAAAGAGATGGTGTTACAGGAACCCACTGAAAGCCACATCCCATTAAATGAGGAACCAGTTTTGGCTGGGCCTTCTTGTAATGTCCTTGCAGGTGTGTTGTGAAGATTAATGCAGGGTGGTATGTTTGCAGATTGACCCCTAGTCTAAACTTGAGGTAATTGGTGCTCTGTGAATACTCAGTCATGTTCTTTTATAGCCTTAATCATGATTTGAACTAGTCCCTTGCTTTTTAAATGACTGAATGGAGTCCTTCGTGGTAAGGGAGTACATTGCTAATTTAGTTTACTTTATGGGTTTGTGGTCACATCCCAGTCATCAGCTGCTATCATTTTCCTTCTTCATCCCTTATACTGAGATTTGGGTTACAGCTTTTTATTCGTTGAAGGATCACAAAGCAGTGTACAGACACCTGCCTTCTTTAAGGATGAAAGGAAGATAAAGTGGCTTTTTTTGTTTACTTATTTGTTTTACCTCTTGTTTGAGTAACTTCTAAGGTGCTATTCTCTCTCTCTTTTTGCTACCCCATGAGCTCTTGTCACAGCCATGGAAACCAGCCTCGTTTAGAAAGGGAACTTAGTTCAGAAGGGGTTAAAAGCCTTCCAGAATTTTTCTTTAGCTGCTGAAGTTTTTACTTGTGGTTACGTGACCTTAGGTTTTATGCATTACGCTCTTAATTCGATTACAAAATGTGAACTTGCCAATTGCTTTGTGTTTTCCATGTGACCTGTTACTTCAGGCTACTTGGGGAACGTCTTAGTCCTCTGTAGCTCCTGAACCCAGCACTGGTGCTTCAAGAGAGAAGGTAGCACATCTTTGTTCAAAACAAAACAAAACAACACTTCTGGAGGCCACATCCTGAATATGAATGTTCTACTAAGTCACTCAGTTATGGTTCTAAAGGGAAACTGTAAGAAGACCCACAAGGAGTGGACCAAGACTATTATTTAATTGCACAACTTGAAACTTTGCTGCCAGAAGAGGCAGCTCCATTCCTTTGACTCCAGTGTTGGGCTGTTAACTGCTGCACCTCATTGCCTTTTTTTTGTTTTTGTTTTTGTTTTGTAGGAGGGTAGGCACTGTTGGGCCATATGCACAGATATTGTAACTCTTGATATCTTTACTGCATCATAGTCAATAAACTTCTTTGCACCCTTTGGCTACCTTTTGGTGTGTGCATATCTACATAAAAGGTGGGAGTTGTCATGTGAAAAAGATGGGGGTTTGTGGTGTTAAAAGCTGAATTAAATTTGAAAGAGTTTAATTGAGCACAGAATGATTCATGAATCAGGCAGTCTCCTGAGCCAGAGTAGGCTCAGAGACTCCAGCACAGCCATGTGGTGGAAGATTTATGGACAGCAAAATGAAAGTGATGTACAGAAAACAGAAGTGAGGTACAGAAACAGCCAGATTGGTTACAGCTCGGTGTTTGCCTTATTTGAATAGTTTGAATCATTGGCCATCTTCGATTGGCCAAACTCAGTGACTGGCACAAAAGTAGACTACAGTCTGTCTACTATTCCATTTACGTTGTAGTTCATGATGTACAGAGAAACCTTTAGGCCAAACTTAAAATATGTAAGGAGGCAGCTTTAGGCTAAACTTGATTTAACAGTGGTTTTCAGCATCGTGCAACCAGTCATGTCTGAGCTGTACCCTCGCAAGAACCTGCAGAGATTCCGTGGTGTGCTGGAACCAGCTTACACAGCAAGAGCTGATTACAGGCTGAGTATCCCTAATCTGAAAATACAAAACCTGAAATACTCCAAAATCTGAAACTTTGAGTGCCAACATGATTCTCCAAAGAAATGCTTATTGGAGCATTTTGGATTTTCAGACTAGGGACGTTCAACTGCTATGTATTCGGCAAATATTCTAAAATCTGAAAAAAATGTGAAATCTGAAACATTTCTGGTCCCAAGTATATTGGATAAGGGATACTCAACCTGTATTAAGTTTTTTAGGAATTTTGCAAGCCAGTTGTTAAACTGTTGGTAACTTGAAATAGGCTATGATGGGAATATTTATGCTGTGGAGATTGCTGGCTCTCTAGCACATCACTTCTCAAGGACCATGCAGCATAGTGCTTGGGAGTAAACGTTCAACAGCTTTTCAGATGATACAGGATAAGTTCCATAAGATGAGTCTGCCCACGCCTAGATCAAGCCAATCTAGCCGAGGTTGAAAGTGCATACATTGAGAACACCTATTTTGAAGTGGTGACTAAGACTGAGAGGTATCTTGAAGTGAAGAAACCTTGAGTTCTAATCTAGGATGTCCAAGTCACCCAAGAGGTTCTCCATGGGAATCAATGGCTGCCTGTATTCTGGAAATGCTGATATCACACGGCCAGAGGAAACTTTCATGTCTATGTGGTGAGTTGGAGGACTGGGCAGGCGTATCTTTGGAAGCAGGGATTGGGTGATTGCCTGGCGAGGTTGCACCTCTGTTTTGAGAGGAAAAATAAAAGAGATTGCTGTATCTTTAACACAGAATGTTTTGTGTTAATATTACATTTATTGTATTTTGTTTGCATGAAATGGATTTCTTTCTCAGCACCTATTTGCCTGGTGCCATTCAAGCTCCTACCCTCAGAGGGCTTGTCATCTAAAAGGGGAGATGGCATCTGAACAGGTCTGAGTGCAAGCTTCACCTCAGTAGGTTGAATTTGTCACCTCTCTTTAGAATGAAAGTATACATAACAATTGGGTAATGGGCCAGATGACTGAAATGAGAACCTTGATTTAGAGGTTCCTGTTTGCATCTCTGCGGCCACTTCAGAAGGCACGTGTTTGGTTTGCTCTGAGCCTAACCTAGAGTGCTCACAGCAGTCTTTCAGTTGAGCTTGGGGACTGCAGCTGTGGGGAGATTTCAGTGCATTGCCTCCCTTGGGTGCTCTTCATCTTGGGTAAGCAGTTGCTTTGAATTTCTTAAGCCATTATTTGAACTTTTCTCACGCAGAAGTGTGCCAGTCCTGAAGGCTGGTTGAATTGGTAGTGTCTCGGGATTGTGAAGCCATGATTGCAGAACTCTTGATCTCTGCAGGGGGATGTCATAAAATAGTCTAATGGGTGCTGTTTCAGTTACTGTCGTGTAGAGTAACTTAGGTGAATCTCCTCAGCAAAAAGAGGAGCAAAGTTTCATCATAATAAGAGTACATGACAATGATGATGACAAGGCTTCAGCTTTTAAGTCACCCGTGGGTTTAGGTAGAGCTGTGACTAGCTGTTCTTGAGCTCACAGCAGAGCTCTTTCTTCACCGTTTTTGTTTTTAGAAGACTGTTTTTAATTTTATTTTAAAACAAATTTTATTGTGTATATTTAAGGTATACAACATGATGTTGTGGGATACATGTAGAGAGTAAAAAGTTTACTGTGGTGAAGCAGATTAATATAGCCATCATTTTACATAGTTATACCACTGTTTTTCTTCTCCCCATTATAGACAAGCCAATATTTAACCTTTAGAAGCCCGAGACTTAAATCTCCCAAGAGAGCTAGGCTACTGTCCATACTTGTTACACCCTCAGCACAGCCCTGACCTTGGGAAAGGCTGATGCAGGATGGTTTAGGTATAACCCACTCTGAAGAAGGGAGCAGGAGTAAGGACCTCCAGGGTCCCATTCACGTAGAGCATTAACCGATGTGACCTAGACTGTGTTACAGAAGCCACGTGACCTACCAGTCTGTATTCAATGGCTTAACAATGGAAAATGAGGGCGTATTTTAAGTGACATGACTTAGAGTGGTTATATGGACTTGTAGACCTAAAAACATCTGAGAGCCTAGAAGTGCACAGCAGTGTGCGGATAGATTGAGAGGACTCGGCTATGCAGGTGGACAACACTCTGTGGGTAAAAGAAGGCTGTGCAGTTGTCCGTTTGCTCGGCAGTTAGTTGTCCTTACTAGGGAAAAACACTGAGAGACAGCAGCTGTCCCTTATTTTGTCTCATGATGTTGTAATTTGGGGGGTAACTTTCACATCTTGTATGGTAGTCTCATTGTAGCATGTCTCTTTTCTGAAGATTTCTTTTCTGTAGTAACTGCCAAGGAGAATAATTCCCCTACACTGTTTAGTAACTTTAAAAAATTGACACATAATAATTACATATATTTATGGGGTACACAGGGGTGTTGTGATACACACAATGTATAGTGATTGGATCAGGCTAATTAGCATATCCGTCATCTCAAACTTTTTTTCATTTATTTGTGTTAGGAACACTCAGTATCCTCCTTCTACCTCTTTGAAACTATATATCATTGTTAACCATAGCCATCTTAAAGTGGTATAGGACAATAGAACTTATTCTTCCTATCTAGCTGTAATTTTGTTTCCTTTGACAAATCTCTCCCTATGTCCCTTCCCCTCTAGTATCCTCTGTTCCACTTTTTTACTTCTATGAGATCAATGTTTTTAACTTCCACGTATGAGTGAGTACATTCAGTGTTTAAGTTTCTGTTCCTGGCTTATCTCACTTTACAGAATGTCTTCCAGTTCCATCTGTGTTACTGTGAATCACAGGATTTCATTCTTTTTAATGCCCAAATAATATTTCATTGTGTACATATATCACATTTTCTTTACCCGTTTATCTATTGCTGGACACCTAGATTGATTCTATGTCTTGGCTATTGTAATAAGTGCTGCAATAAACATGGGAGTGCAGATGTGTCTCTTCAATATACTGATTTCCTTTCCTTTGGATAAATGCCCAGTGGTGGGATTGCTAGATCATATAGTAGTTTTATTTGTAGTTTTTTGAGGGACGTCCATATTGTCTTGGGTGGTGACTAGCCAGGGCTGGTGTCATGGGTGGTAAGGGTATTTACCAAGACAGTCATAAGTAAAGAAAGGCAGATTTATTACAGAAGGTGTGAAAATACATTGCAAGGTTGCTGGCAGCACAGCAGGGAAAGGGCTGTCTGCAAAGAGGTAGGGACTAGAGAGAAGTTTTATAGGGTTGTGCTGGAGGGGGCTACCTGTGGAACGAGGTCACTGTGCCCACAGAGGTCTTTGTGCCCTTGGGTTGTTTGATTAGCTATCTCTCAGAACAATCGTTCATTGTTCTTCCCCACGTGGGACCCTCCCCAATTGGGGCCCCTTCCTCATTGTTGCTTACTTATCAGGACTCTATATTCCACCCCTGGCAGAACAACAATGACAAATCTTTGGCATTGGGCAGAGGTCTCATTTTCCAACTGCTTCCTGCTGACCAGGAGCATAGAGTTCTCCCTACCTAGGATTGTTGATCTGTCAAGAGACCCATCCTGGATTGTAGGACCTAGGATATTGGATTTTGCTGGAGGAAGGGTCTCATCAGAGACTGGGAGCATGTCAAGGCAAAACTGGTATCCAGCTGAATTCTGGGGAGACTCGTAAAGGTAGCAGGCATCATTGTGGAGAGACCGATATCCCATTCACAGCATCATTTGAAGGTGAAACTGCTGAATTCTAGTAGATACAATTTTATTTCTTAAGCCAGTTACTGAAAAGATGAAGAAAAACCTTTTGCAGTCTGACTGTTTTTCCTTATTGAAAGCCCATTTAGACAACCTGGAAGTTACTTGATGAAAAGGTGTTTGAATTTAAACACAGCATAGGGAACCAATTTTAGACAGACTATTATACCTTAATTACATACAACATTCCTTTTATAAATTTCTTTCATGAATTTTCTCATGACTTACACTGGTCGTGACTATCTATGATAGGTTTGGACTTTCTGACTTGTCCTAAACTTCCCTCTTTCTTAACAATCAGTCATTTTACTTTATGACAAGAATTTACCACACAAGATCCATTCTTATATAAAATTTCTTTCTTTACAACTATCCTTATCAAGAATACCTCTTTACCTTTATAACTTTCTTCTTCTTTTTTTTATTTTTATTTTTATTTTTTTGAGACAGGGTCTCATTCTATCGCCCAGGCTGGAGTGCAGTGGTATGATCTCGGCTCACTGTAACCTCTGCTTCCCGAGTTCAAGTGATTCTTGTGCCTCAGCCTCCCAAGTAGCTGGGACTACAGGCACATGCCACTATGCCTGGCTAATGTTTGTATTTTTAGTAGAGATGGGGTTTCACCCTGTTGGCCAGGCTGGTCCTGAACTCCTGACCTCAAGTGATCCACCACCTTGGCTTCCCAAAGTGCTAAGATTACAGGCGTGAGCCACTGCACCTGGCCTTCACCTTTATAACCTTCTTTATGTCTCTCTTATTTCCTCATTCCTTTTACCTTGTTTTGTATATAACCTTTTTTTTAATTAACTTTTTTTTTGAGATGGAGTCACACTCTATCATCCAGGCTGGAGTGCAGTGGCACAATCTTGGCTCACTACAGTCTCCACCTCGTGGGTTCAAGCGATTCTCCTGCCTCAGCCTCCCAAGTAGCTGGGACTACAGGTGTGTGCCACCACACCCAACTAATTTTTGTATTTTTTTAGTAGAGACAGGGCTTTGCCATGTTGGCCAGGCTGATCTTGAATTCCTGACCACAGGTGATCTGCATGCCTTGGCCTTCCAAAGTGCTGGGATTACAGGCGTGAGTTACCACGTCCGGCCTATATGTAACCTTTAAGTAACCTTTGAATTAGACAAAAAATATTTTCCTTTTGTTAGAAGTTAAGGGTTATACTGCATGTTACTGTGCGAGTTCTGTGAAGGGGCCACATATGAGGAGGTTATCCCCCCTCAAGAGATTGCTAGGTTAAATTTCTTGCTAGGGTGTGTCTGTATAGATGTGGGCTATTTTTAAACCCCCGAGATAGTGAGCCACCATGCCCAGCTGTCCCATTACTCTTTTAGGTGAGGCCAATAGTTAAAACCCTCTGAGCTAGACAAAATTACATTCTCTGTAACAGAAACCATATTCACACGCCTTCTTATAACCTCCCACCAAAACACATTATTTACTTACACTGTCTTTATTTTTTATGTTATTTACACTCTTTGTTTTTTAAAATCATTAGAGTCACATGACCTAAAAGGGATTAAAGTTTCAATTTTTTCTGACAATATGTTTGATTTTAGTTTCTTTAAGCCAATTAATTAGAGCTCTTTTATATAAATACTATACACACAACACATATAAATACACAGACAGACAGAAATGGAGAATCAAGACAAAATTCCATTGACTGAGAAGTTCTTAGAGGGAAAGCAGAGGCTTTTTGTTTGTTTAGACAGAGTCTTGCTCTGTTGCCAGGTTGGAATGCAGTGGTGTGATCACAGCTCGCTGCAGCCTCAACCTCCTGGGCTCAAGTGATCCTCCCACTTCAGCCTCCTGAGTAGCTAGGACTACAGGTGCCTGCCACTACACCCAGCTAATTTTTGTATTTTTTTTTTGTTTTTTTTTTTGTACAGATAGGGTTTCGCCAAGTTGCCCAGGCTGGTCTCAAACTCCTGGGCTCAAGCGATCTGTCCACCTCGGCCTCTCAAAGTGCTAGAATTATAGGCATGAGCCACTGTGCCCGGCTAGCAGGGGCTTTTAAAACAATATCTGTATACATACAGCCCAAATATCATCTTTAATTAAGTTGATTTCTGACTATGGAGTTCTCAAAATAAAAATCCGTTAAAAATATTTTATTACCAGATTTTAGCCAGGACAAATGGCCAATATTTCAGGCTTTTGAATCTTTACCTAAAGGTAACCTCCTATGTGAAATTAATAAATCTTAAGTAAGGGGATAACTTAAACATGGACACACAAGGTCCATGTGTGTCTGGAGACACAAGGTGTCTCCAAAGAGATGGTAAGCAATTTACAAGATCTAGAATTGCCCCAAAGGTAACTCAGAGAAAAGAAAATTTCAAGACAGGAAATTAGGAGCTGTCCATGGAGGGGAAAAGAATCAATAAATGATTAAATCACAAAAGACTCACTTTTGGAGCCAGGAATTGAACCCAGGGCACCACTGTGAAAGGGCAAAGCTTTAGCAGTTGAGCTACAGCAGGGGTCCCCAACCCCTGGGCAGTAGACTGGCACTGGTCCATGGCCTGTTAGGAACCGAACCGCTCAGCAGGAGGTAAGTGGAGGGCGGACAAGCAAGCATTACTGCCTGAGCTCTGCCTCCTTTCAGATCAGCGAGGGTATTAGATTCTTATGGGAGCATGAACCCTATTGTGAACTGCACATGCGAGGGATCTAGGTTTCATGCTTCTTATGAGAATCTAATGCCTGGCGATCTGAAGTGGAACAGTTTCATCCCCAAACCATCACCCACCCTCTCTGGTCTGTGGAAAAATTGTCTTCCACGAAACAGGTCCCTGGTGCCAAAACGATTGGGGACCAGTGACCTATGCTGCAAGGTGACTGCTGTTGTTTTTTTCCAGGAGGAGTTTAGAGCATTTGCAAGTTTGCAAAGGATTTTAACTGCTCAAGAGAACTTTCTAGGACTAGCCATGTTATTATTACGCATGCTTCTTTTAATTTAGCCTTTTCCTTTTAATGGTGTACTCAGTTCCAATAGTGACTGAATCTAAAAGCCTGTTGAACTCCAGATAGTGATTTTCCAGATTTTTACCATATAAACAAAAGGTATTTCCAGAAAGGGGTAGAGGAGGCAACTCTATGACAGGCAGCTCTTGAACAAGGGGAAATTAATAATTTTACTTGCCACCTCCGGAGTCACCCTTGGCTTTGTTTAGTTGTGATTTGGAATTCAGCTGGGGCAGAGAGCCCACTTCAGTTTAAGGCCATCAGGGGCTAGAATTCTGTCCTCAGGGCCTTTCAGCCCTCAGGACAGTCCCGTTTTCAGCAGCTGAGCTTGTGGCAGAGGGTACAAGCTGTGCGGGGCTTTTTCCCATGTATCCCATTGGGGCAGTTTGCCTTCCAGTGGCCTGGCCATCTGCACTGAGGGCACTTACCTGGAGGAGTGTCCTTAGGGCAAACTGGAGGGAGCTGAGGGCTTCTAAATCAGCCAACAATTGAGCCTGCCTTTCTTCCCTGCATTTTTCTTTCTCCTTAGCCCTGTCCTCCTCATTCTGCTCTTGGTTATAAAAGACCGAGGAGGCTAAATTGAGGATTTTTTTTGCATAGGGACCACGCTGTATTACACAAGAAAGGTAGGTGTTTCTCTTTGAGAGTCTGAGGGTTAAATTTGTCTCAATGTTTTAGGATGCAATGCAGAGGTGAGTCTGAAGGAACAGATGGGATTTGTCCCATGGTGGGACTGGAAAATGATGAGCCAACCTCTGGGGGCTAATGTCCGCTGGGGACACAAACTGCTTTCTCTTGGGGCTTCTCGCTAAGGAAAAGCGTTCCACTCACATCCACTGACGGACTTGGGTGCACTTTCTAAAGGGCATCCCAGCTATCAGAAAGACTTCTTGGCACTGGGGCCTTGCACTGGATGATCACTTCAGGTATGAGGAGAGGGGAGGGGAATGGGGAGACTCACTGCTCTGAGGCTGCTTGAGCTCACCTAGTTTGGGAACATCCAGAGCAGGAGGTCTGCCTGTCTTCATGTGGAGAATTTAGAGTGAGAAAGAGGGGGGTCTGAGTTCCCCAAACCACGTGTGCCAATTGTGACACATAGAGGGACTTTTGACCAGAAAAGGTAGGAGAGGGTTTTCCTCTCTCCGGGGCAAGGCAGACAAAACTCTTCAGCCCCTGGCCTTCAGGCCACACCAGGAAGTGGCCCTGGCCAGTTGTCGTAAGTCGCCAGAGGGATACTAGAGTTTGTATCAGTTGAAAACTGAAAAGGAAAGCAAACTCTGATTGGGTGGTGACTTCTCACCAGGACCTTCTGGTCCACAGGGAGCAGCCCTGGCCAGGATCTTCAGTTGTCTCTAAACTTGGATGCTGTTCACTGAGATAGTGGAGTTGGAGGAGGGGCAAGGGAGAGAGTAGGGAGGAGGTCCCCAAGCAATCCTCTTTTGCATCACCAAAATGTTGCAGGTAGTGACTAGCTAGGGCCGATGTCACCGGCAGCAAATGTATTTACCAAGACAGTCATAGGAAAGAAAGACAGATTTATTAGAGAAGGTATGAAAACATGTTGCAAGGTTGTAATGGGCAGCACAGCAGAGAAGGCGCTGTCTGCAAAGAGGCAGGGGCTGAAGGGAAGTTTTATAGGGTCATGCTGGAGGGGGCTACCTATGAAAGAGGTCATTGTGCCCATAGAAGTTATTATGCCCTCAGGTTGTTTGATTAGCTATGTCTCAGAACAGTTGTTCATTGTTCTTCCTCACCTGGACCCTCCCCCAGCTGGGGCCCCCTCCTCATTGTTGCTTACTTATCAGGACTACACACATACTGTTCTCCATAGTGGCTGTACTAGTTTGCATTCCTACCAACAATGTATAAGAGTCCCCTTTTCTCTGCATCCTCAGCATTTGTTATTTTTTTGTCTTTTTGATAATAACCACCCTAACTGGAGTGAGATGATAACTCATTGTGGGTTTGATTTGCATTTCCGTGATTACTGATATTGAGAATTTTTTTTCATATATGTGTTGGCCATTTGTATGTCTTCTTTTGAGAAATGTCTGTTCAGACCATTTGCCCATTTTAAACCCCCCTACACTATTAGTAATAGAAAAGAAGATCCTGATAGTTATAACCCCCTAGAAGGACAGAAGGTATTTGCCAGAATTTATATTGTGAAAGAACCATGAGCTCAGGTCAAAATATTTGGCCAACAGATGAGATAACTTACTATGGAGAATTATCTCAAAACATCTGCTGAGGAGATAAATCAGTATCTGGAAAGAGAAGGAAGCAGGGTAGAAGTTGTGAATATCAAAGCTGTCTATTATCAAAGTGCTTAAGGTGCTTCTGAATGCTTTTGCTGGATTTTTTTAAAACTGAAATTCATTTTATTCATCTACATATGAAATCAGAATTTTGTTATTCAGCTAAATATGTATATATAAAATTCAGAATTTGTGTGTGTTGGTGAATATATAGATAGGAATTTGCAAATGTCTGTCAACTCACTAGAAAATTCAAACTTGAATAGTGTTCCTGGTAAATGTCCAAGGTGTTATGAACTCATTTGACAAGTAGTTACTGAGGATGTCCCTGTACCTCACACCACGCTGGCACTGGAAGTGTGGTGGCTTATGGGCATGGCTCTTGGCTTCATGGAGCTTATAGTCTTGGGGATGGAGGTAGAGAGCAGGGTCTTAATTAAATGAGCACACAAATAAATAGATAATTAGACATAGTGGCCCATGCCCTAAAGGAAAGGTAGAGGTACTATTAAGACATGTGGCTGCCAGGCGTGGTGGCTCACACCTGTAGTCCCAGCACTTTGGTAGACTGAAGTGGGTGGATCACATGAGATGGGGAGTTTTAGACCAGCCTGGCCAACATGGTGAAACCCTGTCTCTACTAAAAGTACAAAATTAGCCAGGCGTGGTGGCGCATGCCTGTAATCCCAGCTACTCAGGAGGCTGAGGCAGGTGAATCACTTGAACCTGCGAGGCAGAGGTTGTGGTGAGCTGAGATCGTGCCATTGCACTCCAGCCTGGGTGACAAGACTGAAACTCCGTCTCAAAAAAAAAAAGACATGTGGCTTGGGGACCTGTCCTGGGATGAATGGTTGAGGAGAAGTTTCCCAAGGAAATGATATTTAATTTAAGATGTGAGCGAGGAGTAGGTGTTAACTGGGTGAAGGCCTGAGCAAGGTGGATTAGAGGACCATTCCGTCAGGAGGAGCAGATTAATCTTGTTTTGACAAATAACTTCAGAAAAGCTTTGCTCTAAAATATTGATTACTTTCTCAAATGTGGAGGAAGAGCATAGAGTGGCAAAGACACAGGCTCGGATCCAGGATGCCTGGGTTTGAATCCTCGCTCTGCCACTTGCTCTGTGTTCTTAGGCAAGTCACATTGTCATTCTCTGCCTCATTTCCTCATCTGTAAAACTTCATGGGGTTGTTGTGAGGATTAAATGAGTTAATGTGTAAAGCACCCAGGGCCTGGCATTAACCTTCTCTGGCTTATAACATATCAACTACTGATTTCTAGTGTGCTGCTCTATTAAGAAAAAGGTCTGATCTTTTAATATTGAAAACAAGGCCCAGTGATTTTCCCAAAGATCAAAGAGTTGGTTAAAGGAAGATCTGAGCCCAGAAGAGCATTTAAAAAAAACTCTTAGTAATTTTTCTGCTAAAATCATTGCTTCTCTCTTCACTGAGTTCTAGTGGTGCATTTGAGTATGTAGGACTGACAATGAGAGTCTTCTATTCATGATACTCATGTTTCTTAGAATTTGTTTGAAGATGGTTTGGGTGTGGCTCTGAGTTACTCAGGTTTAGTGCCAAGATTCAGAATCTTTTTAGAGTCGCTGGCTTCCTCTTAGAATAGAGTGGAGCAGGGGCTGCTGCAAGATGCCTTTAAGTTGATTTCAACTTAATGGTCACATTGTCAGCTATGAGCATTTATCCAGTATATGCCAGGCATTTTACCAGTGCTGTAGCATGGTAACAGGACACACGTATAAATAAGGCACGTATGGTGCTGCCTTTTAGAGTCTGCAGACTTGAGTTGGTGGCAGACATATAAATTAGTCATTACTCCTCCATGCGGTTGGTGAGCTGCAGGGGGGATGTCCCACTGCTAAGTGCTGTTTTCTGGGCAGAGGAGGGAGCACAACCAACTCCCCGGGGAAGGCAACAGATGTCCCAGATGTGATGAACTGATGTTAGGACATACCATAAAGGAGGCGCCTTATGACCCTCATCCATGTGTGTATGGGGCAAGGTGGGTGGCATGGAGCAGGAATGGAGTTTTGGTTACGTTGAGAGAGGTCTGTGTTTTCATTAGAGGTTCTTTTGTTTAGGGGAATCTATGTGACTCCTGGTATATCTGGCTCAGTGTAATTATTATCCACATTGTTACAACAAGGTTTGAAAACGGAAACTTAAGTTTCCAGTTCATTCTGATTCATCATTTGCCATTCTTAGAAAGGTAGAAGCTCAGAACCTGAAATCTCCCCTAAAGCTACAAACTCTGTTTCTGACTCTTATCTATATAAAGAATCTTCCATGGTAATGCTTCCCATTTTCAGAGCACAGTTATCTATGTTATCCTATTAGATCCTTTCATTATCAATCCCTTTTAAAGGCAAGGAAACAGGTTCAGCAAGATCAGCTGACTTCTCTGTGTAAGTGGGACCTAAGGTAGGAACCTCCTTGAATAGCTTGACTCTGATTTTCCAGGTAGAGGATTTTGTTGATTGCAAAATACGATTAAGGAATGTCTTAAGTAATCAATTTTTTTTTTTTTTTTTTTTTTTTTTTTGAGACAGAGTCTCGCTTTGTCGCCCAGGCTGGAGTGCAGTGGCGTGATCTCGGCTCACTGCAAGCTCCGCCTACCAGGTTCACGCCATTCTCCTGTCTCAGCCTCCCGTAGCTGGGACTACAGGCGCTCGCCACCATGCCCGGTTAATTTTTTGTATTTTTAGTAGAGATGGGGTTTCACCGTGTTAGCCAGGATGGTCTCAATCTCCTGACCTCGTGATCCGCCCGCCTCGGCCTCCCAAAATGCTGGGATTACAGGCGTGAGCCACCACGCCCGGCCAAGTAATCAATTTTTATTAATTAAAATGGCTACCGTATGTGCCAGATGTCTCAGCAGAGCTGGGTGGGGTACCTTGCTGTTAATGCAAAAAACATATCTTTCCTCTTAGCAGATTCTGAGGTGGAATCTCCCCAGCGGCAGGGTGGCCAGGGGTAAAGACCACAGCTGAGGCCAGGAGCAGTAGTAGGTGGGAACTCAAGACTGGTTGCACTGTAACTCCTGAGAGTCAGGGTTCTTCTGTTTAGCTAAGAAAATTTGGGGGTGTTTGGTAGAACAGTGAATCCTTTTCCAGGGGCTGGGGAATGCAATGAAACGAATACTACAGAGATAACACGCATATCAAACACATACTTTTGTCCAATGCACAGCCCAATTCTCATTCTAGCCACACTGCCCTGCCTTTAAAAAGTTAAAAAAATTAAGATAAAAAGTTCACCATGGGCTAGGCGCAGTGGCCCATGCCTGTAATTCCAACACTTTGAGAGGCTGAGGTGGAGGATCACTGGAGCCCAGGAGTTTGAGACCAGCTTGGGCAACACAGTGAGACTTCTCTACTACTTAAAAAAAAATATATATATATATTAGGAAGTGTGGTGTAGCATGCCTGTAGTCTCAGCTACTCAGGAGGCTGAGACAGGAAGGTTGCTTGAGCCCCGGAGATCACGTCACTGCAGTCCAGTCTGGGCAACAGAGTGAGACTCTGTTCCCGCCCCCCACCTCTTCCTCCCAAAAAAGTAGTAATTCTAATTTAGGTGGAGAGATGGGGGAAAATTTCAGGCTGGATATCCTATAATTTTTTGTTTGTGTGAAACATACAGGTAGTGGAAAGTCTAGGGTTGTCATCTCAAGGGCATCCTGCAATCATTTCCTTTTTTTCTCTTGAAAAGCAACTTTCATCTGATCTTCTCTTATGGCCAATCTAAAGCAGCCCCCAAGTGACCCTTCAAACACTACTCTGTTTTGTTTCATCATAGCACTTATTGACATCTGGTATTTTCTTATTCATTCATTCATTTGCTTCTTTTTTCCCCACCTCCCGCTACACACAAACTGCAAATGAGCTGGGACCTTGTCTGTTTTTCTTGTTCAATGCTGCATACCAGTATCTCAAACAGAGGCTGCTCCATATAGTCCTTCACTATTGGTTTTTTAAATTAATGAACTTCTCTTTACATGATTTTCTGATTTTTGTTCTTTTATCTTAAGATTTGAAAGTTGAGAGCAGCATGTTTTGCCCACTGAAACTCGTCCTGCTGCCAGTGTTACTGGGTAAGTAGAAGCTAAGGGGCTGCGTGGGGTATTTGATTTCTCCTAAGTTCTGTGCATTATTAAAAGCCAATTTTATATATTTTCGATTCCCTTGGGTTTGTTGAAGATGGAAACCCTAATGTGGAACTTCACAGTTTTGTTGAAGCAGCTGTTTTTGAAGCCAGCTAGCTTATGGTTTCTTGGGAAGCTGAATCTTCCTGTTTCCATTAGAAACAGAATGCATTTGGGTCCTCAAGGGTGTACTGGGACCCTCTTATGTGACAAAAGGAAAGTTTCTCTGTGCCATTCCTGCACTTTAAATTGTTACCTTTAAAACCACAGTTCGCCTTGAATCAGGAACTGAAATTACCAAAGAGAGACCCAGAGCTGTTTTTCATACTATGGCCACGCCAGCCTTCTTGCGGTTCCTCAAATGCACTGAGCTCTTTCCCAATTTATGGTGGTTTCCTTTGCCTGGAACCTTCCTCTCAACACTTCACCCTAGCAAGCCCCCCCAATGCTTCCTTACCCTTCAGGTTTCCCCTTATGCTCCACTTCCTTCTGAGGAGCCTGACCTGGCCATCTCCTCAGGCCAGATTGGTCTCCTGTTTACGCCTCCTCCTAAGTGCTGAGCTTTTTTTTGTTGCTCATCTCCACTGGTTTCTAGGTTTTCATCCTTTTCCTCCATGACTTTTTCTTTGTCCCGTGGATGTAGTTCTGGAAGGAGAAGAAATTAATCAGGTGCTTTGCTCTCATAGCCTTTTCTTTTTCTCTTTATTATTATTTTTTGAACTTTGGACAGTGATTTAAACCCTGACTCAGCAAAGTATACAACAGGGTTGCCTTTGCTCCTATTCCAGGCAATACAGAGTGTGTACAGACATGCACACATGCACGCACACCAAAATGGTGTTCATTAGAGAATTTTTCTCAAAGAAGCAGGGTTATAATGATCTCAGAAGGTATTTAGACATTTTCCCAGAGGTCTGTGGAGCAGCCTGCAGGTTTTTGCCCTCCGATCCGGAGAGCTACCAACCCCTGTATGTGGTGACTTGGTGGCACTGGGGGTTTTGTAGTTTTTTGTGCAGAAGTTTTCCTTTCTTGCAGAAAATCTCATCTTCAGCTGTTTCTCTACCAAGATTGCCCTTCAAGCATCAGTTTCTCTTTGCTTTGGTTGCTATTGTTGCTTCCTAGCAGTCCTTCATTTAATTCTACATACAGTGTTCTTAATATTAAATTCGCTTATTACACTTTCAATCACACATGGAGCTGCTCAATTCTTCCTTACAGGAAAATTCCAAATATTTGTTGGAGCTAATTTTGATTTCTTTCAAAATAATTCCCTCTGAAGAGTTTAGAGTTGATGTTTTCTTTTGCGTCCTCCCTGCTGTGTGAGCCTGCTGTTGGGCAGGAAGTTAACTCTCTTCTCTCAGGGAAACAGCTTGGATGAAAAGACTGGCACATTTTCTGTTCATTCCCATCACTTGGCTCTTCTCTGATATGAACTGGGCAGCATCTAAATGTATCTTTCTTGATTTTGTTGTCTCTTTGCATAGAGCATATCTTGTGAAAACAGAAATATCCATGTAATGGTTTTTTCTTGTAGTGACCGCTTGAAATTGCTTGAGCAACATACAGATAATGGACAGGGGTCCCTGTGTGAAGCACCTAGAGGCTGGAAAGCTGATGGCAAAGCTGGAGGGGTGAGGCAGGGAGAGGACAAACACAGTGGAAATGCAGGAGGAAAGCTGTGCTCTGTGGTGGCCTAATTACAAGGACTTGCCCTACAGCCAGAATCAGCCAGAAAATGTTTTTGTAAAGGAACTAAAAGAAAGGGAAAAGAGGAAGTAACAAAAGGTCCCTTTTCAGAGAGGGAACCAGTGGGAGACTTTAGAGCAAGGAACATCCCATTTCCTCGTTATGGTAAGTGGAGGTGAGTTTCTAAATTGATGATCAGAAAGGAGAGACTTCTGGGTTTCCCTTATTTCTTTAGAAAGGTTGGGAGGAAGAATACCAGAAAAGTGTAAGTGACTAGATAGGAGGAGGGAGCCAGATAGCATTTACTGTAGTATGAAGATTGCAGAATCCTCCTGATGAGCCATACAGGTAACTAGAGGACAGGGATGCCATGCTGCCTTTGAACATGCCTCTGAGGACTTTGTCTATGTCGGATCATCCGGGGAGAGGGTGTTTAGTACTCCATGATTGAAATTGATTTTTGTTGTTGAGAGTATTTGTCTAAATGATGTATCCTCTTGCCTTTGACTTCTATAGATTATTCGTTGGGCCTGAATGACTTGAATGTTTCCCCTGCTGAGCTAACAGTCCATGTGGGTGATTCAGCTCTGATGGGATGTGTTTTCCAGAGCACAGAAGACAAATGCATATTCAAGATAGACTGGATTCTGTCACCAGGAGAGCATGCCAAGGTAACGCAGGGGAAACATCACTATGTAATGGAAGCTCCTGACTGCTGGTGTCAGGACAGAGTGGTATAAGAGTCAGGCATCAGGTGCCACCAGGAGGTGTTCAAGAGCCGGGGCTTTGGAGATTATCAGAACTAGGCCTCATCCTAGCTCAGGAACTTGGCTGTGTTATCAGATGGGTAAGTTACTCAACCTTGCTGATCTTAGCTTCCTGAGCTGTTAAGAGGAAGGCAATTACACTGGTAATGCTTACCTTTCAAGTAGTTAAGGGGCTGATGGGAGACACAAACATGAAATGAGAGGTTCCTTGTTCTTGCACATGAAATTCTTTTAGTTTCCTTCCTTTATCTCTACCCTTTGTTAAGTAGCAGAAGCAGGTGAGAGGGTAAATTCCGAGGTTCTAGAAAGGAGAGCTCTGACCTAGGCATAAGAACTATACCACAATGATCTTTTTTGGGGTAGGGAGGAGGACAGATTCTTTCAGTGTTCACTGCTCCGTGTGTGTGCTGGGGAATCATCTTTTTCTCCTTTGTGGCTGCTTAAAGTGTTGGGATTAGCAGATGCAGCATGGCTGGGCGAGATTCTTTCATGGAGCTCTTTGGAGTGAGGAACAGCGTATTAAGCCTCATCAGAGAGTCTGTATAGATACTCGCATATCAGGATCATTTGTGAAAAACATTCCAAGTAGTTTGTTACTAACAATAAAGTCCCAATGTTTGCAAACAAAATATTGTTTTTGTAGCTCAGAGCACATTCCCTGTTGTCCCTATAATGCTACTCTCACTCAAATTTTTATTGGCCTTTATTTTTATAAGAGGGATAAACCCATGGTGTAAATAGAAATAAGAATTTCTGCTGGGTACAGTAACTCATGCCTGTAATCCCAGCACTTTGGCAGGCTGAGGCGGGGGGATCGCTTGAGCTCAAGAGTCCGAGACCAGCCTGGGCAACATGACAAAACCTCATCTCTACAAAAAAACAAACACAAAAATTAGCTGGCTGCAGTGGCATGTACCTGTAGTCCCAGCTACTTGGGAGACTGAGGTGGGAGGATCACCTGAGCCTAGGAGGCGAAGGCTGCAGTAAGCTGTGATTGTGCCACTGCACTCCAGCCTGGGTGACAGAGGAAAACAATACAAAACCAAAACCAAAGACAAAAGAATTCCCCAGGGCCCAGCCTGGAACCATTCCTTGTGGACGACTCCTTTTGTGTTATGATACTGCTGCCGGGAGGAGGGTAGAATTGAGAAAAGTGGCAGCCAGCCGGCCATGCCTGGAATTCTTACGCCAACACCACCCACAGCACTAGTGAAAATAGATCATGCATTTGAATGCCATCTAATCTGGGGCCGTGGCAGAAAATAGGGTGAAAATGAGAGATGGTTTTCAAAAGTTGTAAGTTTAAAACCGTAGAGTGATCTTCGGAGTGGGTGCTATATTTTACCTTAAACTGTAAGAAATAAAATGTGGACTGCATTTCTCCATTTGTCTTTGTAGAAAGGGAGTTGCAGAGCTTGTGCAAGTTAGACTGTTGCCTGGCACATTATTTTTATTAACTGGACACCAAATGCTTTTGGATCATGATCATGATGATAGCTCTGCTGCCCCCACATAACAGAGTCTTTGGGATCCAGGTTCTTTGGTCTGGCACCTCTTTTGATTTTCTCCAACACTGTTTTGCCCTTCAGGATGAATATGTGCTATACTATTACTCCAATCTCAGTGTGTCCGTTGGGCGCTTCCAGAACCGCGTACACTTGATGCGGGACATCTTATGCAATGATGGCTCTCTCCTGCTCCAAGATGTGCAAGAGGCTGACCAGGGAACCTATACTTGTGAAATCCGCCACAAAGGGGAGAGCCAGGTGTTCAAGAAGGCGGTGGTACTGCATGTGCTTCCAGAGGAGCCCAAAGGTACGCAAATGCTTACTTAAAGAGGGGCCAAGGGGCAAGAGATTTCATGTGCAAGAGGCAAGGAAACTGATTATCTTGAGCAAATGCCAGCCTTTGGGCTAAGTACTTACCACAGAGTGAATCTTCAAAAAATGATCATAATTATTTCAGTCAATAAAAATATAGTTATTTTATTAAATAAAATATTGATAATTATTGTATTATTACTTTAAACACATTTCCTCCCACAAAAGCCCTGTGAAGTATGTTTCGTTCACATATATGTCCAAATATGTTTTGGACACATATTTATTAAATGGAATAACTAGTACTTGAACCCTGGCACCTCTGACAACAAAGTCCATGTTCTTCTTACTGTGTCCTAATACCTTTCATCCGTTATCCACATTGACGCTACATCTGTATTTTATAGGTACCCTATGTTAGGTGTTCTAGGGGAGAGAAAATAAATGAGCAGGCCAGGCTCAGTGGCTCATGCCTGTAATCCTAGCATTTTGGGAGGCGGAGGCAGAAGAATTGCCTGAGCCCAGGGGTTCAAGACTGCAGTGAGCTATGATGGCACCACTGCATTCTAGCCTGGGTAACAGAGCAAGACTCTATCTAAAATAAAAAAAAAAAAGAAAAGAAAAGAAAAAAAGGAAAAAGTCTGGGTGTGATGGCTCATGCCTGTAATCCTAGCACTTTGGGAGCCCGAGGTGGGAGGATCACTTGAGGCCAGTTTGAGACTAGCTTGGGCAACATGGTGAGACCCTATATCTTAAAAAAAAAAAAAAAAAATAGCTGGGCGTGATGGCACATGACTGTGGTGGTCTCAGGTACTGGGGAGACTGAGGTGAGAGGATCACTTGAGCCCAGGAGGTGGAGGCTGCAGTGAGCTGTGATCGCACCACTGCACTCCAGCCTGGGTGACATAGCTGAGACCCTGTCTCTTAAAATAGAAAAAAGAAGAAAGGAGCAGATCTTTCTAACTCTTCTTTGCACTTTATTTTTCCATTTGTAAGTAGAAGGAGTGGGTGGTTTTAGAATTTGTGCTCTGTAGAACCTTAAGCTCCAAGGAACATGAAGGGTAAGAGCAGGGCAGGGGATTGGTAGCAGACATACCTGCTCAGATAGGACCCTAGGCTCCCACCTGCATTGCAGCCAAAGTCCTTTTCCTTTTTCCTGTTGTATTCATTGGGCTGCCAGGTAAGATTTGGTTTGAATAAGGATTCTGCTGCTTGCAAGCAGTTTGAAAGGGAGAGTATAAGCTGTGGTGGCCCAAGTCATTTAGAAAGTTTTTTTTGCCTCTTTGACTGGGTATTAGTTGAAAGGAAAGCAGCTGAGACTGTAACCAAAGGAGGCATTATGCATCCAGAAAAATCTCAAAAGTATTGCAAGCAACTGTAGAAGCTGTTGTATTGGGCTCTAAAGGAAAGGGTGGAGAGATTCAACCAGTTAGCCCGAAAGCTGGAGGTAAAATTCTTCCCCCAGAATCTAGAATATTGAGGCACCAAAGTAGTTCTGGATGACAGGGATCATTTCTTATTTAGAAATGGTGGCATTCTTGGAAAGTATGTATACCGAAATAAATCACTATTGAAAAACCCTCATGTGAAGCCACTTATTCCACTGGAGTTCTGAAATCATTCTTTGTGTAAATAATTTCCATGTCTCTCTTTTATGATAAACTAATGATATCCAAACTAACGTCAGCTAGTGTCTCTAAAATTTAGTTTTACTTATTGATATAAACACTTACAGATAAAAATACATAAATGAAAGTAAAAGTTTGCAAGCCACAGAACTAGATGCGTTCTTTAAGAGTGTGGAATAGAAGGAACAGTCTGTGACCCCAGGAGAGCTTGCAATGTTGTTAGGGAACTAGAATCTGGGGCCATTTCCTGCCTGCAGCTAGCTTAGGTCCTTAGCCTCCCGGCTCTATTAATGAGCTCCTCCGGTGCACCCTGCCGTCCTCTCTTATGACATTCATCACACCCATTCACTTGTGTCTTCCCTGCTTGCCTGGGCACAGCCCCTGGCACAGAGTAAGCAACTAATAAGCATTTGTGGAACGAATGAAATCATTGAGTTAGCATCCTTTGCTTGAATCTGATTTCTAAAAAATGGAGTTGCAGGAGGTGGCCTCTGGCCCCTCTCCTAATTATCCTACTTTTTTTCGTTATCATTTTTCTCTTAATTCCAAAGCTCTTGTTCTCCAGGAAGAAGAAGCAAATCAGATGCCTGTGCCCAAGGACTCTCCTTTTTTTTTTTGAGGTGGGGTCTTGCTCTGTCACCCAGGCTCTGGAGTTGCAGTGGTATGATCACGGCTCACTGTAGCCTTGAACTCCTGGGCTCAAGTGATCCTTCTGCCTCAACCTCCTGAGTAGCTAGGTCCATAGGTGTGCACCACCATGCCCGGCTTTGTTTGTTTGTTTGTTTAAGTAGAGACGGGGTCTCCCTACGTTGCCCGGGCTGGTCTCAAACCCCTGGGCTCAAGTGATCCTCCTGTCTCAGCCTCCCCAAATTGCTGGTATTACAGAGGATTCTCTTTTTGCTTCCTTCTTCTGCCTTTGGTCTCTAATGCCATGCCTGAACACTTGTCCATGCAAGCATAGCCTTTTCCTGCTTAGAAGAGACACAGAGGGAACCACAAGGAGTCAATTTCAAGAGCTGAGGAATCCATGGAAACAGGCTAGGGCAATGTTAGAGGTAGTCAGATATTCCCCCAGTGGCTAGTGGAGCAAGCTGTATTTGTTTTTTTTCTTCCAGCTAGAATGGGAATAGATCCAACCCCTAACAATTTTGCCTAGTGGAACGTGCTGCAACTTGCTTTATGTAAGTTGCCTCCACCAACATGGCAACTCCATTTTTTGCAGTCATCTATAGTTTTGTCTACAAAGTTTACCCTTCAGTTGACCATCTCTCTATGATTCTACCACTTCAATTCTTTTTTTCCTAGTTCTCAATTTAAATACTATAGATGAAAATAATAATTAGATTAATGTCCTCTACTTTTGCTCTAGAATCAGCCATCCTTCTACTTATGTGGCGTGCCACAGCAGAGTGAGTGAGAAAACTCGGGCTTTCCTTTCACTCAGGCCTGGGCTTAAATGTTGGCTTTATCTTTCCTGGCCATGTGGCGTTGGGCTCCTTTATTTTCCTTCTCTGTAAAATGGGAGAGTAGTCATACAAACCTCAAAATATTGTAATGACTAACTGGTCTACCATGTATAGGGTGTCTAGCACATGGTGGTGCATTGAAAGGAGTCAGAATGTTCAGTTGTTATTATTGCATTTTAAAAATAGAGTTTAATTCTTAATGTGCTGATAGATTTAAAGGGAGTTTGCTTCCTTACTGGTATTCTTTGGAGTAACTTTTTTATCGCTTTCAAAATAATTCCTTCCATAGATTTTAGAGTTCATAATATTTTCTTTTGCTTTCCTCCTATTGTGCATTTCTCCTGCTGGGCAGGAAGTTACTCTTCTCCCAGGGAAATAATTTGGATGAAAGGGTGGCTTATGCACTCTGTTCCCTCGTGATCTTTGCTTAACACTCTTTTGAAGGAACTCTGTGCACTTAAGAACTAGACTTGTGTCTTCCTTATGCACCATCTTGCCTTTCATTGCTTAATCAACTTTGTGGTTGATTTGTATAGAGCATTACTGAAAAATCAGAAATGTCTTTCTACTTCTTTTCTTTTTCACGGGCCACTTAAAATGACTTATGTAATAAACATATGGTGGATCAGCTGCTTGTACAATAGGCAGAAGGAAGAGCCTAGGAGTTGGAAAGCCAGAAGCAGGGGAAGTGGGGAGGGTGGGGGCAGGAGAGAGCAGGATTAAAACAGAAAAGTCAAGGAGAAAGCTGTCTTCTGTCTTGGCCTAATTAGCAAGGAGTCCTGTGACTTGTACCAAGGCCAGAACTAGGTCCTAGAATAAAAGAAAAATAATAAAAGAAGTTGAAGAAAGTTACCCATGGTTCATTTTTTTAGTTGGGAGAGTCAGTGGGTTAAATATAAGAATGAGACTTCTATAACTTTCCACTTCCCGTTTATGCTAAGCAGATGTTGGTGTCTAAGATGATGAACATAAAGTGGAGGCTTTGAGATTTTCCATACTTCCCTTAGTACAAACTTGATGTGAAATTAGAGTTCATGGGAGGAATTCCGGAAAAGGGGAAAGAGAAAGGAATTAAAGAGGACCAGAAAGTGTTTATGGTGGTATGGAGACAGCAGAAACCTTCAGGCTTGGTACGTATGGGCAGTTAGAGGGTATTTTCATCTTGGGGATGATGCTGTGCTGGTCTGAGGGAGGAGGCTCTGAGTACTTTGCCCATGTGGAATCATCTGGATCACCTACAGAGGGAATACATACAGTGTTTGGTGGTGACAGCGATTTTTGCTGCTGAGGGTCTTTGGCTAAACATGATCTCTTCTAGAAATTCTTTGACTTCTATAGATTATAACTTGAGTCTGACTTGATTTACCGTTTTATCCTCAGAGCTCATGGTCCATGTGGGTGAATTGATTCAGATGGGATGTGTTTTCCAGAGCACAGAAGTGAAACACGTGACCAAGGTAGAATGGATATTTTCAGGACGGCGCGCAAAGGTAACAAGGAGGAAACATCACTGTGTTAGAGAAGGCTCTGGCTGATGGTGTCAGGACAGAGGTAGAATCAGGCACATGAGGAGGTGTTGCAAGAGCCTGGGCTTTGGTGCTTTTCAGAACTGGACCTTCTCCTAGCAATTTCAGCTTTCTGGTGGGAAAGATAACTCCCATGAAGAACAAGAAGAACAAGATGATGATGATGATGCTTAACTTTTAGATGCCGATATGAGATTGTACATGTAAAGCATTTTGTATAAGACTTGGCCCCTGCATTTTAGTTTCCTTCTTTCTCCCTTTTCCTTTGTATAGGGTCCATGGGAGAAAGAGGGAGATGATTTTTGTGGCCCAGCCAGGAAAGCAATGGGCTAGGCATAAAAGTGATTACACTTTTATTCTTACTGGGGTTAGTTCTGTGAGTTTTCATCTGTGCCCCATTGCCCCATTTATGTGATGGAGGGAATTTTCATGGGTACTTCACGTGTTGGATTGATTGATCCTGGGGGCCAGGGTGAGGGGTATTTCACGGGAACTCTATAAAGCAGGAAAAAGCAAGTTCATTCATTAGACCAGTAGATCTCAACCATGATGTGGCCGTATACTTATGGGTCAACATGTGTTGTGGGGGTATCCCAAGTAACTTGTTATTAATAAAAGTTAAGTTGCAAAATTTATTAAAGACTAACTTTTATAAATTAAAACATATTCCAGGTCATCTCTCTAACAAAGTCATTTGCACTTGATTCCTCTATGCTATCTGAGTGGGTCACAGTGGGTGACATCGTGATGGAGTATGGGGAATTACATCAGGTCCCAGGTTCACCCCTGAGAGCTTGCCATACATTTAAATGTCATCCATTGAGTGATTCACAGGAGAAAATAAGACGAGAATTGACATTTTGATGTTGTGAATTTGAATCACAAGAGACAAAATGTTAGGGGCCAGGTCACTTCATTCATGTTTGTGTCTACACATCCATTAACTTTTCTTAAAAGCTTTAAAAAAGCAATCTACATGGCTTTTTTTTTAATGCCAATATTCATTTAACAAGTTATTTTTAAAGCATCTGCTATATGAAGAATACTTAAAGCCCCAGTCCTGATGGGAAACTTACAACCAAGATGGAGGGAGATACATGTAAAATAACAAAGAAGTATATAAAACATCAGGCAATAGTAAGAGCCTACGGGCAACAATAAAGCTGGAATTTGTGGTTTTTGTTATGTGGGTGCTTGGGGAGCCCTCGCTGAGATGACATTTGAGGAGAGGGGTGAAGGAAGTGAGGGAGTGAACCCTGCATATGTGTAGGGGGAAGTGTTCTTGCAGTCATAGACAGTAGCAAATGCAAAGGCCCTGCAGCCAGTATGCAAGGAGCAGCCAAGAGGTCCATGTGGCTGGAGCGCAGTGACCCAAGTAGGTGAAGGAAGAGCAAGTAGAAGTTGAAGTCAGAGGAAAAGGGAGATGGGCTGGGTCATGCAGGCCTTGCATTTTAGTAGAAATGGGAGTGGGGGCCATGAAGGATTTTGAGCACAGGAGTAACATGATTTAACTTACATTTTTAAAGGCTCATCTGCTGAAAATAGATTGTTATAGAGAATAAGCAGGGAGACAAGTAAGAAAGTTGTTGCAGGAATCCAGGTGAGAGATGAGCTGGACCAGAATGGTGTCAGTGGAGGAGGTGAGGACTGGCTGGATTGGGGATATATTTTGAAGGTAGAGGTGATAGGATTTGCTGAGGGATTTGATGTGATTTGTTCCAGAAAGACAGAAATTAAGAATGACTCCAAGATTTTTAGCCTGGGTATCTGGAGGAAAGCACTGCCATGTACCAAAATGGGATGGACTGGAAAGAACTGGTTTGGGGGAAGGATGAAGAGTTCAGTTTTAGACATGTTTCAGGTTCCTATCGGAAATCCAACTAGAAATGTCATCAAGAATAAAAGTATACTTTTGCTTTTTTTATTGGAAAGGTGCACGAAATGAAAGTCCTCCTTTTCTTATCCTTCCGTTCAGATGGAACAACTGTTCATGGTTTGGTGATGTCCCTCACAAGTACACACGCATGCACATGTTTGTGTACGTGACTTTGTGTTATTTAATGCTTTCTGATAATACCTTTACTGCCTTCACCTAGTAGGGCCTTGGAGTCCTGAGATCTTCCCTCCCCCATTTTCTCTGCTCCCCGCTCCACTCCAGTCCTCACAATATCGTACCTTCTGCCTTTCACTTCTAGGAGGAGATTGTGTTTCGTTACTACCACAAACGCAGGATGTCTGCGGAGTACTCCCAGAGCTGGGGCCACTTCCAGAATCGTGTGAACCTGGTGGGGGACATTTTCCGCAATGACGGTTCCATCACGCTTCAAGGAGTGAGGGAGTCAGATGGAGGAAACTACACCTGCAGTATCCACCTAGGGAACCTGGTGTTCAAGAAAACCATTGTGCTGCATGTCAGCCCGGAAGAGCCTCGAAGTATCTAACATTTGGCTGGGGAGCATTGAGGGACCTTCTGGCTAGTGCATGGGGCCAGGACTAGAGTGAGGCCAGAGAGGTTCCTATGATGCAAAATTGAAGGAGGCATCAGGTGCTGACTCTGGCCTTGCACAACCCTGAGAATGATGCCTCCTTAGAGGTGGCTCCTCAGGTGCCTGGCTTGCCTCACCCTAGTTCTGGCCCCACTGCTAGGCCAAGGAGAGGGGAGCTAATTTAGTGAATACCAATCCTCTGCCAGACCCCACTCATTGCCAGGGTCACCTACTGATGTAAAGATACAGACGCTCAGGGAAGGATTGGAGTTGATGTCCAAAGTCAGCATACTTGGTTTCAAGGGAGGTGCTGTATGTGCTAGAGTGGAGCGGGAAATGATCCTAAGCCAGTGAGAGACAGCCAGGAACAGAGAGAAACATGCAGGCACCAGAATCAAAAATGGAGGGGTTTTCTGATCAGAGGTTCTGGATTCTGGCAAACAGTGTGCATCAAGGCCAGTGGTGTGTAGGAGAGGAAAGACTCGATTGTGTTGACAGAGAGAGGTTGATAAGTGAGGGGTTAAAGTTAAACCATAACCCAATTAGCAATCAGGATGTGGCCTGTGGACTTTGCCTCTCGCTAGGGCCTTCAGGAGTTGGCTGTGGTTGGCTGGGGGCGGGGAAGATGGGGTGAGGATGGAACATACCTCATACCTCAGGCCAGAGACTTAACTCTGTGGAGGCACCTTGTCTCCAGCTGGAGAGGGGAGCAGGGCAGATGGGTTTCTTAAAGAACCATCACCTCTCTGTGTGCTTCCTTCTCAGAAGTCCAATTCACAGAGAAAATCGAGCCATTATGGGGGCTCATGAAGCTTCTCCACCCACAAACATATCTGTCTCCCCATTCTTATCTCTGCCCTGCCATCCTGAGGCAGAGGAAGGTCCCTTCTGCTCTGGGCTTATCTGGCCCCCTGTGCCCAGGTGGCATCCTTCTCAGGAGCCTTACAACATGGCTCTTTGAGCTCTCACTTTGTGTTGGCTTCTACCGTTCAATGGACACATTTGCTCAATTCTACCACTTAACTACTCCAGCTCCATTCCATGTCTTTTTTTCTTCAGCTCCATTCTGTGCCTTTCTTTTTCTTAAGATTGCTTTCCTGAGATACAATTCACCTGCCACACAATTTGCCCATTTAAAGCATTCAGCTCAATGGTTTTAGTACATTCAGAGTTGTACAACCACCACCACAATCATGTGTTTCTTTCTCAACATGGCCAAATAGCTTGCTAAAGGTCTGTGTTTGGTATCTTACTGTCTCACCTCCCATTAACTCCTCAGTGCACTGCATTCTGGCTTATTCTACCTCTACTCCAGCTTAGATCACCAATGGCACTGCAATTATCCATCCTCAGCCTTCTCTCCCTCAGTAGCATTTATATGCACTCTCTGTTGGACACAATTCCACACACACCCATGGATATACTTAGTCAACTCTACACAAGTTTTCCACAAATCCTTCATATGCAACATGTCTAACCTACCCCTGCACACCCCTCCTCAGCCCATCTCCCCAACCTCAGTTGTCTAACTAGATGCCTGGGGGTGTGCTTGATTCTTTCCCTTTCCTAGACCCCTAATCTAACAGGTCAGGTCAACAAGTCCTTGACTCCTACTACAGACTCTTGAAGTTGTCTTCCTTCCAGTCTGTCACTGCCGCCTTAGTTCTGGCTGTCTTCATCTCTGTCTTGAACTGTAGGCCTCTAACCAGTCTCTGCTTTCTCTCTCAGCTACTGCTCCTCATTCTTCATGTGGCTCTTGGTGCCATCTTTCTAAATCACATTCAGAACTTTCTCTTCCACTGCTAATAATCTTTCAATGGTTTTTTCATTGCCTGCAGAAAAATGCCAAATTCTTGGTTGAGATAGTCAAGGTCTTTCCTGACGTGGACCCTGTCATCTCTCCAGCCAAATTCTCCAGCACACCCACAGATGCCACTTTTGTGCCAGACCCATTGAACTCTTTCTAGTTTCTAAAGTCACCATCCTGTCAGGCCTCCAGATCTCGTGCAGAACATCCCCTCTGTCCTTCTCCATATTGTCTGCCCAACAAACTGGATGTTTCCTATAAGTCTCAGGTTAAACTTTAGAACTTTTGCTGGCAAATTCTCACTTGCTGCATATAGAATTGGACACCCTTTTTTCCGTGTCCCTGTGTTCCCCATACAGACTTCTGTTGTAGCGCCTACAGCAGGCTGTGGTTTTCTGTTGACGTGTTTGTCTCCTTCCTTGGAAGCAGGGACCACACATCATTCGTCTCTGAATCCCCTGTACCTAGTGCTGTCTGGCCCTGAGGAGGTGTTTGCTTTATGTATTTAGAAAGAACCATGCAGATGAGTAGAAGGTACTGTATGGGCAGAAGTACCTCCGGAGGCTTTACTTGGTATCGTCATTGTGGGGCTGAGTCTTGCGGCACGAGTTCTTTTGAAGACAACCACTTGCCCTAAGGAAGATCAGCAGCCTCTAAAATGCCTGTTATTTCTGGGTCACTTGTTAAGCCAAATTTTAGAATAGAATTGTTGATGAGAAAGGAAACTTTACTAGAGGTGAAGTGCTAGCCTCTTCTCCCACTCACCTTAATCTACATTTCAGGGTAAACGAGGGGGTTAGACTTTGGTTCTCAATCTCATGGAGACAGTGTCCCTAATGTCCAGATATGGGGTGGAGTCTGGCCTTCCCCTCTGCTTCCTGGCCTGGCTGGTGCTACTTGGTATAGGGCTGTGGGGCTCTCAGCTTTTTGCTAAGTATTGAGACCCTCTCTTTGCTTTTCTCCTTTCCCAAGCACTGGTGACCCCGGCAGCCCTGAGGCCTCTGGTCCTGGGTGGTAATCAGCTGGTGATCATCGTGGGAATTGTCTGCGCCACAATCCTGCTGCTCCCTGTTCTGATATTGATCGTGAAGAGGACCTGTGGGAATAAGAGGTACAGGGCTGCCCCCGCCCCTTGGGTTGGGAGGCTGGGGGTGCAAGGCTGCCTCTACCCCAAAGTGGAAGATGGTGATAGGGCCCTACCTATGCCATTCTCACAGAAGGGGGTATTTTTAAATGGAATCATCTGTGGTAACCCTGCCCACTTTGCTTACTCCGCCCGGGAAAAGAATTTAATGTTCCTAGGCTCTCCTCATTCACTTTGTTATTATGTAAAGACTACAAACTCCCTTAGAAATGGGTGTCTCAGTAGGGCATAATTCAGAGCATAAATCTTTCACAAGAACTATCATGGTACCATTCACTGCCTAAGAGATGATTTTTAAATTATCCATACTGTACGTTCCGCATAGAAGCCAAGATCTTAAGGGTTGCCAGTGGTTTTATCTAAAAGACCACATTCTAATTATGAGATATGATTTTTGAATGGGTGCCCTCAGGTTCTAAATGAATTATTATTAAAAGGTGTTTTTGGCCAGGGGCAGTGGCTCATGCCTGTAATCCCAGCACTTTGGGAGGCCAAGGCGGGCGGATCACGAGGTCAGGAGATCGAGACCATCCTTGCTAACATGGTGAAACGCTGTCTTTACTAAAAATACAAAAAGTTAGCTGGGTGTGGTGGCGTGTGCCTGTAGTCCCAGCTACTTGGGAGGCTGAGGCAGGAGAATGGCGTGAACCTGGGAGGTGGAGCTTACAGTGAGCCGAGATCGCGCCACTGCACTCTAGCCCAGGTGACAGTGTAAGACTCTGTCTCAAAATAATAATAATAATGTGCTTTTAAAGGCCTGAATTTCATCAGTAGTTCTCCCAGGGTCTCAGAAGTGCCCAGATGCTCCAACAGGGACAGTAGTGTTTCACTGGCTGTTGGCAGATCCATGTCCCTCAGTTTATCCAACTATCGATGGAGTATGTTTGTAGTGCAGATTGACTCCCTCAGTGGGAAGGGGCCTCATGAATAATCTTGACTTTTGAGTGTTCTTTCCCGGTGGGTCTTGGATCCTGCAGAAAACACTTGTGCCTGCTAAGTTTTCACTTGCGCTCTCTAGGGCTTCCTGATTTGGTTTTGAACTTGGCTGGCCTCTCTAAAGGTCTTTGCTCTGGGCATGCTCGGAGCACTGAGCTAGACAACCTGGATTCCACTCTCAGCTTACTTCCCCTGTCGGGACCTCAGTTTCCCGCCAAAGGAAAGGTAGCACTGCCATGTCTAGTCGTTTATTCTAAAGAAATAATTAAATGGATATGCTGAGATTTGTGCAAAACTGCAGTCTTGCTTATATTAAAAACAGGGATAATTGCCAGTGTCTGTCAGAAAGGCAATGATTCAGTGAACCAGTGTTTCACTCAATGAAACACTCCAGATCCCTCTACGTAATGACATGGAAAGATATCCCAGGGGTAAAAATACAGAATTTATAGTATGACCTCATTTTTATAAAAGAGAAAATAATATGATGCTCACTCCAGCAGCATATGTACTAAATACATTTTATGTGAGCTTATGCTTACACTGAGAGAGGCTTGGAAGGATAGTTGTAAAATGTGGGTAATAGTGTGGAATTTGAGATGAAGGAGAAGGTGGATCCCATGGGGTGAGGGGTTGCAGGGAACTTTCACTTCCAACTGTCTACGTTTCTGTATTATCTGAATTATTTTACAATGAGAAGATACAACTTTAAAAGCAGAAAATACAGTGAAAATATTTCCACTGAGACCAAAACATGTGGTTTCTTTTCTAGCTTAAACCTTGAATTTTTTTTTTTTTTTTTAGTTCTGCCTTAGGCCAAAATAGAAAAAAAGAAAGTATGTTCAGAAGGCAAACGGCCATGAAATCAAAGGCCAAGGGACCCCGACAGGGCAGGCGCAGAGCTCCTGGCTTGGGGCTTGGGTAGGGTGTTTGTGGGGATTATTCTGCTCCGCCCCCCGGAAAGGCCAGGAGCCCTTCGGATTGGCGTCTTGCTGAGCTCCTGCTGCCCCCTGCTGGTTCCGCGGCACTCCCTGGTCCTCAGAAACGTAGACAGGATGGTCAAATGGAATCCCATCTCCCCTCTCTCTTCATTCACTTAAAATTACCTCTCCCATACGGACTGAAAGTGGCTTGAGTGATAATAGAGAAGTTGAAGCTGTTTTTCAGCCTAAATTATCTCCAGAACGGCTTCTTGTTCTTCATTAGAAGAGATGAGCTTCTCAGGTTTCCAGGTGAGCCGGGTAGCCCTGGCTGTAGGAGTCCAGAGAGAATAGTTCCTTCTCTGGTGTCTCTCTCTTCACAAAGCCAAGAGGGGATCTCATGTAGGGACCCTTGAATAAACCATGCCCGCTGGTTAATTCCACATGCTTTTCATGTCTTGCAGTTCAGTGAATTCTACAGTCTTGGTGAAGAACACGAAGAAGACTAATCCAGGGATAAAAGAAGAACCCTGGCATTTTGAAAGATATGAAGCGGAGGTGAACACACGCTTCAGCCTAAAACACTAAGTAGATGCAGGCCTGGGCCGTTCTCATTCCCCGGGGAACCATATCTTACCCATTGTATGTCGCAGCTTGCAGGCCAGTGCTTGGCACAGAGCAGGGACTCAGGAAGCCTTTGTCACTAAAATAAGAGCCTTTGCGGAGTACAGTGCATGGGGCCAGCTGGGCCAGCCCCGGGCAGCAGATCCTGGTATTGGGCTGAGGAAAGAGCACAGCGCTTGGTGTCAGAAAGATCTGCCACCTCCCTGAGTCTCATCAGCAAAATGAGGATAAGGATAAAGATATTATAGTTGCCTAGCCTGCTTGACAGGGTTGTTGTAAGGCTCACATAAGATGATGATATGCAAATGCTTTGTAATCTAGGAGGTGCTATTTGTCTAAAGTCTAATGGAGAATTATAATACATTCAGGAGTTAAGGAGTTCTAATGCTTAAAATGAAATAGTCTAAGATCTTAGCAAGAAAGGACTAAGAAGGACTTTTCTCTCCATATTGATTTTGTAATGGAGTTACAAATAATTGCTTCTAGACACTGAGAAATGGATTGGTTTTCTTTAACTCCTATTCTTTCCTTTCTTTAATTTTTAAAAAACTCTTTGAATAGTTACCTTTCTCTATTTGGGGCTGTTTTTGTCCCCAGAGTAGGATTTTCTCCCAGTAGAGTGCAGTAGTCCAAGAATGGGCCACTGGATGATACCGCTTTCCCAACGAGTGACAGGACCATGAACCTCACAGTTGTGAGTTTCAATGAGGGCTGGCCCTGCTACATAAATCCTCTGAGGGAGACGATGACAATTCACTGCTGATTAATGCCATTCTGCCTTTACTGTAATTAGAAGGAAATAACCCCAGAATACAAGGAATTTAGCAAGATAAGGAACCCCTGCTGCTACCTAAACATCCATCTAAACAAAGATGTTTGGCTTTTGAAGCAAAGAGTTTGGTTCTTAAGACTGTGTTCTTTGACAGTTAATTTTCAAGAAGACTGAAGACTGAATTATCATTATTGAGAATTCTCTAGGTCTCAGTAACCCTCTGAACCTACCAGTTTGGGTGGTTGATGCCCAGCAAATAGGAGTAGGTGGCCTTTTCTCTGGTGTATAAGATTCATCTAATTTTAAGGAATTTTTGTACCATTTTCCTCCTCTAGAAACACATTTACTCCCCAATAATTGTACGGGAGGTGATCGAGGAAGAACCAAGTGAAAAATCAGAGGCCACCTACATGACCATGGTGAGAATGATGCTGGCCCCAGCCGAGCCAGGTGTCAGAGGCTCAGGTGGTGGTGGTGGTGGGCGTGGCTGGGTTGCCCAGGGAGGCTGCTGAGGGCAGTGATTTTTCTAAGTAGCAGGAAAGTCTGAGAAACTGAAGTTCTGCTGGTTAGAAGAGTGATATCAAACTTTCTTACCCAAGCTCAAGGATTAAAGGTTATCACCAGAGATTATTTATATTAGTGGTGAAAAGAAGTGAAGAGTGGCCTTTACTGGGGGCAGGGAGAATGTCTTTTGCCTCATCAGTTCAATCTAATAAAGAAAACATGGCCGGGTGTGGTGCCTCATGCCTGAAATCCCAGCACTTTGGGAGGCCGAGGTGGGCAGATTGCTTGAGGCCAGGAGTTCAAGACCAGCCTGGCCAATGTGGCAAAACCCCCTCTCTACTAAAAATACAAAAATTAGCCAGGTGTGGAGATGCGTGCCTATAATCCCAGCTACTTGGGAGGCTGAGGCACGAGAATTGCTTGAACCTGGGAGGCGGTGGTTACGTGAGCCGAGATCCACCACTACACTCCAGCCTGGGCGACAGAGTAAGACTCTGTCTCAAAAAGGCCGAGTGTGGTGGCTCACACCTGTAATCCTAGCACTTTGGGAGGCTGAGGCAGGTGGTTCACTTGAGGTCAGGAGTTCGAGACCAGCCTGGCCAACGTGGTGAAACCCTGTCTTACTAAAAATACAAAAAATTAGCCAGGCATGGTGGCAGGCACCTGTAATCCCAGCTACTTGGGAGGCTGAGGCAGGAGAATTACTTGAACCTGGGAGGTGGAGGTTGCAGTGAGCTAAGATCACACTACTAGGCAGGAGAATTACTTGAACCTGGGAGGTGGAGGTTGCAGTGAGCTAAGATCACACTACTGCACTCCAGTCTGGGAGACAGAGCGAGACTCCTGTCTCAAAAAACAAAAAAAAACAAAAACAACAACAAAAAGAAAATAGGATAAATAGGTTAAGATACTTGGGCAAGTATTGTGTTGCAGTGAGTTGTTTTCCTTGCTATCAAAAGGTCAAAGTAGGATTCCTTCCAATGCTTAGATTTTGTTTCTTAACTTTGTGACTTATTATACCTTCTCATAATCTAACTGCCAGGCAGGCTACGTGCTGGATCTCATACAATATTTTGGAGTCTGATTCCTACTTTCCCTTTGCTTAGACTTCTGTAGCCCCTTAGAGAACTACAGCACCTGGAAAAGGCACCTCGGGGCATGCAGTGAGTAGGGGTAGGGACAAAAGGAGTGAGCTGGCAATGAGCATGGTGCTATGTGCAGACTAATTATAGGCACCCAGCCTATTAAGGAGCAGTGTTCTGCTGGGTTTGGGAAGGCTGGCCTCCTCTGCTTGTGGAATGATGGGCTTTGTTTGTTCCTGTCACACCAGCCCTGAGGACACATGACTCCCAGCTGATTGCAGCAGAGAGAGGTCTGCCAGGGAAGTTTGAGATCAGAGGCCTGGCCTGGATCCACTGAGTGAAACATTAACTCCACTCCGAAGTTGCAGCTGAATGGAATCATTTTCCCCCTGTATCTTTCTCCTATACTGTTATGTGATGCTGCAGTAACTTGCGAGGCCTCATCCTGGCTCCTGGAGACCTGCTGATACAGTTGCCTTGTGTCTACTGCTGAGTGGGTCACCAGCCAGGGTGGCACTGTTTGCAGAAAGTCTCCGAGGTGGAGATGATGCAGGAGGAACAATTGTCTTCACAGCTAACTTCCCCAGGTTTAATGCTAGGCGATTATGGTTTCGATTTTGTGGAAAACACCATTCCTGTCGTCTTGATCTAGATCTGATGGAGTAAGAGGGGAGGCCTGGGCTGCAAACTCAAAGGCTGGCAGGGGCCAGTCAAGTTATTTTAAAATATGATGTGCCAAGTTAAATAAGCCTGTTGGTGAATTTGGGACTGCAGGCCACTTGTTTGAATACTTATAAAAGTATTCTCTGATAGGGAGCAGGGGTAACAAAGAGCCTTTGTTTTTTTGTGTTGAATTGATGAAATTCATGTAAATGTAGCGGCACCTTGCTGTTTTCCCTTTCTGAGGCTGTAGACACAGGTTAAGATCACAAGCTGTGGAGTTAGACAGACCTGGGTCCAAATTCTAACTCTGTGTTGCAGCCCAATGGTCTTGGGCAGGTAACTTGGCCTGTCTGAGCCTCAGTTTCCTTATCCTTAGAAAGGCAATAATAATACCTACCTCCTAGTGGTAAGGATCACATGAGATAATGCATATGAAATTCAGTACTGGGCCAGGCTCAAGAGAAGAGCTCAATGATTATGGGACTACTTCTTACGAGCATGTTTTGTTTCTTTCCACCCTTCTCCCCACAGCACCCAGTTTGGCCTTCTCTGAGGTCAGATTGGAACAACTCACTGGAAAAAAAGTCAGGTGGGGGAATGCCAAAAACACAACAAGCCTTTTGAGAAGAATGGAGAGTCCCTTCATCTCAGCAGCGGTGGAGACTCTCTCCTCTGTGCGTCCTGGGCCACTCTACCAGTGATTTCAGACCCCCGCTCTCCCAGCTGTCCTCCTGTCTCGTTGTTTGGTCAATACACTGAAGATGGAGAGTTTGGAGCCTGGCAGAGAGACTGGACAGCTCTGGAGGAACAGGCCCTGCTGAGGGGAGGGGAGCATGGACTTGGCCTCTGGAGTGGGACACTGGCCCTGGGAACCAGGCTGAGCTGAGTGGCCTTAAACCCCCTGTTGGATCAGACCCTCCTGTGGGCAGTGTTCTTAGTGGATGAGTTACTGGGAAGAATCAGAGATAAAAACCAACCCAAATCATTCCTCTGGCACATTATTTCTAAATAAGTGTGGTTTGTGGAAATCGTCCCATTTATGCCTCCGTTGAGCCCTGGTGAGGAATTTACAGTTAGAAACTTTTGGAAAAACTGAAGTTCCTGGAGGAAAGCCAAACTGTGCTAACACATTAGAGGCTGGTTTTGGTCCTGGGAAAGGTTTGGGGTGAATGGGTTGGAAGTAGGGTATGAATACAGCTTTGGGATTTAACTCAGTGGTTCTTCAATCCCGCTGGTGGCTCCTTGCGGGGCCTCACCACAGGCCTCCTAATTTGAAATTTCTGGGTGAAGTTTAGGCATTTGTCTTTCTTAATACTCATGGGTTGCCACAGTGGACAGCCACTGATTTAATTCTTGGTCTGAAATGTGCGGTTCCTATACTTTTGGTTGCTATTATAAGATTTGATAAGGTTAGTCTTAAAAATCCTTTGGTGGGGGGCATCCAAATTGGTAATAAGGAAGTCAAACTGTCTCTGTTTGCTGATGACATAATCATAAACCTTGAAAACCCTAAAGACTCATCCAAAAAGCTCCTAGAGCTGGTAAATGAATTCAGCAAAGTTTCAGGATACAAAATTAATGTATACAAATCAGTAGCTTTGCTGTACACCTGTAGCAACCAAGCTGAGAATCAAATCAGTAACTCAATCTCTTTTATAATAGCTTCAAAAAAATTAAAATACTTAGGAATATACTTAACTAAGTAGGTGAAAGACCTCTACAATGAAAACTACAAAATACTGCTGAAAGAAATCATAGACAGCACAAATGGATAGAATTCTACCCACACATGGGTAGAATCAATATTGTGAAAATGACCATAATGCCTGTATTTAGTTTCTTTTCACGCTTCTGATAAAGACATACCCAAGACTGGGAAGAAAAAGAGGTTTAATTGGACTTACAGTTCCACATGGCTGGGGAGGTCTCAGAATCATGGCCGGAAGTGAAAGGCACTTCTTATATGGCGGTGGCAAGAGAAAATGAGGAAGATGCAAAAGTAGAAACCCCTGATAAAACCATCAAATCTCATGAGACTTATTCACTACCATGAGAACAGTATGGGGGAAACCACCTCAATGATTCAAATTATCTCCCACTGGGCCCCTCCCACAATATGTGGGAATTATGGGAGTATAATTTAAGATGGGCTTGGCGTGGTGGCTCACGCCTGTAATCCTAGCACTTTGGGAGGCCGAGGCAGGTGGATCACAAGGTCAGGAGATCGAGACTATGGTGAAACCCCATCTCTACTAAAAAAAATACAAAAAATTAGCCAGGCATGGTGGCGGGTGCCTGTAGTCCCAGCTACTTGGGAGGCTGAGGCAGGACAATGGCATGAACCCAGGAGGCAGAGCTTGCAGTGAGCTGAGATTGTGCCACTGCACTCCAGCCTGGGCGACAGAGCAAGACTCCATCTCAAAGAAAATAATAATAATAATAATTTAAGGTGATATTTGGGTGGGGACACAGAACCAAACCATATCAGTCCACCTCTGGCCCTTCTAAATCTCATGTCCTCACATTTCAAAACAAATCATGCCTTCCCAACAGTCCCCAAAGTCTTAACTCATTTCAGCATTAACCCAAAAGTCCACAGTCAAAGCCTCATTTCAGACAAGGCAAGTCACTTCCACCTATGAGCCTGTGAAATCAAAAGCAAGCTGGTTACTTCCTACATACAATGGGGGTACAGGTATTGGGTAAATACAACCATTCCAAATGGGAGAAATTGGCCAAAACAAAGTGGTTACAGGGCCCATGCAAGTCTGAAATCCAGCAAGGCAGTCAAAATTTAGAGCTCCAAAAATGATCTCCTTTGACTCCAGTTCTCATATCCAGATCACACTGATGCAAGAAGTGGGTTCCCATGGTCTTGGGCAGCTCCGCCCTGTGGCTTTGCAGGGTACAGCCTCCTTCCTGGCTGTTTTCATGGGCTGGCATTGAGTGTCTGCAGGTTTTCCAGGTGAACGGTGCAAGCTGTTGGTCTATCTACCATTCTGGGTAGTGGATCTACCAGTGGAACGGTGCAAGCTGTTGGTGGATCTACCATTCTGGTCTGGAGGATGGTGGCCCTCTTCTCACAGCTCCACTAGGCAGTGCCCCAGTAGGGACTCTGTGTGGGGGCTCTCACCTCATGTTTCCCTTCTGCACTGCCCTAGCAGAGGTTCTCCATGAGGGCCCCGCCCTGTAGCAAACTTTTCCCTGGGCATCCAGGCATTTCCACACATCTTCTAAAATCTAGGCAGAGGTTCCCAAACCCCAGTTCTTGACTTCTGTGCACTCGTGGGCTCAATACCGCATGGAAGCTGCCAAAGCGTGGGACTTGCACCCTCTGAAGTCATGGCCTGAGCTCTATGTTGGCCCCTTTCAGTCATGGCTGGAGTGGCTGGGATGCAGGGCACCAAGTCCCTAGGCTGCACACAGCACAGGGACACTTGGCCTGGCCCACAAAACCATTTTCTCCTAGGCTTCCTGGCCTGTGATGGGAGGGGCTGCCATGAAGACCTCTGACATGCCCTGGAGACATTTTCCCCATTGTCTTAGGGATTAACATTCAGCTCCTTGTTACTTATGCAAATTTCTGCAGCCAGCTTAAATTTCTTCTCAGAAAATGGGTTTTTCTTTTCTATCACATTATCAGGCTGCAAATTTTCTGAACTTTTATGCTCTGCTTCCCTTATAAAACTGAATACCTTTAGCAGCACCCAAGTCACCTCTTGAATGCTTTGCTGCTTAGAAATTTCTTCTGCCAGATACCCTAAATCACCTCTCTTAAGTTCAAAGTTCCACAAATCTCTAGGGCAGGGGCAAAATGCCACCAGTCTGTTTGCTAAAACATAACAAGAGTCACTTTTGCTCCGGTTCCCAACAAGTTCCTCATCTCCATCTGAGACCACCTCAGCCTGGACCTTATTGTCTATATTGTTATCAGGCTTTTGGTCAAAGCCATTCAGCAAGTCTCTACGAAGTTCCAAACTTTCCCACATTTTCCTATCTTCTTCTGAGCCCTCCAAACTGTTCCCACCTCTGCCTGTTACCCAGTTCCAAAGTCTCTTCCACATTTTCAGGTATCTTTTCAGCAATGCCCCACTCAATGGGTACCAGTTTACTGTATTAGTTTGTTTTCTTTTTTTTTGAGACGGAGTCTCACTCTGTCACCCAGGCTGGAATGCAGTAGTGCGATCTCGGCTCACTGCAAGCTCCGTCTCCTGGGTTCACATCATTCTCCTGCCTCAGCCTCCCGAGTAGGTGGGACTACAGGTGCGTGCCACCATGCCTGGCTAATTTTTTGTATTTTTAGTAGAGATGGGTTTTCACCATGTAAGCCAGGTTGATCTTGATCTCCTGACCTCGTGATCCACCCTCCTTGGCCTCCCAAAGTGCTGAGATTACAGGCGTGAGCCACCGCGCCCAGCCATTAGTTCGTTTTCACACTGCTGATAAAGACATACCCGAGACTGGGAAGAAAAATTGGACCTACAGTTCCACATGGCTGGGGAGGCCTCTGAATCATGATGGGAGGCAAAAGGCATGTCTTACATGGGGGCAGCAAGAGAAAATGAGGAAGATGCAAGAGCAGAAACCCCTGATAAAACCATCAGATCTCATAAGACTTATTCACTACCATGAGAAGAGTATGGGGGAAACCGCCCCCATGATTCAAATCATCTTTCACTGGGTCCCTCATGCAACATGTGGGAATTATGGGAGTACAGTAATTCAAGGTGAGATTTGGATGGGGACACAGAGTCCAACAATACCACTGCCAAAAGCAATCTACAAATTCAATGCAACTCCCACCAAAATATCTCCACCATTCTTCACAGAAATGGAAAAACAATCCCAAAATTCAAATGGAACCAAAAAACAGCTTGCATAGCCAAAGCAAGATTAAGCAAAAAGAGCAAATCTGGGGGCATTACATTCCCCGACTTCAAACTATACTATAAAGCCAGTCATCAAAACAGCATGTTACTGATATAAAAATAGGCATATAGACCAACGGAACAGAATAGAGAACCCAGAAATATAGCCAAATACTTACAAGTCAACTGATATTTGATAAAGCAACCAAAAATATAAAGTGGGGAAAGCACACCCTATTCAACAAATGGTGCTGGGATAAATGGCAAGCCACATGTAGAAGAATGAAGCTGGATCCTCATCTCTCTCCTATACAAAAATCAACTTCAGATAGATCAAAGACTTAAATCTAAGACCTGGCTCCATAAAAATTCTAGGAGATAACATTAGAAAAACCCTTCTAGACACTGGGTTAGGCAAAGACTTCATGACCAAGAACCCAAAAGCAAATGCAACAAAAACAAAGATAAATAGATGGGATTTAATTAAACTAAAAAGCTTTTGCACAGCAAAAGAAATAATCAGCAGAGTAAACAGACAACCCACGGAGTGGGAGAAAATCTTCGCAATCTATATATCCAACAAAGGGCTATTATAATATCCAGAATCTACAAGGAACTCAAATAAATCAGCAAGAATAAAACAAACAATCCCATAAATTAGTGGGCTAAGGACATGAATAGACAATTCTCAAAAGAAGATATACAAATGGCCAAGAAACATATGAAAAAATGCTCAGCATCACTAATTACCAGGAAATGCAAATCAAAACCACTGTGCCATACCACCTCACTCCTGCAAGAACAGCCATAATAAAAAATTTTTTTAAAAATTTTAAATTTTAGATGTTGGCATGGATGTGGTGAAAAGGGAACACTTTTACAAGGTTGGTGGGAATGTAAACTAGTACAACCATGATGGAAAGCAGTGTGGAGATTCCTTAAAGAACTAAAAATAGATCTACCATTTGATCCAGTAATCCCACTACTGGGTATTTGCCCAGAGGAAAAGACATCATTATATGAAAAAGATAGGCTGGGCATGGTGGCTCACGCCTGTAATCTCAGCATTTTGGGAGGCCAAGGCAGGTGGATCAGGTCAGGAGTTCGAGACCAGCCTTGCCAACATGGTGAAACCCTGTCTCTACTAAAAATACAAAAATTAGCTGGGTGTGGTGGCACATGCCTGTAATCCCAGCTACTTGAGAGGCTGAGGCAGGAGAACTGCTTGAACCTGGGAGACGGAGGTTGTGATCTGAGATTGCACCACTGCACTCCAGCCTGGGTGACAGAGCAAGACGCTGTCTTGAAAAAAGAAAAAAAAGATGCCTCCACATGCATGTTTATAGCGGCACAGTTCGCAATTGCAAAAATATGGAATCAGCCCAATTGCCCATCAATCAATGAGTGGATAAAGAAAATAAACATAGTGTGTATATATATATATACACACACACCATGGAATACTACTCAGCCATAAAAAGGAATGAAATAATGCCATTTGCAGCAACCTGGATGGAACTGGAGAACATTATTCTAAGTCAAGTAACTCAGGAATGGAAAACCAAACCTCATATGTTCTCACTTATAAGTGGGAGCTAAGCTATGAGGATGCAAAGAAGAAAATAAATACGGTATAGATATATATTTATATATATACCATGGAATACTACTCAGCCATGAAAAGGAATGAAATAATGCCATTTGCAGCAATCTAGATGGAACTGGAGAACATTATTCTAAGTCAAGTAACTCAGGAATGGAAAATGAAACATTGTACATTCTCACTTATAAGTGGGAGCTAAGCTATGAGGATGCAAAGGCATAAGAATGATACAATAAACTCTGAGGACTCAGAAAGGGTGGGGAGGTAAGGGATAAAAGACTACACATTGGGTACAGTGTACACTGCTCAGGTGATGGGCGCATCAGTATCTCAGGAATCACCACTAAAGAACTTACTCATGTAACCAAACACCACCTGTTCCTCAAAAACCTATTGAAAAAAAATCCTTTGGGGTTGGGTGCAGTGCCTCATGCTTGTAATCCCAGCACTTTGGGAGGCTGAGGGGGAGGATCACTTGAGGCCAGGAGTTCAAGACCAGTCTGGGCAACATGGTGAGACCCCCATCTCAATAAAATAAAGTAAAATAAAATAACATAAAATAAAATAAAATAAAATAAAATCGATTAGCTAGGTGTGGAGGTGCATGCCTTTGGTCCCAGCTACTCAGGAGGCTAAGGTAGGAAGATCACTCGAGCCCAGGAGTTAGAAGCTGCAGCGAGATATGATTGCACCACTGCACTCCGCTCCAGTCTGGGCAACAGGCTGAGATCCTGTCTCAAAATAAGAAAGAGGAAAGGAAGGGAAAGGGAAGAGGGAGGAAAGGAAGGGAAAGGGAAGAGGGAGGAAAGGAAAGGAAAGGGAAGAGGGAGGAAAAGAAGAAACAAAAGAATATCCTTTGGTTCTGAACAATTTCCAGCCTCTAAGGATCAGCCTGAGTTCAGCTCTGGTCTCCTTTCCTTGACTGCCACAGACCCTTTCTTATTCTCTGCAACGTTTTCTTCATATTTAGCCATGCAGGGCCAGATAAAGAGGAGGTCTTTTCTGTTTTTCTGATTTCTGATCCAGTCTTAAATGGGGCTACATTTTTTTTTCCTTTTTTGAGACGGAGTCTCGCTCTGTCACCCAGGCTGGAGTGCAATGGCACCATTACGGCTCATTGCAACCTCCGCCTCCCGGGTTCAAGTGATTCTCTTGTCTCAGCCTCCCAAGTATTACAGGTGATTACAGGGATTACAGGGGCATGCTGACACGCCCGGCTAATTTTTTGTATTTTTAGTAGAGACGGGGGTTTCACCATGCTCCCCAGGCTGGTCTTGAACTCCCAAGCTCAGGCAATCCACCTGCCTTGGCCTCCCAAAGTGCTAGGATTACAGGTGTGAGCCACTGCGCCTGCTGGGGCTACATTTTTAATGATTTCCCCAACTCTCCAAACATTAGGATCCTCTCATAACACACCGATTATGTTCTAGTTTGGACATGGATAAGCATCATTAAATGCTTCCTTCCTATCTGCCAGCTCTCGATGAGGAGTATGTCAGGCTTTTCCATATGGGTATCGAAGGCAGTATCCTGTCCCAGACATACCAGGGACACATATTGGTGAGACAAGTAGAGGGGGAAGAGGACTGTCTTGTATCCGAGTGTTCATGGAGAGGAAGTGGTTTCATTTCTGGGCTATTAAGTAACTTCTCTCCTGGAATAAGGGACCCTTTTCCACTTCCTCAAATATTGTGTGCATTGGAAGATGGCCTTCAGGATAGAGTTAGGTGGGTGAATGGCGATTTTACATCTGTTGCTCAGGGTCTAAGAAAATAATTAGGATAAGAGCAGGAGGATGGCCTGGACAGCTTATCCACATGATCCTCAGCAGGCACTTGGACCGTGAAAGTGTAGGTGTGCCCAAATTCAAATTTGATTCATTCAGAGTTTGGCTTCCATTCTGGGTTCGGCAGTTGTGACTGAGGGGGAGGAAGAGGAAGCCTACATCTCTGCTCCAAGCCTTCTTCCCCACAAACCTTCTTCTTATCTGCAGGCGTGGAGCCAAGGTTGAGGGTGGAAGTCCACAGTTGTCAAACACTAACTTCGCCTAAAGCCAAAGCAGCCCTACAGGGGACTGGGAAAGAGACCTGCTTCTCTCTCAGCCCTTCTGCTAGAGGTGGTTTGTCCATTACACCCAGGAACATGAAGGGAAATTGTGTAGGGAATGGGTTTCAAGATCAAATAGTCCTGGTTCAAATCCTGGCTGCCTCTTCCTCTTCAATATGCAGTGTGTTTAAATCCTTTGAGGCAGTTTTCCCTATATGTAAAATGGAGACTCACAGAAGTTTGTTAGTTTGTTTGTTTTGCAAGGACTGAATAAGGTAGTATAGGGGATAGTGCCTGGCCTGAACCCTCCATTTCCTTCAAATGTGTTTTTCCAGGTAGATGTATCTTCTTAACGTCACTCAGAAATGAAGAACCCACTCAGAAATAGGTTATTTTATCTTCTATTTAATGCTAGTCAATCTTTGCTATTCAATCTTAATAACACAATTAACAATAGGGATGACAATATCTTCTGGTGATTCAGTCCCCATCTCTTAATTTTGATTTCTATGGACAAAAAGCCCTTTACCAAAATCCCTAAATTCCTCTTCCTATCCAAAGAAAGACTGAGTTAGGAAGCTGAGCTTAGGCCAAGGCTTTGTATAGCTCTGAGGAGACAGATTTTGAAGGACCGGAAAGCTACTGAAGATCCTTGTACCAGAGCCTTTGGAAAGCAGTTTTGTTACCTGAATTTGCAGTATTTTAGGTCCCTGGAACATCAGATGCTCTCATATTTTAAGGTTTGCAGAAGTACACAGGCCTTTGCCAACAGAAAGCAGCCCCAAGGGTGGAGGGAGCGGAGCTACTCATGAATAATGGAGAACCCAGCAGCTTCCGAATTTGGCTATCGCAACTGAAAACAGTTCTGCCTGTCCACTGGGGATCGGTAGAAGATGAGCTGAGTCTCCTTCAAAAGGCTGCAGCCTTTTGTCGGCCAGGCGTGGTGGCTCACGCCGGTAATCCCAGCACTTTGGGAGGCCAAGGCAGGCGGATCACCTGAGGTTGGGAGTTTGAGACCAGCCTGACCAACATGGAGAAACCCTGTATCTACTAAAAATACAAACTTAGCTGGGTGTGGTGGCGCATGCCTGTAATCCCAGCTACTCGGGAGGCTGAGGCAGAAGAATTGCTTTAACTCGGGAGGTGGAAGTTGCAGTGAGCCGAGGTCGCACCATTGCACTCCAGCCTGGGCAACAAGAGCGAAACTCAGTCATAAAAAAAAAAGGCTGCAGCCTTCTGCCAGCCCTTTAGTTGTCTCTTCCTGGTTGCCCCCCACCAGTGTCCTTTTCTCCCTTTTGACTAGTCAGTATGCTCACCTGTCTGTTGGTAATTGGCCATTTTCCTTCATAAAACACTAGCTCTGTGTGTGTGTGGTTGGAGGGAGCCACTGAGTTAGCTCAGTTATTTAGAGCTGCAGAGCCTTAGGTTGCAGTTATCCTCTTAATTCAGCATAAACAAAGTTTCCCAGGACCACTGACCTTCTGTCCTGGCCAGCTAGTTTGCAGATGTGGTCTAGGGAGGTCAGGCAATCCCTGACCACTTCTGTAAAACCCAACTACCAGAACATCTCTTCTTCAAAAAATAAGGGAACTTAAAGTTTTCTCAGAAAGCTGAGACCTTTCTCACTTCATAGATGGTGCGAGCCATAGTGATTTACCTGTCTGAGATCTTTCAAAGCTGTGTGAACTCTGCCTTGTATGTTCATGGCCTTCTGTATGCTGGTGCCATCTTGTCTGCCCATCTATACTTCATTAAAAAAAAAAAATAGTTTTAGGCCAGGTGCAATGGCTCACGCCTATAATCCCAGCACTTTGGGAAGCCCAGGCTGGTGGATCACCTGAGGTCAGGAGTTCGAGACCAGCCTGGCCAACCTGGTAAAACCCCCCCATCTTTACTAAAAATACAAAAAATTAGCCGAGCATGGTGGTGAGCGACTGTAATCCCAGGTACTCGGGAGGCTGAGGCAGGAGAGTTGCTTGAACCTGGGAGGCAGAGGTTGCAGTGAGCCGAGGTCATGCCATTGCACTCTAGCCTGGAAAACGAGCGAAACTCCAACTCAAAAAAAAAAAAAGTTTTAATGGTATTTTTTTTTTTATTTCAATAGTTTTTGTGGAACAGGTGGTTTCTGGTTACATGGATAAGTTCTTTAGTGGTGATTTCTGAGATTTTAGTGCACCCATCACCTGAGCAGTGTACACTGTACTCAATATGTAGTCTTTTATGCTCAGCCTCCTCACAGCCTCCCTCCAGAGTGCCCAAAGTCCATTACATCACTCTTACACCTTTGAGTCCTCATAGCTTAGCTCACACTTATAAGTGAGAGCATACCATATTTGGTTTTCCATTCCTGAGTTACTTCACTTAGAATAACGGCCTCCAGCTCCATCCAAGTTGCTGCAAAAGACATTACTTCATCCCTTTCTATGGCCGAGTAGTATTCCATGGTGTATGTACACACCACATTTGCTTTATCCACTCATTGGTGGATGGGCACTTCTGTTGGTTCCATATCTTTGCAGTTGTGAATTGTGCTGCTATAAACATGCACGTGCATGTGTCTTTTCCATATAATGACTTCCTTTCCTTTGGGTAGATACCCAGTAGTGGGATTGCTGGATTGAATGGTAGTTCTACATTTAGTTCTCTTTTTTTTTGCGACGGAGTTTCACTCTTATCACCCAGACTGAAGTGCAGTGGCGTGATCTTGACTCACTGTAACCTCTGCCTCTTGGGTTCAAGCAATTCTCCTGCCTCACCCTCCCGAGTAGCTGGGATTACAGGTGCCTGCCACCACGCTCGGCTAATTTTTTGTATTTTTAGTAGAAACGGGGTTTTGCCGCGTTGGGCAGGTTGGTCTTGCACTCTTGATCCCAGGTGATCCTTATGCCTCAGCCTCCCAAAGTGCTGGGATTACAGGTGTAAGCCACCACACCTGGCCTACTTTTAGTTCCTTAAGGAATCTCCACACTGTTTTCTATAGTGATTGTACTAATTTACATTCCCACCAGCAGTGTAAAAGTGTTCCCTTTTCACTGCATCCACACCAATATCTACTGTTTTTTAAGATTTTAATTATGGCCATTCTTGCGGGAGTAAGGTGGTATCTCATTGTGGTTCTAATTTGCATTTCCCTGATGATTAGTGATGTTGCATGCCTCATTTTTTTTCATAACAGGAACCCTCTTCTCCATGCATTGTTGTCTTTCCTGCTGTTGGTGTACTCTTGCCTGGGATGACTCTTTCCTTTCCTTCTTGCCTCCCCACACCAACATCCCTTCAAGGCCCTGCTTTAGATCACCGGCCTGGGTGATCTCCTACTTCTCACCTCTTCCTAGATGTCTCTGCACTTGATCTACTTTTGTCTTTCCTTATCTTCTAATTGTTTCATGGGTGTGATACTTTATTTTCTCTTAGAGATCTCAAACTCTTAGAAATTCTGCTTTAGGCCAGGCACGGTGGCTCATGCCTGTAATCCCAACATTTTGGGAGGCCAAGGCGGGTGGATCACTTGAGGCCAGGAGATTGAGAACAGCCTGGCCAACATGGTGAAACCCTGTCTCCACTAAAAATACAAAAATTAGCCAGGTGTGGTGGCACAGAGCTGTAGTCTCAGCTACCCTGGAGGCTGAGGCACAAGGATCGCTTGAGCCTGGGAGGTGAAGGTTGCAGTGAACCATGATCTCGCCACTGCACTCCAGCCTGGGCGAAGTTTGAGGACAAAAAAAAAAAAAAAAAATTCTGCTTTAGGTCTTTTCTGTGACCTTTGTAGCATTTGACCCCAAGGGGGACAATCCCTTGTCGAATGAAATTCCTAGGGAGTGGAGGGAACAGCATGCACAGATTGCGGCTGGACCTGGCTTCCATTCCCAGTTCTACCACACCTTGACTGGGGAGGTCAGGCTGATGGAATTTCTGCTCCTTCCCCAGATGCGAAGTAGATATTCACTCATTTTCATCTGCTCAAGGACCAGTAGAGGCCCAGTGCATGCTCAGAAGAATAAGACGCAATCTCAGTACTTAAAGAACTACAGTCTAGTTGGGGAGGTCAGATGGGTAAGTAACTAATAAAAATACTCTTTGACTCCTGTTAGTTCAATATAAGGTGTCCCTGGGTTCCCATGTCTCCGGTAGATGGGACTGCGCTCACCATGCTGTATTGCGAGTGTATGCATTTATCTCCCTATCTAGAATGTTAGCTTTCCAAAGGTGAGCTGTATCTCATTCATTTCTTGGTCTCTAGCTCCTAGCTGAGTGCCTAGCACATAGGGGCTGTTCCACAGATACTTGAGTTTGTTCAATGAGAGATCTGATTGATAAATGAGTGAATGTACCCAGGGTCACAGGAGCAGAGAGAAGAGGTATTTAGAAGAGCAGGAATAGGTGACTTTGGAGCATTTTTGAAGAAAGACCATGAGCTTGATGAGCAGGCAAGAGACAAAGGGCATTCCTACAAGGGAAAACAGCAAAGGCAAAGACAGAGATGTGAAGCTGCATGCCAGGTTAGAGAAACCTCACCTGGTAAGGAAGGACTTCAGAAGCGCGTGGGGCAGAGAAGAGAGGTGAGTGATATGCATCCCTACCTCGTAGCTCATGAACAGACTGCTGTGTGCTCTGCAGATCACCAGAGGCCAGCATTTCATCCGAGGCCTGCTCCTGCTTCCTACTCCTCTCTCCCTGAACCCCTAAACCTGGCTTCTAATGGCCCCTTGCTCATGGTATGCAAACCTTTTGATATTGGCTGAAGGCAGTGCTTCTCAAGCTTTAATATGCTCAAGAATCACCTGGAGATCTTGTTAAAAATGCAGATTCGGGCCAGGCATAGTGGCTCACACCTGTAATCCCAGCACTTTGGGAGGCCGAGGCGGGCGGATCACAAGGTCAGGAGATCGAGACCATCCTGGCTAACATGGTGAAACCCCGTCTCTACTAAAAATACAAAAAGATTAGCCGGGTGTGGTGGCGGGCGCCTATAGTCCCAGCTACCTGGGAGGCTGAGGCAAGAGAATGGCGTGAACCCAGGAGGCGGAGCTTGCAGTGAGCCGAGATCGCACCACTGCATTCCAGCCTGGGGGACAGAGTGAGACTCCATCTCACACACACACACACACACACACACACACACACAAATGCAGATTTGGATTCCTTGGGACTGGGGTGGGGCCTGTAGCACTGCCTTTCTCACAAACTCCCAGGTGACACCCATGATGCTGGCCTGGGGACCACACTTTGAAAAGTGAGGCTCTAAGGTAAATAACTAGGGAGGCTCTCTATAGCCTCAACGAGGCATTCCAAAGATAAAAGGAAACTACCTTCCTTTGAATTATTTGTAACACTGCTTTTCTCAGCAGGGTAGGTAATTGAGAGCTGTCTAATAAAACCTTCACTGATAAATAACCCTGGGCACGAATGCCAAAACCACAGGGCTTCACTCCTAAAAAAGCACATCTTTGACACTGGTGTCTTCATTCGGCAAAACACCTCTTACAGCTGCTGCTTCCCAGACTTTCACTGGCTCCTGGAGAAGGCTTACTCTTTCGGAGCAGATGGGCGTCTGGAGGCCCAAGTGGGTTGTGGGGAAGTTCCGGGGTAGCTCTCCTCCTCTCTCCCCTTGGCTCTGCCTGCTACTGCCCCTCGCCCTTGATCTGACTCCTCCTGACCCTTGGTCCTGGGGGGCTGAGTTGGATGAAGACTGTTCTAAGTCTGGATACGCAGTTTCTCTTTGCGGAATTCTGGATAGAAACAGATCTTCTGGATCCACTTCTTGCCTCAGATGCCTCCAAAATAGAAGCTTCTGGACCTAATGTGAGAGCAAGTGAGACAGGCAAGCAGCTTCCTTCAGTTTCTGGGCCTCACGGGCACCCTCTGCTGCATTAAGAAAAAAAGAGGAGGCCGGCTACGTCAAACCAAAAATCTCTGGCAACGGGGCAGAGCTGACATGTGTCTGCGGCAGCATGGATGGCTGTGCTGCAGAGTGGGACTTGGCAGTGCACGCCTAAGTGGGAGCTGAGGCCCTGCTTGTGCCAGTCTACCCCTCGGGGCACAGCTGTGAGCTGCTGACAGCGGGGTAGACCTCAAGGCCTGAGGGCACTGGGCATGGGGCCAGGCATGGCGACTGAAGGAGACTTTTCTTCCCAGGCTGCCCCACCTCTCCTTCCCTGCAGTTCTGCCCTGTGGGCCCTGTGTTTTGTGAATGGGCCAGCCAGAGCCAGACCCTAGGGATGGGACAGAGGCACTTGGGGACACAGTCTGTGTGTGATCTCGGCAGGGACAACCATAAAGGCCTCTTACACTACCCACCTTTCTGCCTTCTGGCAACTCTGCCTCAAAGCCCTGGCCCCCTTACTCCTCCCCAGCCCAGAACAGCTTGAGAGGCCGTGGCAGGATTTCATTTCCTCCACAATGTCTACTTTCCTCCCTTCCCTCTCCAGATTCATTAATTCATTCAGGTGTGCCCCTGTGCAGTCATTCACCGCCTGCTGACGAAGTTTCTGCCCTGAGGCAGGCACTGTGCTGGATTCTCACTGTTTCTCCATAGCCTGCCTCTTAGCCCTTGCTTTTATGTCACCTGCAGAGGCTAATTGCTTCATGTGTCTTGTTAGTCTTCTCTTCCTGGTGCCTTTCTGGACAACCTGGGGGTAGCTCCATGTCTCCTTCCCTTGGTGCTAAGCAATGTGGAATGCTGGAGACACCCAGAGTTTCATGAAGACCTTGGTTTGAATCCTGACTCTGCCCTTAAACTCTCATATGTAAACTTGGGTGGGTTGAGCCCCATGAGCCTCTGTTTCCTCATTTGCCATTAAAAAAAGAATAGGCCAGGCGCGGTGGCTCACGCCTGTAATCCTAGCACTTTGAGAGGCCGAGGCGGGCGGATCACCTGAGGTCAGGAGTTCGAGACCAGCCTGGCCAACATGGTGAAACCTCGCCTTTACTAAAAATACAAAAATTAGCCAGGCATGATGATGGGTGCCTGTAATCCCAGCTACTTAGGAGGCTGAGAAGGGAAAACTACTTGAACCCGGGAGACGCTGGTTGCAGTGAGCCGAGATCACACCACTGCCCCAGCCTAAGCAGCTGAGCGAGACTCTGTCTTAAAAAAAAAAAAAAAAAAAAAAAAAAAAAAGAATAAAGGCCAGGTGCAGCGACTCATGCCTATAATCCCAGCACTTTGGGAGGCTAAGGCGGGAAGATCACTTGAAGCCAGGAGTTAGAGACCAGCTTAGCCAACATGGCGAAACCCCCTCTGTACTAAAAATACAAAAATTAGCTGGGTGTGGTGGCAGGAGCTTATAATCCCAGCTACTTAGGAGGCTGAGGCAGGAGAATCATGTGAACTTGGGAGGTGGAGGTTGCAGTGAGCCAAGATTGTGCCACTGCACTTCAGCCTGGGCCACAGAGTGAGACTCTGTCTGAACAACAACAACAAAAGAATAAAAAGAAAAAGAAAAAAGAAATTATGGTGGTGGGAACCTGTAAACCCAGCTACTCAGGAGGCTGAGGCAGGGGAATCACTTGAACCTGGGAAGCGGAGGTTGCAGTGAGCCAAGATGGTGCCACTGCACTCCAGCCTGGGCGACAGAGTGAGACTCCATCTCAATAATAATAATAATAATAATAATAATAATATAAATAAATTTAAAAAAAAGAAAAAGGAGAAAGGAAAAAGAAATCACCTATCCCAGGGTTAAGATTAAACTGACAGGGCGGGGCACAGTGGCTCACACCTGTAATCCCAGCGCTTTGGGAGGCCAAGGTCGGTGGATCACAAGGTCAGGAGTTCAAGACTAGCCTGGACAAGATGGTGAAACTCTGTCTCTGCTAAAAATACAAAAATTAGCCAGGCATGGTGGCAGCCACCTGTAATCCCAGCTACTTGGGAGGCTGAGGCAGGAGAATTGCTTGAACCCGGGAGGTGGAGGTTGCAGTGAGCCAAGATCGTGCCACTGCACTCCAGCCTGGGTGACAGAGCGGGACTCCATCTCAAAAAAAAAAAAAATAATAATAATAAAGAAAGAAAAGATTAAACTGAGATATCACAGGCTGGGTGTGGTGGCTCATGCTTGTATTCCCAGCACTTTGGGAGGCTGATGCAGGTGGAACACTTGAGGTCATGAGTTCGAGACCAGCCTGGCCAACATGGTGAAACCCTGTCTCTACTAAAAATACAAAAAAATTAGCTGGGGGTGATGGCATGTGCATGTAGTTCCAGCTACTCTGGAGGCTGAGACACAGGGATTGCTTGAACCCAGAAGGCAGAGGTTGCGGTGAGCTGAGATTGCCCCACTGCACTCCAGCCTGGGTGACAGAGTGAGACCCTGTCTAAAAAAAAATAAAAAAATAAAAAAATAAAAAATTGAGATATCACAAGTAAAGTGCTTGGCACAGAGTTATGCTCAAAAATATTAGTTGCTCCCTGTTTGGTACACAAAGGGCCCATCACAAATGCAGGTGACTGCTGCATGTGAATCTCTGCCCTACTTAACCATCTCCCCAGGAGTATAGGGGTCACCTCTGCTTAGGACCACCTTGGACTCCACCCCTCAAGTTCTCCTACTTATGACATTAGCTTATTTTTTCTTCCTTCTTCAAAAGGAAAGTTTTAAACATACACAAAAGAAGAGAGAACTATATGACAAACCCTTTACACCTATCACCAGCTAGTTTCAATTATCAAGCAAAACATCTAGTCTCGTGTCACCTATTCTCCTATCTCTTTTTTTCTTTGAATTTTTTTTGTTTTGAGATGGAGTCTCACTCTGTGGCCCAGGCTGGGGTGTAGCAGAGTGATCTTGACTCACTGCAACCTCTGCCTCCCAGGTTCAAGCAATTCTCCTGCCTCAGTCCTCCCAAGTAGCTGGGATTACAGGCACACGCCACCACACCCGGCTAATTTTTGTATTTTTAGTAGAGACAGGGTTTCACCATGTTGGGGAGGCTGGTCTCGAACTCCTGACCTCAGGTGATCCACCTGCCTCGGTCTCCCAAAGTGCTGGGATTACAGGCATGAGCCACCGTGCCTGGCTTCTTTGAATATCTTAAACCAAATCCAGTCATCATATTATTTCACCCATAAACACACCAATGTGTGTCTTTATTTTTTTTGAGACAGAGTCTCGCTCTGTCACCCAGGCTGGAGTGCAGTGACATGATCTTGGCGCACTGCAACCTCTGCCTCTCGGGGTCAAGCAATTCTTCTACCTCAGCCTCCCATGTAGCTGAGATTACAGGCACGCACCACCGTGCCTGGCTGATTTTTGTATTTTTAATAGAGACGGGGTTTCACCAGGCTGGCCCGGCTGGTCTTGAACTCCTGACCTCGTGATCTGCCCGCCTTGGCCTCCCAAAGTGCTGGGATTACAGGTGTGAGCCATCCCACCCGGCCACCCATGTGTGTCTTTAACAGATAGAGATGTTAAAGGACGAAACCACATTTTATCACACCCAACAAAATTAAGAATGATTCATTAATACAATCTACTATGTAGTACATATTTAACTTTTCCCAATTGTCTCAAAAACTTTTCTTTCCTGTTGATTTGTTTGAATCAGATTTCTCCAAAGGCCTGTGTTACATTCAATTGTAAGATCTCTTGGGTATTTTTCTATCAGCCTGCTTCAACATGTTCTGTTTTCAGAGGAAACGCTAGAATGAGGAAATCGTTACCTCTTGAAAGTCTCTCCAACTCACTTTCCTGAACCCTTTTCAATAACACAAAAACAAGCATCTCCTTTTTTTTTTTAGGGTTTTTTTTTTTTTCCTTTGGAGGCAGGGCCCAGGCTGGAGTGCGGTGCAGTAGCTGGGTCTACAGGTGTGCAACATTATGCCTGGCTAAATTTTGTATTTTAGTAGAGATGGGTTTTGCCATGTTGCCCAGGCTGGTCTTGAACTCCTGGACTCAAGCGATCCATCCGGCCTCCCAAAGTGCTGGGATTACAGGTGTGAGCCACTGCGCCAGCCTGGGGGTGCTTTTAAATGACAAAAGGTGTTTCCGTTTCCAGAATCTTGAAAATAAATGGATTCCTCTAATAGCTTTCAAAATCCAACAATCATCCCAGTGAGGTCAAAAGGCAGGGTTTGTATTATTTCTTGTTTAAGAGGGTAAAAATTTCTGGGATTTTGTTCTTTTCAAAATGACTTTTTTATGCCCTCCCACCTGCTTTTTGAAATCCACCAACCACAATATTTACCCCATCCCCCTTTTCTCTCCCCCCCATCTCTCTCTCTCTCTCTCCTTTACACACTCCCTCTCTCTCTCTTTTTAGCAGCAACATACAAGCCGGCCATATTAGAGAGATGGAAATAAAGCTTCCTTAATGTTGTATATGTCTTTGAAGTACATCCGTGCATTTTTTTTTAGCATCCAACCATTCCTCCCTTGTAGTCCTCGCCCCCTCAAATCACCCTCTCCCGTAGCCCACCCGACTAACATCTCAGTCTCTGAAAATGCACAGAGATGCCTGGCTACCTCGCCCTGCCTTCAGCCTCACGGGGCTCAGTCTCTTTTTCTCTTTGGGTAAGTTAGACTCACATCTGCATGCTCCCGAGGGTTCAGAAGTGTAGCCGCAATGTGAAGAGGATGGGGGCAGGGGATAGGAAAGAAGACATTGCTAACATCTCCCTCTGTGTCCTTGGGAGGGGAGGTGCTGGGGACTGGAAGGGACGTTGCTGGGGAGTGCAGAACCCTGGGACTACTTAGTCACAGAAATGTTGGGTCAGGGGATCTGAGTGTTGCTGGGGGCTGACAATTGTCAAGGGAGGTGAATCTCCTCTGGATTTCCCCTAAGTGGACCTACGTGGGGGTGGGGCAGAGAGTGGATTGACCTGCAGTCTCTTCAGGGATTTTTTTTTTTTTTTTTTGTAGTTGCCGCAAATGTGGGGTCCTGGGACTTAATGCTCCCTTAAGGGGCTTCTTTTCGGAACCTTGACTCTGGTGGATTTAGGGTATTAGGAGAGTGTGCGGGGGAGCTGGTGGCAGAAAGTTGAGTCTGGGTCTGGCTTCCTGGCACTCGGTCTCACTGATCTGTTGGAACGTGTGTGGGAGTAGGTGGGAAGCGGGCTTGGGGAATGATGTCTGGGTTGGGAGGAGACCTGCTGAGGCACGCACTGATGGAGAAGGCACCTTTGGTTTGGGCCGGATGGAATGGAGGAAGGGCCAGGTGTAGAGATTCAGGAAAAAAATGGAACCCACAGGCTGAGCAAGGTTGCAGCCCTTTAAATCCAGCCTCAGAACTTGCCCAGCCCAGTCTTGCAGACTGTCCTGTCAAGTGGCCCCAAATATTAATTTTGTATTTGACCACTCAGAGACTTCCTGGTGGGGAAGTGGGCTGGAAAGTTATTTGCAAGCCTGCTTTGTAGCGTTTCATTCTTGCTCCTAAACTTACTTATTGCTGGAGCAGCAACTGAGCGTCAAGTCCAAGGACTGTTGATGGAACTATTCCCCACCACAAAGCCTCTCTCTCTTTGTGTGGTGTGATGTGCTGGGTTTGGAGTAGGAGTGCTAAACACAGACAGTGCAGAGGCCCTGCCAGCCTGCTTTGCTGAGTTACTTGGCATATTAACATCAGAGCAGGAATGCTATGGAATTTCTGGCAGGACCTGGGTTTCCAGCCACCTTTGTCATTTACGTAATGATCACAGGCAAGTTACTCAACCCCTCTGAGCTTCAGTTCCCTCCCGGGTAAACTAAAGAATGCCTACTGCCTGACATGTTTGTGATCTGGCGCACGGCAGGAACTCAACGATGGCTAAAGTAAGAATGCTTTTCGTGAGCCCAGGCACTGTGTATCTTGTTTAGCCCTCACAGCAATCTGAGGTAGATTCTATTATACTCAGGTTACAGGGAGGAAACAGATGACTATGGTAACGGGAGCTGAGATTTGAACTCCCTGTGTCTGACTTCAGCACATTCTCTTAAACGCTGGATTCCACTGCCCCCAATGTTCAAGAAATGGCACTGCTATATTAACAGTACCTAATTGATCAGAGTCTCAGGACAGGCTGAAAGAAGGGGAGTTGGGTGAGTGGCCTGTTGTAAGGAGCCCCAGCTGGAGGACAGGACCCCTCCCTCAGGAGTTAGGAAGCACTTCCTGCAGGAGAGAAGCTGCCTGGTGAGGGCCATGGCTAATTAAAGATAGAAAGGGGGCTCAGTGACCAGGACCCGGAGCTCTGGGCTAGGGTGAGGAAGAGGGAGTCTGGGATGAAGAGGTCTGAGTGTTGGGGGTGGGGAGATGGTGGTGGGAGGAAGCTAAAGCTTCTGCAAAGCTGAGTGGGAGAGGCTGCAGGAATGGGGACCTTGAACTTGAACTTGATTGGTGCTGTAATGAGGCATGTCCCTGGCACTCCAATGCTGAGGGCTGAGTTGACAATGGAACTTTGGTGGTGTTGCAGTAGCTTCGATCCCCAGGATGGAGGATACCACAAGTGACGAGGGAGGGGACTGTGTCGGGGCTTGGCTTGTGGGGATGACTATGGAGGTGGCAAAGAGAAAGGGCAGGTGGGCAACCAGCTCTACCCACGACAGAAGCATATGAGGCTAGTTTTAGCCAGAAACAATTCAAATGACTGGACTGCCCTCAAGTTTTTCTTGAGACCGTTGACTCCACAGTCACTGGCCTGCTTACCAATGTATGGATTATGTTAGGGGAGGCATAGAAAGCGGAGTCTGGGCTGAGCACGGTGGCTCACGCCTGCATCCCAGTGCTTTGGGAGGCCGAGGTGGGAGGATCACTTGAGGCCAGGAGTTGGAGACCAGCCTAGACAACATAGCAAGACCCTGTCTGTACAGAGAAAAAAAAAAAAAAGAAAAGAAAAGAAAAATAAGCTAGGCATGGTGGCATGTACCTGCAGTCCTAACTGTTTCAGGAGGCTGAAGTAGGAGTATCAAGAGTTCCAGGCTGCAGTGAGCCATGATCACACCACTGCACTCCAGCGTGGGCAACAGAGCCAAACCCTCTCTCTTAAAAAAAGAAAGAAAGAAAGTGAAGTCTAGTCCTCACTCTAGCCCACTGCACATATCTGCTGCTTGTGGTGGCAGGGACCCAGACATGGAGAGAAAGCTGTCTCTTCTTCCTTTAGTAGACTTTATTGAGTCCCCGCTCTGCCACACACTGTCCTGGGTGCCAGGGATACCAGGATGAATAAGAATCAGTTCCCCGGAGCCTCTTGAGGGAAACAGGCCCGTGAACAAATAATAACAAGACAACATTGTATGTATGACAACAACAATAGCAATAATGATCATCATAGTCGCAGCTAACTTTTGTCCGGGCCATGTGCTAGGCACTGTGCTGAGCTTCATACAGGTAGTAAGTCATTTAATCCTTACGACAGCCCTATGAAGTTGGGCTTAATGTCCCCTATATTACAGATGAGGAAACTGAGGCACTGGGAGGTTAACTATCCTGCCATTCTGCCCTCAAGTCATGTGGAAGAGATAGGTACAGGGCTGGGGTGAGGACAAGGACACTGGGGAAACAGTCCTCGAGGCTAATGCCCTGTAAGCTGGGACCTGAAGGATAAGTAGGAGGGGTTCACAGGCAGGAGGGCAAACAAGCTTCTCAACCTGAAGCAAAAATACGTGCAAAGGCATGGAGAAGGGAAGGAAGGTGGTGTTTTCAAAAAATCAGAACTGGAGTCACTGGAGTGAAGGAGACCTGGGGGAATGGGGGCTGGCAGGGGATGAGGCTAGGGTATAGGTTGGTCCCAGATGGCAAAGGGCTTGGAAGCTGTGCCCAGGAGCCTGGACTCGATCCTGAAAGCAGTGGGTAGCCGTTGGAGGTTTGGAGGTGAGGAGTGATGAGGGTGGGTTGCTCCTGGCTGCACGGGGATGGACTGGAGTGGCCAGGGTTGGGGAGGCCCTGGAGCAGGAAGGGTCTGGATGGTAAGGCAGTGCAGGGACAGAGATACGGGCTGGATGCCACACTCACCTGGGAGGCAAGGGCTGCCCCGGGAGACAGTTCATATGTTTAGACACTTAAAAAAAAAAAAAAACCAAGAAGAAAATAATTACCTCATAGGTTGCTGTAGGGTGGAAAGAGGAGTGAAGAGATCAACTTTCAGTCTCTGCAAGAGACAGCATTTGGCAGATGAGCAAATTTTCATAGTCTCTGCAAGATGGGCTAGTTAGAACAGCGGATGACTAGATGTGCCTTGGAGACAGCGGGGGGCCCGCCACTGTTGAGGTTTTGGATCTAAGATCAGAAGCTACATCCTGTTGATGATCATTTCCCTTCTGTGAGTTGAAAATCAGGAGACACAGGCCCCAGACCTGGTCTCAAATGGGACAACCAGGAAGATGGTGGGCCCCCCTTATATGGAGGTTCCTTTAAATGGGACCATTCCCTGCTGGCCGGCCTGCCTGGAGTTGGACCTGCCACTATAGTCGGCAAGAGATCTGGTACCCCGGATGCCTTGGAGTGGGGCTCACTTCACTCAGCTCCAATGCCTCAACCCTGTCTGGAGCCAGGAAGGCTGGCTTCAGATTCTAGCTTTGCCTCTTAGTAGCCGTGAACTTGGGCTCGTCTCTTAACTTCTTTGTGCTCCATCTTCCTCATCCGGAATGTGGGAGCGATAACAGGGTTTTGATAGTATTAAATGAGGTGATATATATATAGAGTGCTTAGACAGTGCCTGGCTCGTTGTAAGCATTTTGTAAGGGTTTGTGGATGTGATGAAGTCCTTTCTGTGGCCTTGGCCATGCATTCGGGTGCTTTCCTGAAGCAGGAGAGTTAATCAAGAGACCAGAGTTTTGCTCACAGCTCTGACCTTGTTGAGCCATGGTCTCCTCGTCTTTAATGACGGCCTGGACTGGTGGAAGGTCTGAGGCCAGCACCCTAGAGCTGCCGGGATCCTGGTGAGGCCACAGGCTCACGTGGGGATCTTGGATTAGGGGCTAGGAACCATGATTCTGGCCTCAGCTTGTCCCTGTTCTCTGTGTGCGGCTCTCATGGCCTGTCTTTCCTCACCGGTAAAACAATGGGGCTAGATCTACGGTTTCTGATCCCAGCTCCAGCTATGGCTCCGGATCCCATGCTCGCTCCGCAGGATGGAACTTCAAGTTTGACCTCTGTGACCACTAGAGGGCACGCGTGTTCCGCCCGGTACCTTCTGCAGTGCTGCGCTGCAGGGTGGGGAGGGGGAGCCCGCATTGCACCTCTCCCGGCTGCCCCAGTCCTGCCGGCCAGCAAAGGCGCCCCCGCACTCCTCTCTACCCTGCCCTCCCCCACGGCAGGGTGCTAGCTCCTTCGAGATGGTGGGGTTCAAGTTCTAATCTGGAGCACTGCCTTGGGTTTGGTGGGGGGCAGAGGCCCGCGCAGGGTCCGCCGGGCTTCACAGAACGCAGACTTTTTGGTCTGGGGAGCCCCTGGGAAGATGATCGACCTTCCAAGGGAAGAGCTAGAGGGGCAGGACATTCCTGGGATGGGAGGTAAGCTCAGGACAAGCACTGTCAATGCCTTCCCTCAGAGCTCTAGGCCGCTGCAGATGGAGATGCTGTTGGCATTTTCTGCACACCTCCTCCCTGGCTGGTGCGGTGCCAGATGCTTTCAGAATGGCGATGAAAGTACAGGAGATGGAATTGGGCTTTGTTCTTCCTGGCAGGGGCCCACTCAGCCTCCCCAGTCCGTACTCCCCTAATGAGCACTTAAGCTTACACCTGGAATCCTCGGCCCTGGGCTCCTCCTCTAGAAAACGCAGATGGTGACACCTGTCTCCCAGCTTGGAGAACAGATGAGGTCCCCATGCCTACCCCTCCATCCAGGGCTGCTGCCAGTTCAGAGAATCTCTGGTTCTTAAGTCCTGCCACTTGCCCTGGTCACTCGGGCCAGGGGCGGGGCTGGCAGAAGGCTGCTCCAGGCAGACGTTGATTTCCCTGCAGGCTGCAGGGCAGCTGCTTCTGCAGCTTTGTGCAGAAAAAAAAAAAAAAAAAAAAAAAAAGTTTGAAAAATAGGAGCCCTGCAGGCCTGGGCTGTTCGCCAATTACTACGGACTGGCTGGAGGGGGGCAGTCTCCAAGGTGCCCTCAGGCCAGGCCAGAGGCTCCCCTACAAGCCCTTCCTGTTTGCAAGGCAGAACTTGGGGAGAATTGAGGATAATAGCAGCTACCATTTGCTGAATACTTAGTGCTTGTTTTCATTATCGAAACAACCCTGGGAGATTGGTGTCACCAACTGTGTTTTACAAAGGAGCAGCGCCCACTCTTCCAGCTTCTGAGGCTGGAGCTGGGATTGAACCCAAGTCTAGTCGCATACCCTTGTCTATGCTGTTCCCACGTCAGCCTCTATCGGGCTCGCCTGCACAGCCTCCCAGCAGCCCCCACACTCCCCAACCCTGCAGGGACCTCCTATCACACTCCAAAGATGAAACTCCTAATTCCATGTCCTGGCCCACAAAGCCTTTGTGAGCTGGTCCCTGCCTAACTCTCGGCCCTCAGGTCTCACCATGCACCCCCTCGGTCACTCTGCTCCCTCTGCCTCAGGCACACGAAGCTCCTTCCAGCCACTGGGACTTGGCCCCTAGGAGTACCCCTGCCTGGGAACTTGACTCGCTCAAAACTTCAACGGGCTCACTCCCTCTCTTCAGGTGGGCGCTGTCTGCGTGTCCCCCTCAGAGCAGTCTTCCCTGCCCACCCGACAGCAGACAATGCCCCTCTACCTTGCCGTGTGTCTCTACCCGCAACTCCATGATTTTTTTCCTTGTTGATGTCTATCCTTCTCCCCAGAATATAAGCTTCATGATGCAGTGACTTTGCCTGTCTGTTCACAGCAGTAACCCCCAGGGCCTAGACTAAGTGCCTGGCACACAGTAGGTGATTTATAAATATTTGGTAAATGAGTGAATGAATGACGCTGAACACTGCTATTTATCCTCCATAAAGAAAAGGAATCTTCTGAGATAAGGTTCTTGAGGATACAGGCAGAGCATCTTGGAATGAAGGCCAGGGCTCAGGTGAGTCCAGTGAGGTGCCTAGGGTGTGACATTTAAGGAGGTATTTCCGTGACCAGACAGTGGATGCCCCTTACGTGTCTTGCCCCAGGCCCCTCACTCGCCTCCCTGTAGGCTCTGTCCTGCTTAGAATGTCAGAGTGGGACAGGCCTTTCTCAGCCCTAGCACCAAGGTCTCCTGGCCTCCGTCTGGTGTTCCTAATAGGACTCCACAGAACCAGCAGCTCACACCCTGCCCACCTATAGCAGCTCCTTGCTGCGGTGTCTCCAGGCCTGACATCTCCAAGAGGGACTCCTGTCCCTGCAGAACCATCAGCTGGTCCTTGGAATGGTGCCTCACCTTCTGGGGCACCTCTTCCCTCCCACAGCTTGTCTGCCTCTTTCTTGTCTGTCACAGGCCTGAGGAAGGTAGGGGGCTGGGCTGGGCTGGGACACAGCTTTGCTCTGTCCCTGGGATATGGAGAGCGAGGCCTTCCAAATCGCCAGCTGTTCTCAGGCTGCTGTCCTGAGAACAGAACTGCAGGGGAGCCCTGCAGTTTCAGCTGGAAGGGCTTTGGCCCAGCAAAGATGGTTAGAAGTGGTGAGAATAAGGGGGGAAACTGAGGCAAGCATAGTGAAGCCCCTTGTCTGTGGTCTTCTGCTAGCATGTGACAGAACTGGGGCAAGTGTCACGGGGGGTGGGGGTGCCTAACAGTGGTTCTAGAAAAGGCTTGGGGCCATTTGGCTGCCCCTGGCTTGACAGATATAGATGATGTGATGATTTGGTGTCTCTCCTTCCCTACCTGCTCTGCCGCCCCACTTTGCCCCAAAGACCACATCTGGTGCCCCATATGCGCCTGCCCACTCCAGGAGTATGGACTGGGGAGGCTGAGTGGGCCCCTGCCAGGAAGAATGAAGCCCAATTCCATGCGGCTTGCACCTGTACTGCCAGCTACTTGGGAGGCTGAGGTGAGAGGATCACCTGAGCCCAGCAGGTCGCGGCTGCAGTGAATCATGATTGCGCCACTGCACTCCAGCTTGGGCAACAGAGACCCTGTTGCAAATAACAATAACTCCCACCTCCTGACTAGCTGGAGCTGTCAGGGACCCAGTACCCTGCCCGTAGCTCTGCTCTGCCTCATCCCCCAACACCCCCAGGCACAGAGGGCTTGCCCCTCCCCAGCCCTTTCAGCCAGACTTCTCACCAGCTTGTGGCTTCATCTGCAGTGCCACCAGGACGGAGCATGGAGGTCACAGTACCTGCCACCCTCAACGTCCTCAATGGCTCTGACGCCCGCCTGCCCTGCACCTTCAACTCCTGCTACACAGTGAACCACAAACAGTTCTCCCTGAACTGGACTTACCAGGAGTGCAACAACTGCTCCGAGGAGATGGTGAGTCCTGGGCTGAAGGCGGGGGTGGGGAAGGAGGTAGGAGCCCTGCAGCATGAAGCCCCCTGATCCACCACCCGACCCTGCACTGCACTAGGGCCCCAGAGGACCCTGGGTGGGCTGCGTGCTCTGGAGGCTTTGAAACAAGGTGTGCTGAGCACCCAGGTGCCTCACAGAGGTAACTGCCTCTCTTCCCCAGGAAAAGAGTGGATGGGAAGAGGGGGCATCCTCACTGTCCTTGTAGTTCCTTGCTCACCCAGCCACCCATCCTGTCCCTTGCTCCATCCCCAGTTCCTCCAGTTCCGCATGAAGATCATTAACCTGAAGCTGGAGCGGTTTCAAGACCGCGTGGAGTTCTCGGGGAACCCCAGCAAGTACGATGTGTCCGTGATGCTGAGAAACGTGCAGCCGGAGGATGAGGGGATTTACAACTGCTATATCATGAACCCCCCTGACCGCCACCGCGGCCACGGCAAGATCCATCTGCAGGTCCTCATGGAAGGTGAAGGCTGGGGTGCCAGCTGCGGGGCCCTGACCTTTCCCACCCACCTAGTCTCCGCAGCATTCGCTCGGGGCACTTTGGGGAGGCCATGCCCTCCTGAGGGTGGGAGCAACCGTTTGTGCTGCATAGAAGGAATCCATTTTCTTCCCTCTAGTCCTCAAGAACCTGGCAACATGTCCCAGAGAGTCCTGGTAATGATATAGACTATAATCCCAGTCCTAATAATGGGGCTTGGCGTGATGGCTCACACCTGTAATCACAGCACTTTGGGAGGCTGAGGCAGGCAGATAGCTTGAGCTCAGGAGCTCGAGACCAGCCTGGGCAACATGGCAAAACTCCATCTCTACAGAAAACGCAAAAATTAGCTGGGCATGGTGGCTTGCACCTATACTCCCAGCTACCTGGGAGGCTGAGGTGAGAGGATCATCTGAGCCCAGCAGATAGAGGCTGCAGTCAATCACAATTGCGCCACTGCACTCCAGCTTGGGCAATAGAGCAAGACCCTGTTTCAAATGACAACAAGAGCAATAATAATGATGGTGATGATGGCAGCTTTCATTTACTGGGCACCTCTATGTCTCAGTCATAGGGCTAAGCTCTGTTTATGCATTATCTCACCCTCATGAAAACCTTTAAGGGAGGTACTATTATTAACCCCATTTTACAGGTTAGAAAACTGAGGTTAGAGAGGATAAGTTACTTAAGGTCACTGCAATTTGTAAGTTGTACAATTAGGACTCAGATTTGGGTCTGTTTGATCTTAAAGTTCATGCTCTTAAATAGTTCATCACAATACCTCCTCTGGGGGCTTTGGGTGTCCTGGGATTTGGGGGTGGGGGCGCTTCAGGGTCAGTCACTGGATTGCTTTTTGGCTTTGCTAAAGTCCTGTCTGTGGAGGAGAGTAAAGTCACGATGGTTCCATGCATGCCACGGGTAGTGGGGTGGTGGGGGAGGCCCCTTTCCCAGCCCTGGTGCTCAGTGGCTCTGCTTCCTTTCCAGAGCCCCCTGAGCGGGACTCCACGGTGGCCGTGATTGTGGGTGCCTCCGTTGGGGGCTTCCTGGCTGTGGTCATCTTGGTGCTGATGGTGGTCAAGTGTGTGAGGAGAAAAAAAGAGCAGAAGCTGAGCACAGATGACCTGAAGACCGAGGAGGAGGGCAAGACGGACGGCGAAGGCAACCCGGACGATGGCGCCAAGTAGTGGGTGGCCGGCCCTGCAGCCTCCCGTGTCCCGTCTCCTCCCCTCTCTGCCCTGTACAGTGACCCTGCCTGCTCGCTCTTGGTGTGCTTCCCGTGACCTAGGACCCCAGGGCCCACCTGGGGCATCCTGAACCCCCCACTTCGTATCTCCCACCCTGCACCAAGAGTGACCCACTCTCTTCCATCCGAGAAACCTGCCATGCTCTGGGATGCGTGGGCCCTGGGGAGAGGAGAGAAAGGGCTCCCACCTGCCAGTCCCTGGGGGGAGGCAGGAGGCACATGTGAGGGTCCCCAGAGAGAAGGGAGTGGGTGGGCAGGGGTAGAGGAGGGGGCCGCTGTCCACCTGCCCAGTGCTTGGCCTGGCAGTGGCTTCAGAGAGGACCTGGTGGGGAGGGAGGGCTTTCCTGTGCTGACAGAGCTCCCTCAGGAGGGCCTTGGCCTGGCATGGCTGTGCTCCTGCCCTGCTCCCAGCCCAGAGCAGCCATCAGGCTGGAGGTGACGATGAGTTCCTGAAACTTGGAGGGGCATGTTAAAGGGATGACTGTGCATTCCAGGGCACTGACAGAAAGCCAGGGCTGCAGGCAAAGCTGGACGTGTGCCCTGGCCCAGGAGGCCATGTTGGGCCCTCGTTTCCATTGCTAGTGGCCTCCTTGGGGCTCCTGTTGGCTCCTAATCCCTTGGGACTGTGGATGAGGCCAGACTGGAAGAGCAGCTCCAGGTAGGGGGCCATGTTTCCCAGCGGGGACCCACCAACAGAGGCCAGTTTCAAAGTCAGCTGAGGGGCTGAGGGCTGGGCTCCATGGTGAATGCAGGTTGCTGCAGGCTCTGCCTTCTCCATGGGGTAACCACCCTCGCCTGGGCAGGGGCAGCCAAGGCTGGGAAATGAGGAGGCCATGTGCAGGGTGGGGCAGCTTTCTTTGGGGCTTCAGTGGGAACTCTCCCTGTTGCCCTCGGTGGGGTTTCCACCTGGCTTTTGGCTACATAGAGGGAAGGGAAAGCCTGAGGCCAGCATGAGGGGAGGCCTTGGAACCTGAGCCGCCAATGCCAGCCTTGTCCCATCTGCGGCCACGCTACTCACTCCTCTCCCAACAACTCCCTTCGTGGGGACAAAAGTGACAATTGTAGGCCAGGCACGGTGGCTCACGCCTGTAATCCCAGCACTTTGGGAGGCCGAGGCAGGTCGATTACCCCCATCCGTTTAGTAGAAATGGGAAAAACCCCATCTCTACTAAAAATACAAAAATTAGCTGGGCGTGGTGGCATGTGCCTGTAATCCCAGCTAATGGGGAGGCTGAGGCAGGAGAATCACTTGAGCCCGGGAAGCGGAGGTTGCAGTGAACTGAGATAGTGCCACTGCAATTCAGCCTGGGCGACATAGAGAGACTCCATCTCAAAAAAAAAAAAAAAAAAAGGCAATTGTGGGGAGCCATGCATCACTGCCATTACACTCACATTCAATGGAAATTGGTTAGGCCTGAGAGAAAGAGCAAGAGGCAGAAACACTGACTCTGAGAACATGACATTGGAAGATCCTCAGAGATCAGCTAGCCAAGTCACTCACTTAAAATGGGGAAACTGAGGTTCCAACTGACAGAAACTGAGGGTCCTGCCCTCTTCTCTGGCTCCCCAGTCTCCAGGTTGAATCAACAGAGCCATCATTTTCCCAGTGGGAGGGGCCTCTGTGGCCTGGTCCATGATGGGGCGAGTTGGAGGAGTGGGCTCCTCTAGCCCTGCCCCTCTCCTAGGAGCCCGGCCCCTCTGGCCAGGACTGAGGAGGAGTGGAGGGAAGCAGGGAGGGAGGGAGCGAGTGTGAAGGGCACAGCTGCTGGCAAATGCCCCATTCCCTGCCCCTGCACTTCCCAGCCTTTCCAGGAGCTCAGCCCCACCCCTGCTCAGGGAGTCAGGTGCCCATTGTAGGGAATAAGTCTAGAAAAGGGGGTGGAGACAGGACCGTGACAGTCTCAGGGACCAATCCCTGCCTCTGCCCATCAGATTGCCAATTTGGGGAGAGAGCAATATCATCTGGGACAGTCAGCTTAATTTGCTTCAATTCAGCAACCACTTATTGAGCATCTATTATGTGCCAGGCACTGTGCCGGGCACCGGGGATATACACAAAGCCATAAGCACTGGGGACTGCCAGGTTGGCACTGTAGGGACCAAAATTAACTTTTTGGTGCATCTAATTCCACCTCTGCAAGACGCTGCTTCCAAGGCTACAGTAGGGGAAGATGAAGGGATTCTAGAATCTGGGCCCTGGGAAGGGAGAAACAGCAGGGAAGAGGGGCAATACAACAGGGTCAAGGGTGCAGAGGCCAGGCAGAGTGGGTGCAGAGTGGGGGATGGGCAACCAGCCTGGTAACACCTGGGTGAGGTGAGTGAGTCAAGCCCATCTGGAAATGCTAAACTCATCAGCTCAGTACCTAACTGCCAATCAACACACTGCCAATGGGGGTGAGCTAAGCCGCCAGGATGCCTGCAGCAGATGGACGCTGCCCATCCTCGAGCCAGCCAGCTGGGGGCAGAGAGGTGGGTGGCGGGCACCTCATGCCAGCTGAGACCAAGAGTGGTTGTATTTATTTCTGCAGCTTGCAGATTTCATTTTTTTGGTCACCCTTTAAGTGTCCTTCTCTCCCAGGCTGAGTGAGGAGCTGTGCTGATGTTGCGAACTTATCTTTTTCCAGGATCCATAACATTTAGGGGAATTATTTGTGGGCTTTCCTAGTGTATTCTGAGAAGTTCTAACTCTCCATCAAGAAGCCCAAGATTCCTGGAGTCTTTTTTTCCTCTGCCCTGACCAACTGGGGCCTAGGAAAAGCAATGTCTCTTCATGGGCCTCCGGGCCCCGGCAGATGGGGCTGGGTCAGGAGCCATCTCTGTCCCAGGTGCTCAGCCCTCATATGCATTTTGTTCTGGAGCCTCTTAGAATCTCCTCCGGAGGACTCATAGAGCTGCCTCCCCCAGGATGGTGAAGTTGGGAGCAAAATGGGGCTTCTGTAAGTAGAGGTGGAAAACCAGAGAGATGTTTCCACAGCGGCCATTTCTCTACCCTGTTTCCTAACTTAAGCTGACAAGTTCTTCCTCTGCCTACTGTGGGGTTCAAGCCCCACTTCTGGCTGCATGTTCCCACCACCACGCTCTGCTGGTTTCAGTCGGCTGACTTTCTCAACTGCTCCAGCCTCTCCTGCTCTCTCAGAACCTCCCCCTGCCCCCACCCCCCATCTGTCTCTTCCTCCTAATTAAGGGCCACTGCAAAGAGAGACGGGCTGGCTAACCCATGGGATTTAGCTTATAAGAACAAAGCACAATTTTTCAGGACTGAAATGCCTTGAGGTGCCTTGGAACTGGCTTTGGAAATAGCTATCTGCCCCCTAGCTATGGACTCTTCACAGTTATTTTCAGTATATAAAAAGGAAAAGCTGATCGGATCCATGTTTCTCTCTGCGAGTCTCCTTGGGGAGGTTGGGCTGGTAAATATTTGCAAGGTCAGGTTAAGCAGACAGACAATTGAAAATACTGGGCAGGTCCAAAAGGATAGTTCCAGGCCATAGGAATGGCTTGGTGCAGTTAACGGGTGATGAAGCAAGAAATCTTCCTTCCTACTTATGTCTTAAGGATGGACAGCCTGTGTCTCTTGCTGTGCCTCTTGCTGGCGTCTTCCTTTATTGAAGCTTGCTGATGCACTGTACATAGTCTCTCTCTATAGGTATAGATATATTATATATACAAATATCAAACATCTCACCACACCCACCCCAAAAGTTACACTGTGTGTGTGTGGGGAGGTGTAATAACTTCTCAGTGTTTTGAGTTGATTCACCAAAGGCAAATTTTGGAATGTTCTTGCGCTTTGTGCACTTGGAGGGGAAAACCCAACTACATATGCACTTTCTCGGTTGTGTGTGCTATAGAGAGGTTGGAAGGGGTGGTTGGAAGGGGTGAGAAACTGAGATGGCCCTCTATGACTCGACTGCTGGGATGTATCTGCTTTTGGGAGCAGACTGTTTCTTTTGCAATTTGTCTTATTGTTTGGGTCTACTGGCGACAATAAACTATCTTCCCTGAAAATCCCTCAAGTGTGGCTTTATTCAGGGGTTCAGGGCAGGGTAGGCTGATGCTTCGCCAGGATCTTAACTGGAACCCAAGTGCTCCTTTCCTGGTAATCCCATTGGCGCTGCCAGATCTCCAGCATCTGAGGGCCTCAACGCCCCTGCCTCACAAGGGGAAGGTTGTCTACCCCACACTTGTGCCCCCATAGATGTTTCATCCCTTTGCCTTCCCCAACCCCCTGGGGACTCCGCTCACCCTGGAACAGGGTGGCTGAACACCTACTTCTTGGAGGGCTCTTGATTATTTTTGGGATGAAGACAACCCTGGAATCTCCCAAGGCTGACTGTCATGCGGATGTTGCCTGTTCTTTGCATGGGCAGACAGGCCATCCTTCCTGCTCTGTTCCCCAAAGGTGTTGGATTAGACATTTCTTTTGCCTCCTCTGGACTCAGAAAGAATAGATAGATAACAGCTGGTCAGAGTCTGCCCTCATGCAGTTCATGGAGAAGGGTGGCTGTGGGAAGGTTCAGGTGGCTCATGTCCCATCTACATACTGCTGGATCCTATTTACATGTGCCAAAGCAGCCCTAAGAAGTTTAGGACCAAAGGCGACCTGCTGGCTAGGGGCTCCACTGTCCCAGACAGGCCTTTTTTTCTCCCTTGCTCTCCATTCTTCCGTCTCTTTGCATCTCTCCCTCTCTCCCTTGCAGCGCTCTCTCTCTCTCTCTCTCTTTCTCTCACCTAGGAGGCTTACCAGGCTTACCTTCCTCTTCCTAACCTGGGGTTCGAGCCCCGCTTCTGGCTGCATGCTCCGGCCACCACGCTCTGCTGGTTTCAGTCTGCTGACTTTCTCAACTGCTCCAGCCTCTCCTGCTCTCTCAGAACCTCACTCTGCCACCACCCATCCCCCCGCCAATCTGTGTCTTCTTCCTAATTAAAGACCACTGCAAAGAGAGACGGGCTGGATAACCCTTTACAGCAAGAAAAACCTCAACGTACTGAATGGCAAGGACATACTTAGGTAGTTGGTTCCTACTTCTCTATTGGTTTCTGTCTCATTCCTCCCTCCCCGGTGACCCAGAGACCCTCACCAGTGGTTAGTAGTTAGGAATACACCAACAGGACCTTGATATTTGTAGTTCTAATGGCTTAAAGGATGAGAGCTGCCACTTGGGAGAGAAGTCAGACTGGAGGTGGCAGTGTTTAACAAAGGTGGCTGGTATTCAACAGAGCCAAAGTACCCTTGGTTTGAAAGGATGTCTATCCCTGGAGCCTGAGTCCTTCCAAGAATGGGGTGTTGGCGGGGGGGTGCTTCTCTACTTAACAGATAGGAACATTTGGGCAAGGGACATGGACTGAGCAGCAGAAGGCACCAGGGATTCTGGTTGGTTCCTTCCAGGATGGACACAGGCCCCTGATATTCGGCCAGGCCAGCAGCATCTTCCTCACTGGGCTTCTCCCCCAAACACTTGGTTTTGGGGACCAGGTGGCAAAGGGGTTAAGGAACAGTTTGCCCCAACAGATTGAGAGTTATTCCTATGGGCAAAGAAAAGGGAGCAAGGCCCTGGGGAAGAGGGTCTTGGTAGTCACGAACTGGGCCTGGCTTCTGGGAAGGCTGGATTTGGTTCAGGCATCTCCCCTAAATTTGGGTTCTTTGGCCCGGCCTGCCTGGGGCGGGGTGGATTTATTTCAATTGCAGAATGAGCTGCCTTGGTGGGGGAACGGATAGTTCCCACCCTGGTGCTCAAAATTATTGGTCTCCTGTGCCCCTCAATTGAGGTGGAGGTACCTGTACAAGAGCTTCCCAGTTCCCACTGGACACCCCATGCATGGGATATCCCAGTGGGATAGCCATCAGCCTGCCCATGGACGGTTGCTAGGGAATAGGAATCTGGGCCAAAAAGAGTAGGGGTGATGGAGTAGACCTTTACAACAGCAGAAATGGGAGGGCCCCTAGGAATACCTGTCAAGTCTCCTCATTGTTCTAAAGGGGAAACTGAGGACCAGAACAGAGAAGTGACATGCTTAAGGTGACATGATGAGGCAAGCACAGACAGAGTCTGGCATCAGGCTCCAAGTCCACTGTTCTTCCTGCAGTCCACAGGTGCTGGGCCTAGTGCTTGACATAGCAGCACGCACCAGCCCAGTCCCCTCCCCTGCCCTCCCCAGCTTGGCCTGAGTTGGTGCAGAAGAGGCACTCATGCTTCCTTAAGGGCCCAGTTTTCAAAGCTGAGGTTCAGAGAGGGAGCATGATTTGACCAGAGTCATACAGTTGGCTAATGATAGAGCCTGGGATAGAACCCAAGTCTCTCTTCCCCCAGTAAAGGCCTTCCCCAGGCTGAGCTGATGTCCCTGGGCAAATAGGCTCATGTCCTTTGGCACTAGTTCCCAGAGTCCCGTTCCCACCCCCCATCAGCATGACGTGCCTCATGTCAGTTTGCCTATGGGCCCCTCTTAGGCTACTTATCTCCCTCCCATCTTGCAAGGGTGGAAGGTAGTATCAAATCATCTTCAGGTGATAGCAGCCTGGGGTAGTGTCTGATGGGGTGCAGGCTGGGCAACTGGACACAGAACAGGAGGGCAGGCCCCTACTAGGTCTCCTGGCCTTCTTCATTGGTTCTTTGGGGGCTCAGAAGGTCCGCATGGGAAGGGCTCTGCAGGAACTCTTCTCAGAGAGTCCTGGTAGCACTGCTGCCCCCAACTCTTCCTACAGAATCACACCCCAAAACCCACCATGTTTTAGTCATTCCTGGCTGCCTGCTACCAAGCTGATGTCCAGAGTGCCAGCTACCTCTTAGGACAGGCTCCAGCAGCCCAGTGGATGATGGCTCCGGAGGGCCTGGGGAAGGAAGCCCCACTGAGAACCATATCCTGGCATCCTGACACGGCACATGGACGTGGTTGGGGGCGGTCAGTGGAGCCTAGCCTAGGAGAAAAGGGAGCAAGTCCCTGGGGAAGAGGTGATGGGAATAGATGAGTTGGGATGGGGGAATCAGTGGCCTGGTATGGCAACTTTTTCTTTTCTCTGGCAATAATGACCTTCAGGTCTAGGAGGTGCTGGGGAAGGAGGGGCAAGTGGGTGCCAGGCACTCAGCTTGGCTACTTGGGATCCCATGGGAGGGGCTTTCCCCTATGGCCCTGGCAAGGTCACCTCTATCCCAATCACAGTTGCCTCTGCTTCTCAAGTGGGACACATTCCCAGTAAACAGGTGGCAAAGGGACTAGGAACGGTTTGCCCCAACAGATTCAGAGTTCTTCCTGTGGGCGAATGGGCAGAAGAGGAGGGTGGGTTCAGCCAGGAGGGGAAGTGTGCATCACAGCTGTTGACTGATAGAGTGGCCCAGGCTGTAGCTTCAGGGACAGGGATTAGACTCGTCCCATTCTGTCCCAAGGCAAGACATTAGGACTGGCAGGGAGAGACAGATATTGATCCAATGTAAATCAGAGCTGTGCGGAGGGTCGGGTTTTTGAGGTAATGAAATCCTCATCCCAGAAGGTATTTAAGCATGACTTAGGGTGTTGTTGAGAAGGTTCCTACATCAGGGGCATACTTTTAGATAGCCTTTAAGTTTACTGATAATGCCCCTCTGCAGTCCTCTTTTTAGGACTCAAATTATAGAAGTGGGATTGAAGTCTTGCTTGCCTGAAGATAAGTATAACACATACACCGCAAACACGCACGCGTGTCTGGCTCTCTGCCTTCTTACTCAGTGGTGGTCTTCCCCAGGCCCCCTCTATACCCCTGTACCGCTTTACCTGGTTCTTCTGTATCTGATCTATCAGTGGTGGGGCTGTGGGGGCTGTGGGGGCTGTGGGCGAGCCTCTATATACGGTGAGAAATACACTGGGAGAGGGTGGGAAATTTGAAACCAGATGACCTTGGGGAGCTTCTTTCCAAACATGAGGCCAAGTCTGACTTGCCTCCTTAGGCCCACCAGCCAGGTCAGAAACTCCTGTCTTTCCAATCAAGACTGTAGATGGAAGATACAAGTCCTCCCTGCCTCCCTCTCCCTGAGTGCTCCCAGCTTTGCCAAATCTGTCACCATCTCCCTCGACTCCCCCCACAGCATGCTCATACCCATGCAGGCTGTCCACTGGAGCTGAGCCTGCTGGAAGGGCTAAGAGGTGGATTTCATGGCCATCTTGAACTTGAAGGGCATTGAGGGAGGAAGGTATGGGACTCTTGGCTAGACCAATAAGAGGAGCCATTATTTCTCGAGTACCTACTCTGTGCCTGGTGCTGATCTAGGTATTCGATGTATATCAGCTTACTTCATCCTCAGGGCAAGGCCCCGCCCAAATGCATTCTTTTCTCATTTTTACACATGAGGAAACAAAGTTCTGCTGTATTACACGTATGTGTACAAACAAGGTGGCACAGCTAGGAAACAGCAGAGCCAAATTCACACTCAGGGCCTGGTGAGGCCAAAGCCATCACATGACACCAGGAGAAAGGACAGTGAACTGGGCTCTCGCAGACCGAGCACTTGGGGGTGGGGGAAGGGTGGCTTGGAGCCAACCCTAAAATGACCATGGATAAGGGCAAAACTGTGAGCAGAGGCCACGCTCTCCTGGTGGGCCCCTCCCGCCCACCCCTGCATGGCCTGGCCCTTGGCCCCACAGCTCTGTGCAAACAGCTGCAGCAACTGCTGGCCACCTTCCCCTCTCCTGGCTTCTCGCTCCACTCCCTTCCTGCCAAAAGCCTGTGTATCCTCTGCTTCACCTACTGGACAATTGTCTCCCTGTCCCCACCCGTCCCCTTCAGCCTGAGCCACATTCCAACTTTAAGTTGCCCTCGACTCAGGAAGACTCTCCTCTGCTCCCATGCCTCCTCTCTTCCTCTCCTCTGCCCCCCACCTTCTCTGCCACATTTCCTCTCCCGGTCCACATCCTCCCTCTTCCCTCACTTTGCAAGACCCACTGCTCCCACACTAAAATGCTCCTAATGCAGGAAACCAGAGCATCTGGGGAGTCCTGCCAGGTACTCCGCGCTATGCTGTGCTTCTGGCTTGGCCAGTCTGTCTCAGGTGCCCATTTCAGAGCCAGGCCAGGAGGGCATCTGACTACTCAGCTGACAAGGCAGTGCTGTGAGCGGCAGGCTGCAATGAATGACAGACCTTTCCAAAGCCTCCAGTTCCCAGCCCTCCTGAGCCACCATCCTCCCTTGATGGGCAGGCAGGGGGCCATGGTGACCCATGAAGCAGAGAGAGAAATATAGCTCTGGGGTGCTGGGTAGGGTGGTTGACACCTTGCCCGGGGGCTTCAAACCCCACCCCAATGTGGCCTATAGGAAAGAGATGTCCAGGACTCACCCCATCTTGGAGCTACTGCAAGGGCAGCACATACCTGCTCCCGGAAGTGGGCACACACCCTCTCCAGCTCAGGACTGGCCGGTGAGCATCCCTCTGGTCAGGATATTTCAGCTCCCTCCTCCCTCTGCCCTCCTCCTTCCAATGAGCTCATCTGTCTGGGGCTCCCTACCCATCTCAGCCTGAAAGGATGTTTGGACAGAACCTGGCAGAAAACAGAAACAGAGGAAGGGAGGGATTGAGGAGGTGGCTGCCTACCTGCCTCTGCCCAGAGCCCCTAGAAAGCAGAGAGGAGTGAGAAGAAGCGATCGACTCTCCTTGGGAGAAGGGTTCAGAAAGAGTTTATCTTTACTCCAACTCGCTGGTGTGAGGTGGACTCTGTGCGGTGTTCCTTGCTGGACTGCTAAGCTGCGTGCCTGCGGGTTGGTTTGGTACATGCTGTCCTGTTAACCCCCTCGGCACCTGCCAAACTTCAGGGGACGCTGAGACTCTGGCTAGGGGCAAGCCGGTGCTCTGAGCTGGAGGAAGGGAGTGGTGAGTAGGGAGGGGTAGAGCCAAGACCTCAGTGCCGCAGAAGGAAGCTCCCAAAAGTTTGTCCAGGTAGCGTCCACTCAATCCCTACCCAAGTGGCAGAAGGGTTTGTGAACATTTAACTTTAAGTTAGTGCAAGTAGAGAATCTCCTGCCTCCAGTTTCCCCATTCTGAGACCGGGGCTCTGGTTACCACCAGGGGGTAGCTCAGAGAAGGCAAGGTGCACCTCTCGCTGTTGCTCTGGAGAGGAGCTGTGAGGTGGGTGTGTGTGGGGGGAGGCGGGCTCCCTGCAGAGCCCGTTGTCCTCCAGCTCCAAGAGCGGAGTCAGCGCTGCGCTGAGCTCCCTCTGTTACCTGCAGTGCCCCAGCAGGAGCGCGAGGGTTTATGGGGGAAGAGGAGGGAGAGGGAGGCTGGCAGGGAAGGGCAATAGGGGAGCCAGAGTGGGAGGAGGCTCCCTGCCAGGCTCTTGTTACTTAGGAGGAACTCCTCTCAAAATAGCGCTGGAGACCTCCTTGGAGCTCCTTCCTCCTCTGCACAGGGTCTCGATAGCTTTCTGAGAACTGACAGGGGAGGAAGCATCCCATGTACCCACCCTGATCATCTGTACAAGGCGATCCCACTCCAGGGGGTGAATGCCTTCCAGTGTAAGAGCGGCTCTGGAGGCTGGCAGCTGCAGCTCGGCCCATTCCTGCCCACCCGACTTCCCCTGGGGCATGCTGATTCCTCTCTAGGCCGGCCCCTCCTGGAAAGCAGGCACCCACCCTCCTTCCTAGCTCAGATCCAGCTCCCTAGGAGGGCAGGGGAGGAGCAGACCAACTGAGTCAGTTGCTTTGTCCCTGAGGATTTTTGTTGGGCTAACTGCTTCAAAGAACCCTACACGAATCCCCAAGGAAACAATCTCCTTCCCCTTAAATCTAGGCCTTGTCTCCCGCAGCCTGAGAGCGGGCAGTTCTCTGACAACTCTGTGGCACAGGGCCCAATCCGCCTCTGCATCTTTGAAAACTGGCTCTTCAATGTATTTCTGAGCTAGGCCACCCAAGAGCTGCGTGTGCATTACCCCATCACCAGGAATCGGGCTTGTCCGACCGTGGCTGGGGACTGTGTCCCCAGATACCACCCCTGCCCTGCCCTAAGGGACTTCCAGCAGAAGGGACAGGAGCCAAGGTGTGGTGTCTGTTTCTTCCTGTCCCTATCCAGTGACTGGGGACTCTTGAGCTGGGTGAAGAGGTGCTAAATCAGGGAGGGCCCCTGGAAAAGATAGTTTTGAAAAGGTAAGAGAGAAGGAGCTCTGACCTTTTGACACCCTCTCCCCTGGCATCCTCAGTAGGTGGCTCTGAGTTAGATCGATGGGCTAGGTTTTTGAGAATTTTTGAGGAAAGTGCTCTATAAATGTAAAATCCTCTAGCCCTTAAGCTAACCCATTTCCCAAGCACTCTTTCTGCCCAGCTGCGGAGCCCTCCTGGAGTTCTTCAGAGGAAAGCTGGGGGTGTGGACTGGGGAAATCAAGCAATAGGGCAGGTTCTAACGCTGACTTTAACAGTAACTTTGTAGGTGACCTCGGGTTACACATTCTACCTCTCTGGGCCCGTTTCTTCATTCCTAAGGCATGAGAGTTTCCTATGGACCCTTCAAAGTCTATGAATTGGTGAGGTAGCAGTGAGGTAGAAGGGAAGGTGGGGAGAGGACACTGAGGACACTGGCCACCTTTTCCTGTCACCAGGATCTAAAGATATCCCTGCAGCTCTGTCCCTCTCCTCCCCCTGCTCTGGGCAGGGGTCATTTTCCTTCCCTTTGGCTCACCTCCTCTCTCACCTCAGTCTAGGGCTCTGAGAAACATGACCCCTGCTGTAAAAATAAAGTGGTCAGTTTGTATGCCTGGCCCTGCTGATCTAGCGGAAGGACCTCCTGGGGGAAGGACAGGATAAGCCTTCGAACCTGGAGACAGACGGGGAGGCTTAGCCTCAGGGCCCACAGACCTCTTTAAGTTCAAATGTACTGAGTGTTTATCCTGTGCCTAGCTGTCTGCTAAGCACTTTTACATGCAATAATACCTCATTCCCTCTTTACAGCTAGGTCCACTTCTGATGCTGCAAGTCCTGGAGCAAATGTACGAATGGAAATTATACGTATGTCTAAATATTAATCAGGATAACAAAGTGTTAAAATTGATGTTTCATCCTCTGCCTTTAATTACTTTTCCTTCATGATAACCTGGAAAACCATGTCCAAAATGAAATTTTCAGGCCATTCTCTGATACACGCTCTTCTCTGGTCCTGTAGTGAGAGGGGCTCTTGTGCATGCCTGGGGTGTATGTCAAGTTTCATGCATTCCCCATCACCTGCAAACAGCTGTTCCTTGCCCAGTGCTCTAGCCCTTGACTGTACATCTGATATGGTCAGCTCTTGAAAGGACAGATCTGGGGAACAGGGGAATTCCAGAGTTCCTGATACCTGGAGTACAGTCTAGAAGGGGAGGAGTTGCATGCCCCCGCCTGCCCTGCCCCCTTGGTCCCATGGACTCATTCTCCAGTGAGGAGGGGCATGGCCAGACGAGGGCCAGAATGAGGGCCTTTAAACCCAGAAATCCAGGGCTGAGGCTCCTGTTGCCCAGGTCCAGGGGTAACATTGCTCTTAATAAGCCTAGGAGGCAAATATCATTGCATTCACCATTTTATAGACGAGGAGCAGAGGCTCCCCCAGAAGACTGTGTAACTTGCTCAAAGCCATACAGTCATAAACGGTGGCGCTGCCACAGCCTCTGTGCCACTATAGGGAAGGCAGCGACCCTCTCTCCTGAAAAAGCAAACAGACATTCAGCACTTTGCCTGCAACCTCAAGGGGTCCGTGATCACTCCGAAGTCCACCCAGAGACCCCTCGTTAAGAAGGCGGTGCGTTGGTGTGCCTGCAGCAGAAGTCAGACCATGAAGTGGGAGCGGGCTTCCCAGTTCGGACCAGTCCTAGACAGTAAAGAGGGCCTGTGAGGCAGGGAGGGTCTTGGATGGTTGGAAAGGTGCTGAGGAGGAGATGGACTCATTTACAGAACCACCACCCCAAGTAGCACCGCTCAGGTGAAACTCTTTCACTTGGGCCTGTCTGGGAAAAGGCTTACTCGTTCACAGCTCTCCTCAGCCCTCTGACCTGGTTGTCACCCTGGACTCCTCCACCCCTACCCCAAAAGGGAGGCCGAGGGAGTCTGCCTTTCCGAAGAAAACAGGAGGAGAGTTGGAGGAGGGCGAAAAGGCAGAGTCTGAGGGGGATGGCCTAGGTGGGGAAAATGAGAAGCAGGGGTGCAGCGGGAGGGTGAAATGGGGCGCAGGACACAGACCAGGCGCGGACCATCCTGCTCTCTAACCTGGAGCATGGTGATTTCCAAGGGGTCCATGGAGAAATGTGGGGCGGGGTGGTGTGGGGGTGGGGGAAGGGAGTGCGGGGGCAGTTTGCAATTGGAAAGCTCTGTTCGGGGCTTCCTAAAACAAGCGCCGGAGTTGCTGAGCGATGGGGCAGAAGGTGGCGGGAGCGGGTCCCGAGGCTGCACGCGCGCCAAGTCGCACGGCCACGGAGGAGGCGCAGGCTGCAGTGAGCAAGCCCGCACACGCCCACCCGTTGCGGCAGCGTCCGCTGCGGACTTTAGAGCGGTCCCTTGGCGGTCCTGGGAGAGGGAGCCGCTAACCTTCCCGTGTTCCCCCAAGCAAAGCAAAACAGCCTTCTAACAACCGAAAAGCTCCACCTCTACTTCCCCCTGAACTATGCTCCTAATTGGCAGCTCAGCGCATGGGATGATGCGGGTGGCTGCAGGCAGGCCCCGCAGTGCCAGCCGCAGCAGCCCAGCCCCACTGGAGAGGGAGTTGGGGGCACGGCGTGGTCCCGGGTCTCCGGGACCGCGAGGCGGGGCGCGGCAGGCAGGGTGCGCAGCGGGCGGGGGCTCCCTGGCTTCCGCGGCGGCCACCGCCCCTCCTGCGGCTGGAGCGCTTCCAGAGCAGAGGCGCAGCCTCGCTCGCCGCTGCCCTCGCTCCGTCTTCCTCCCTCTCCTGCTCCAGCTCCCCCTCCTCCTTCCCTCCCGCCGCCGCTCCAGCAGCCGGCTCCCAGCAGCGGGCGAGCGCGCCTCCCCCTCCGCTCCCTCCCTCCCCCCCCCTCCTCTCGCTCTCTGCCCGCTAACTTTCCCGAGCCCCGACCGGCGGCGCAGAGCTCCGGAGTAGCTTCGTGGCCGAACGCCGACCTCGGGCGGAGAGCGCGGCTGTGCCCCGTATCCCATCCCCGCGACCCCCGCGCGCTCCGGAGAGAACAGGATTATGCCCGGGGCTGGGGACGGAGGCAAAGCCCCGGCGAGATGGCTGGGCACTGGGCTTTTGGGTAAGGCAGCCCCAGCTTGGTCTCTTCTCTTGCCTCCTCCCACCCCCAGAGAAGGGGACACTCGAGAAGGAAGATGCCTTGGATAGGGTGGGCTTTGGAGTGCCGCACGGAATGAGGATGGTGGCCGCCGGCTTCCTGCCTGGTTCCCCCCTGGTTCATAGGCTGTGCTCCCTGGGGACCGTGTGCGTCCCTTTCTACCCCATCAGCCCGCCAGTCTCAGGATTAGTTTTTTTGCTGTCTCTGGCACCTTCGGCTCCAGGTTTTTGGAGCTGGATCTTGGGGCTGCAGCGCGGGTCTCCAGAGTTCAGAGGTTCAGGAGGCTGGAGGAGGGGGTCCGTGGCTTGAGTGCAGGGGATACCAGGTGGGTTGCACGTGTGACTGTTGGGATGGTGGTTTCCATCCCTGCCCAGAGCCGTTTGCTTGTTTCCCAGGCACCAGGCATGCACCAGTTGGGGGTGGGGGAGTCCCCTTCTTCCTGGACCCTTTTCCTGCTTTGCTCCTCTGCCCTCTACCTCCCTCAGGAGCCACTGCCTTCTCTACAGCAGCACCTGAAACCTGGAAGGGGCTGGAGGGGCTTGCGGGATCATTCAAGGCCCTTTAGGAACAGCCTCGTCTCTTCCTACAAAGAGATTCTGTAGGGAAGACCTGTTTGACCTGCTCCTGGCTCTTCATTTTTGGAGTGAATATGGAGACAGAGGAGACATGTCCAGAGGACACGGAGGAAGAAGCATTATTAATATCTATTAATATGCACATGAGAGTTTTGAGTGTCAAACTCCAAGAGATTAGGGAATGATATTTATTCGTCCAGGATGTAATCTCCTCATAAATCATAGCCAGACTTTAATGTAAGCCGACTCTATCTCCGGCAACGGCATCTCTTCCTGTTTCTATTGGTCAGATTTGGCTTTTGGCAGCTCCCTGCATTGGGTAAGACACACGGTGTAGGTATTTGTGCTGAAAACAGGGAGACAGAAGCCTATGAGGGAAGTGGCTACTGTTTCTGCGAATGTAAACTGTGTGCAGATCTAGCAGGTTGGTGCCTGGTGGTGAAGAGGGGAGAGAGTATTTCTTGTACTTGGGATGTTTATTTACCTCCATACCGCTAGATGGAAGACACCCTTGTTTTCTCCTTACCTTTGGCACAGATTTCATGCTGGTTTCACAGTGACTTTAATGAAGTGGGCCTCAGTGAGGCCTGAGGCTCCTTTTCACAGGGTGGGCACAGTGCCATTCCGTGCTACTTCCCCTCATCCCATCTCAGATCAGCCCAGGTCCCCGTGGTGGCAATGGCAGGGGTAAAGGATCACTGAGGAATTCAAACTCGACAGTCATTAAACTACCCCACTTCACACCTCTGGCTTATCTTCCTGGGTGGTGGGATGCCAGTCCCTTGTTTGTTAGAATACTCATAGAACCAGGCCTCTGTGGGCAACCAAGAGGGCCCTGAAAATGATGTGCGTGTGTGTGTGTGTGTGTGTGTGTGCACATGTGTAAGGGGGATTGTGGGCACAGTCTTGGTACATTTCTCCAGGTGGAAGCCCCACCTTCTCCAAGGACTGTTCAGCTGTATAGACCAGGTAGGGGCTAAGGCCTATTGATGTAGGTTTAGATGAATTTCTGAGCTACCCTTTGGGAGCCCAGGAGAAAGCAGAGTGACTTGTAGGTGGGAGACCTGCAGGCCCCAGGACTGGCCTCATCTGCTCTGTCCCCTGCCCCTCTGGTCTGCAGAGGGACTCCAACCAAAGTCCCTTTGGCCCTTGACCAGGTAACACTGACTGAGCCCTCACAGGGGCATTGGTCTGAGCTTGGGACATAGATGACATCCTTGCTCTCAGTCCAGTGGGGGAGACACAGAGACGACTGGACAGCCAACTGGAGGTGTTCCCTGGGAGCATCAGAGTTGGCAGGGACTTTGTGAAGCAGAGCACAGAACTCTCCTAGGGATGAGGAAGTCATGGTCCAGAGAGGGATGGTGACTTGTCTAGGGGCGCATGGCCAATTGATGGCCAAGTGGGACAGAATCTGAGTTTCCTGGGCTCTGTCACACCACGCTGCTTCCCACTTAAGTCTGGTGAGGGGGAAGGTAAAAAGCAATTGTGCTTAGGGCTGAGGAGTAAATGAGGCTCTGGGGCATGGGCGTGGAAGGATAAAGACTTGAGGGGCCTAGAGCTGCTGTTTTCACAGCTTCGGAGACTGGGTACAGAGCAGTGAACTCCCAGGAGTCCTCTTCCCCTCTCCCCGTATCAAACCCATTCTCATAGACTGAGACCAAAGTGATTTTTGATAACCTAACAAAATGCCCTTTTCTTAAACTGAGAAGCAGTTTCCAAGGCCGTATTATTGCCTTTGAGGTTTATGTGCTTTCCAATCTCTTCCTAAGCATGTAACTGGTAATATCTCTGTCCTGCCCACTCCTTCCTTGTTACCCCATTTACTTAATTGCTGTGATCTGTGTTTAATTATCACTTGTGAGGGTGCTCTGTTGCACAACCCTGTTTCCCCTGGTGTGTATTTATTAAGGGCTTGTTTAATGAGAATGCAGTTAAGGAGAGGGTGCACAGTCCCACTCAGAGGAAGAAAAAGGAAAGAGGGAGCAAGGAGACTGTGGAGAAGAAGAAAGGAAAGGGGAGAAGTGGAGGGAGTTTGAATCTGGAATCCTGGGTTCGAATCTGGAAAACATGCTTAGTTCTCCTTCTGAACCTGCTGGAGGTGCAAGCCTGTGGGGGCACCTGAGAGAGAAGGCTGGAGTCCCAAAGCTCTTATGACTGGCCCCCTTCTGGTGGGATCAGCATGAGAGGGAGACTGGGCACAGCGGACGACCTTGCCCTGCTGCCAGTCCTCAAGGAGGTGTAGGGATCTCTGCGTAAGCCAGGGGTGGGCCGTGCCAACACAACCTGCTCTCTGGCCTGTAAGAGGAGGGACAGGCATGCTGCTGGAACTTGTTTGCAAAGCTGGTTTCATTGAGCATCCCATGCTGTCTCGGGGGCATGCTTTCATACCAGCAAAGCTCCTGGGGATGGGCAGGAAGCAGGTAGGTTGCCTAGGGAGAGGGAGCTGAAATCTTTCCTTTGTCTCTGGGCCCAGGGGCCTTACCCGGCCCAGCCCTGCCTCCCAAAGCCCCCAGAGCCTGCACCCCAGGAGGGGTCCTGTCCTGCTGGCCTCGGCCCACTTTCTGCCCCCCAGCTCTAACTTTGAGCCTTTCTAACTCTCCCTGGGCCAGAGTGTATTAGCTTCCCTATTAAAGTCAGCCGTGTGTCCACTTGCCATGCCAGCAAGCCCTCACAGCTATACTTAGAGTGGGTACCAGCCTGCCCCTCTTTCCCCCCCCATCCTGGGGTGGCTGTGAGTGATCACTGCATGTGGGAAAAGGTGGTGGAATGTTTCCTGCTTCCACATTTGCCTTGGGATATATGGTAGCTGCCATAAGATTCCTGCCGGTGTGAATATTTAATAATATGATTTGCATGTGCTGAATACTTTTCCACTTTAACAAAAGTGATCCTGAGTCAGTCCTCAGACAAAACCCCAGATGGGGATGGCAGGGGGCCAGGACTTCAGAGAAGGCAAAGAAAATGGCTGCTCTGAGAGTGGCTTTTTCGTGAGGAAAAGCAAGGTTTTGGGGTTCAGGATGGAATTCCACGGGATCATGACTGGGAAGAGTTGTTCCTCAATTCCACAATGCCAGAAAGAGGCCCTCCCCACTTCAAACACACACATGTACACTTTAACATTCTAGAATTAAGTTTAGAAAACAGCAAAGCAAGGCTTTCTTTACTCCAGGGAAACGGCCACATGGAAATAAGCCAAGAAGTGGTAGAGGGTGAAAATACAGATCAATGTGGGAATGGCCTGGAGACATTCTTGGCTGACACTGGTTATTCAGGGAAGCTAGGGGTGCCCTGGTTACCTGTGATGAGGGACACCCTTGTCCCCTGCTCCCCTTTCAAATACCACCCTCCTCTCCCTGCAGGGTGCCCAGGCACGGAAGCCCCTCTTGTGTTTTATAATCTCCCGTTTTGGCTTCACACCAAGCTTCAGAAGTAGGAAAGAGGCATCCCTACCCTGGCTTGGGGATATGCACACCGGATGTGGCACCTCTGACTTTCTCAAGGTCAGCTGGCAGAGTGGGGCCTGCCTTGCGCATGCTCACCAGTCCTCTCTGGACTTGGTCATCCTGAAGCAGCCCTCCGGTGGCCTTTGTGGACCAACACCTGCTCCTGGTTCCCCCCTCTCCCCCACAGCAGCCTCATAGGAGACACTGAGTTCAATGGGAGGCAGGCCCCTCGGCTTTCTCGTGCATGACCCTCCCAGACATAACTGGCAGGACTGCATGACTCCCAGCTGGGAGGGCTGTGCACTGAAGAAGCCAGGCTCGCCCACCCTCTCTGATGCTTTCACTCGGGCAGGGCTCTGGACTCTGTGAAACCATTTCTGCTGGTTTTCATTTTCCCCTCCCAGCTACTGAGGAAATGGCAATGCTTCACTCGCAGAGACCTGAGTGTATTGGAGTTAAGTCATCCACATAGGCGCACACAACCCTGGCAGAAATGTGTACAGTGTCATGAGCCAGACCTTAAAGATACAGTGTCTCCTCTCTTCTGGACCCATCTTTTGCTTGTTTTTGCTTCTATTTAAAGCAACCAACAAGATTTCCCTTTTCGCATGCATCTTTTGTGCTCTTGAATATCTCTTTCTGGCTGGGGTTGAGGTGGGGAGATTTGGGCACCGATTTGAGTTCCCCCATCTCCTCCAGGACCCTGATTCCTCGACCGGTATGCTGATGAGGAGGAGCTGCCACACTCCTTGGTGCCCTGAGGGAGGCCATTAGCTATCAGGAAGCCGCCTTGTCTGACAGCTTCCCTGTCCACTCCTCTGCATTCACTTCCTGTTTGTGGGGGCTATGGAGAGTGGGAAGCAGAGTTGGTGTCTCCCACCAGAAGGTTCTAGTGCTGGCCGCAGACTGGAGAGTGAGATCTTGTGTCTGGCTTCTGTCCCTAGACCTCTGGGGCAGATAGGGCGGAGGAGGGCAGAGGTAAACAGAAAGGCAGAAGTTCTATGGAGTGCTAAGCCCTGGTAGCAGTGTTTTTCTTGGAGAGTGTGGTTGGTCGCAGAGCGCTGGAAGGGGGGCTAATATCTGAACGCTGCTTGTGCCACTCACTGGGTGTGTGGCCATGAGCAAGGTAATCTCTTTAAGCCTGTTTCCTCATTTGTTTATTGGGAATAAAAATACTAACTTATAGGATTATGATGAGGGTTAAATGAGACAGTGTATATAAAATAGCTCTCCTATCCTACAGTAACTGCTCAATCTCAAATTCACCATTTACTATGTGGCCCTGGGCAAGTCAACTTAACCTCTCTGAGCCTCAATTTCATCATATATAAAATGGGAACATTATACCTGCCTTTGAGCATTCTAATAAAAGTCAGAGTTAGTATGCACAAATCCTCTCGCACCGTGGTTCTCAAAGTGTGGTCCCTGCGCACAGCATTCCCTGGGAACTTTTTAGACACGTAAAAGCTCAGGCTCCACTCCAGACCTGAATCAGAACTCCAGGGGCTGGGCGGAGCCAGCCGTAACTGTTCTCCAGGGGATTCCGATGCACTCTCAAAGTTTGAAAACCATGGCTCTAGAACAAATCCTGGCTGGCCACAAATCCTAGGAGCTGACCAAAAATGAAGGCTAATTGAAATAACTTCCCAGCACTAATTGGAGCCCTGGTGGGCAGATCTGGGTCTCTTAGGCAAGTTACATAACCTCTCTAGGCTCAGTTGTCTCACCTACAATGTGGACCTATAATAGTACGTGACTCATAGGACACGCCATGAGGATGAAATATGCCTGGCACATAGTAGATGCTCAGTTAATATCAGCTATTACTATCGTTATCGACAGTGGCCGAATCACCATGGGGTTACTGGACCACGGGGTGTGATTTTAGGGCTGGGGGCTATGAGCACTTCACTTTGTCATCAGAAGCTAAGGGCACAGGAAGAAGCTGAGCGAGCAGGGCTGCCTGATCTCCTTGGAGATCCTTTTCTGTCATTTGAAAAGCATTGCTCAGACGCATTATCATCCGGTGGGGGCAAAACAAGAGGTCTATGATGCAGAACAGGGAATTAAGTTAGAAAACAGAGGGCCTTCCTGAGAGTGGAGGTGGAAGGTGCCAGTGTCCTCCAGGGACGAGGTGAGGCAGGCATCCACTTCCGGACACCCTCCCCGCCCCCGCCTCCACCGACCTTGAGGCGAGTGGGGTTTCCTTGAGGCATCTGCAGGACTGGGTGTGTGTGTGGGGGGGGGGGGCGGGGTGGCGGGGAACCAGGCCCCCTTACAAGGACTCCGGAGCGGGAGTTCGGAGGCCGTGAGTGGAGAGGCCTCGTCCCAGCGGAGGGGGCCGCATCAGAGTGCTGGGGCGGAGGTTGGAAGGGTGAGAAGTAAGCCTGGGGGCGCTCGGGGACGAGGGGGCGGAGTGTGGCGAGGAGGCCGGGCTGCCGGGCTCAGGAGGGGACCGCGGGTCCGGCGCCCTTCCCGTCCCGCCCCCGCGCGCGTGCACTCCGGCTGGCCCGGAATCCCTCCCCAGGGTGACTTCTGCCACTGACTTTCCCACCCTGGCTGCGCCAGCGCGCCCCCGCGGGTGCCGGGTGCCAAGCTCCAAGCTCCGCGTCGGTCCCCACCCCCGCAGTGTTCCCCCGCGCCGGGCCGTCTTCCCGCGGTTCCCAGGGTCCCGTTTGGCGGCCAGAGGGCGTCGGACTCGGCTGGCCCAGCGAGGTTCAGCCCGAACGTGTCCTTCTACCTCTCTGCCCCTGGGGACCAGGGAGGAGCCTCCAGGGCGGGGGAACGAGAGGCTACTGGACGGCGGCCCGGGACTGCGGCGGCAGCGTTTCTCTTCTTCACCTTACGGCACCCGGCTCTTCCCCCTCCTCGACCGCCCAGCCCGTCAGTCCTGAAAACCTGGCGAGAGGCGCGCACTGTCCTAGGGGAATTCCCCTGCACACAGAAGGGAGCCCGCCCTGCGCGTCCTGGAGTGGGTGCGGCAGGAGCGCTTCCAGGCACTGCGTCCCCAGGTGAGGGGCGGAGCGGGGGCGCGGCTCGCGGCAGTGGCCCGGCCTTTGTTTCCTTGGGTTGGGGTGACCCCTGGTGGTCATCCAGAGCGCAACAAGGGCTACTCCCTGGTCCAGAATTCAGTCCTTTCCAGGGGAGAAATAGAGAATGATGGAAGGTGGCCCAGGCAGTGTTGATTGGAGTAGAGAGCCATCCTCCCGAAGTTGGCACTGAGGGTGATAGAGACCTACCTGCCCGGCCAAGCCACTCCGCCCCGCCCAAGCATCCCCTTGCAGAGCTCCAGGCTGTTTTAGTGGGGTTTTATTAAGGGAGGCGGTGCTCCTTACACAGGCCTCTTCCTGCTCCCCGTAACCCTGTCGCTGGAGGTGTCTGTGGGGAAGGCCACCAACATCTACGCTGTCAATGGCACGGAGATCCTGCTGCCCTGCACCTTCTCCAGCTGCTTTGGCTTCGAGGACCTCCACTTCCGGTGGACCTACAACAGCAGTGACGCATTCAAGATTGTAAGTATTTGGAGGAAGGACAGTACAGTCCAGCCTCCCTCACCCATGCCTCGCCTCCCAGGCTCTGGTCCCTTCTGGACTGAGACCCACTGCGATGGTCCCCAGAATCTACCTTTTGCCACCCTTTCTCCCAGTATTCTTTTCAGAGCCTGCAAGGAAGGATGTAACTGGGAGAGATGCTTAGATCGTGTTGCCAGAATTCGGGGACTGTTGGAATTCTTGGCTAGAGTCCTCTGTCTGGTCTTAAGAAACACCCGAAGCTTGGATTGCTTGTCTAAAAATCAATAGTTTAGTCTAACAAACAGGAGAGAGAAAGGCCTTGGAAAGCTTGGAGAGAGGGAATGAGAAGAGTCTGAATGAGGGAAGGGCTGAGAAGCTGGACTGGCAGGGAAAGGAGAGAGGAGGAGAGGGAGAGCTGCAGGAGCATTGGCGCGGCTGCGGTGGGGGTGGGAGTGAACTCACTAGATTGTACTCACTCTACAGTCTAGTGGGGGATCCTGAGACTTTCACAGGGAAGCCACAAGAGACCAACTCTGGTTATAATTAAATGCTGACCTCAGAGGGTGCTGACGGGCAGAGCTGTGGGATTGATCCAGGTCTTGATAGGGGGCCAAAATTCAGTTGGGCAGGTGACATGGTGTCAGCAAAGGATGGGTGGGAGTTGACAGAGGGAGATGAGTGCGGTGTTTGCAGGAGTCATTACGTAAAAGGCTTTTATGAAGAGAGCAGTAAGAGCTGTGCTGCATTCCAGGGAGACCTTAATAAAAGGAAATGGGTTTAGCCTGAAACAAGTAAAATTCAGGTTAGACAGGCAGAGCTATTTACGCTGGAAGAGGAAACCACGGGGGAAGGAGCAGGGTGTGACTGCAGGCTCTTCCTGGTCCTGGACAGAGGAAGCACCCAAGGAGTGGGCTGGTGCGATGTCATGACCCTTGAGGACCCTGATTCTTTCTTGGCTACTTTCTCACCCCAACCCCCTTCCTCCACCAGCTCATAGAGGGGACTGTGAAGAATGAGAAGTCTGACCCCAAGGTGACGTTGAAAGACGATGACCGCATCGCTCTGGTAGGCTCTACTAAGGAGAAGATGAACAACATTTCCATTGTGCTGAGGGACCTGGAGTTCAGCGACACGGGCAAATACACCTGCCATGTGAAGAACCCCAAGGAGAATAATCTCCAGCACCACGCCACCATCTTCCTCCAAGTCGTTGATAGACGTATGCAGTAGGGGCTGGCACAGGGCAGTGGAGTGGGAAGGACTTGGGAGGCACCCAACCCAGCATCACAGTGAAATGGCAAAATGGACAGTGTTGGTGTTTTCTTTTGCTTTACACTTTCCAGAGCTGCTGGAGTTACATCTAAAAGCTAGAAGAGCTCAGCTTGAACACTTATTCTGCTACCAAATCGCTTATGAAATACTCTTAGCCTCTCTAAGCCTCGTTTTCTTCATCTGTAAAATGGGAATATGGCTTCATTTTCCTAGAGTTGTGGTTAGAGAAGCTACCTGGGAGTGTTTTGTGGCTAGTAAGGTTTTCTCCGTGTATACTGATTATTAATACCACGGGGTATTCCATTAGCAAAAATTGATTGAATGTCAGACACTGGACTGAAAAGTGCTATGAGTGATACATTACATTCTTCCTTGAGGAATTCACAGTACAAGGTAGGACAGAAGACAAATAAATAGCTAGAATGGGCAGAACATGATGCATACATCTGCCAGTAGAGGCGAAAACAACAGAGATGGAGTAAGACATGGCCCTTGTCCCCTGGGGGCTTACATCCTACCTAGGATTCCAGTCTGACACAGGAGGACCAATCATACAAGGAGGGTGCATATGACAAGGAGCCAGGTGGTCCCTGACCGGACCTGGTATGGTTAGAGAAGGAGGATATGATAACCAGGGCTGGAGAAGTGAGGTGCGGCCCCACAGGGGGGAGGAGCCTGGAAGACTAGGGAAGCGCAGAAGCAGAGAGAAAAAGGGAAGGGGGCTTGCTCAAGGATCCTGACTCTGCTGCGTTTCGTGTGTACCGGGGGTTTGCTGCTCTCCTGGATGACACTGAGTCCCTGGAGAGGGAGACACCCGTGAGTTCAATCTTGAGTGTGCAAGGACGGAGCCAGAGGTTATCCAATCAGCTTTTCTGAGCCTAGAGTTGTAGGTCTGCCTATGGTGTCACCTCTTCCTTTCCGTCTGGGCTCCTGTCACCCGGCTTGTGCTCAGCCTTTTCAGAAGGAAGAGAACCCGCATTTGTGGAGCATTTCTGGGTGCCAGGTCCCGAGTTAGGTGCTGTCATTGACTTTAGCTCCTTTGCTCCTCACCAGCTCCCTTGAGGTGGATCGTCTCTCCATCTGTATGGATTCATTCATCCATCTGTTCAACAAATATTTACTGAGCACTTTGTATGGGGCAGACGTTATTCTAGGTTCCGAGGATGTGATACGAACAAGATAGACAAATTCCTGCCTTTATGGAGATTACCTTCCTCCTCTTCTGTGTATGAAGATACACAATAGAAAATAAAGAAGAAAAATGATATTGTAGAGGAGAACATGGCTAGTGTTAAGAAGAAAAAATAAAGCAGGAAAGAAAGATGGGGTGCCAGCAGGGTGAATAGAGAAGGGCTCTCTGGAAAAGGCGATAGAGTGGGGATATTTGAAGGAGGTGAGAGAGGAGCCATGAGGGCGTCTTTGGGAAGATAGGGAGGGAACAGTGAGTGCAAAGGCCTTGAGGCAGATGCGTGAAGAATCACAGCAGGCTAGTGCTGGAGCAGGGCAAGGAGTGAGAGATGAGTCAGATCAAGCCAGATTGTGTAACCACCCTACTGGAAGGGTGAATGAGGTGAGAGCCCCTGGGAGCAGAGGAGTTAAGGCCTAAACAGGTTCACTCAGGCCCCTATGCCAAGAATAGATGATAGAGGGAGGAGATCAGTTAGGAAGCAATTGCAGACATCCATGCAAGAGGTGGCTTGGGCCAGGGCCAGGGAGATTGTGAGCCATTAGATTCTGGAATTTTTTAAAGTTAGAGCTGTCAGGATTCTCAGGTAGCTTGGATAAAGCATTTGAATAAAAGGCACCAAAGAAGACTCCAAGGATTGTGGTTACAGCAATTGGGAGGATAAAGTTGTTCTCGGTGGAGAGGAGGAAGACTGTGGGTAGAGCAGGTCCGGGAAGCAGTCAGGAGTTCAGTTTTCAGATGAAGAAACCGAGGCTAGAAGGGTTCAATGACCTGCCCAACATCGCCAGCTAGTTAGTGACAGTTAAATCCCATACTTAAAATTCAGACTATCTGACTCCAAAGTCTTCTCACCGTCTAAGAGGTATCATAGGGAGGTTCTTAATTTTTTCTATGTGAGCAAAGGAGGTCTAGAAAGAGGCAATGAAATTTTCACCTGGCAATTTGGGGATCAAGTCACCACTCAAACTTGAGTGTTCTGGGCTCCAATTCTGATTTATTCCAGAGCTTGTGTGAGTGCATCTGTGGGAGGGCATGTGCAGGGCAGGGGAGAGGGCCCCTTGTGTGAGCCCCAGCCTGATAGATGCCATGCTCTGCCTCTCCAGCTTCCCGCTGCAGGCCTGGGGAGGGCTGGGGGTCTGGGAGTAGATGTGCCCCAGATGCCAGGGGGTGGAGGCTACATGGCCCTTGCACTGCCACGGTGCTCAACTCCAGGTTGACTCCTGCTCCCTTTGTGCCTTCCCTTTCCTCCCTACTCGGGCCACACAGTGGAAGAAGTGGACAACACAGTGACACTCATCATCCTGGCTGTCGTGGGCGGGGTCATTGGGCTCCTCATCCTCATCCTGCTGATCAAGAAACTCATCATCTTCATCCTGAAGAAGACACGGGAGAAGAAGTGAGTTGATCTGGAGCACGCTCCTGTCCTCCCAGCAACCCACCACCCTCTCATCTACCCCCACCAGCTTTCAGCCTTCCACCTGCCTCCTCGTTCCCCTCATTCCCATTCCTACTGCTCTGTGTTCTATCCCTGCCACCCCGTCCCCAACTCTCAGCCCCTTCCTCATCGCTTTCCCCCCTCCCCATCCTCCCAATATGTATTGAATACGTTCATTGAATACACAAACGCCAGCCACCTGCTCTTCCTCATCCCACTGTCTTCCTTCTCGTCCCATTAGCCTCTCTTTCCATTTGTACCACCCAACCGAGAGCCTTACCAAAGGACTTAAGAAGCCTTTGAAAAAACAGAGAAAATGTAAGATTCCGTGTACAGAGACTCTAAAATGGGAAGACCCTTCTAGGGAGATGGGAGCGAAATTCTTCTGTTAGGAATTTCTGAAAATTCAGATGGAGGTGATATTTAAAAAGTTTGAAAAGGCAGATATGGCCTCCCAGGGAGCCCTAGGATAAGTTCAGGTATAAAAATAGACATCTATAAGGGGAAGGGGAGGGAAGATGGGGGAGGTACGGAGGGTGCAACCCTCAGGCCCAGAGTTTTTGGAACAGTATCAGACAGGCTCCAGAGCGGCATGTGGAGAACCTTGCAAAACTAGAGCAGGGAAAAGGCATTTGAAAGTTGTGTTCTGAGCAAGACAGATGTGAAGAGATGGCTTCCCATTGGAACAGAGAGGGTGATGGTAACCACGAGATGCAAAGAGAAGGGAGAACTGCTCTGCTTCTGTTTGCTGAAACATTCTGCTCTGCTGAGAAGAGGGAATGCTGCTCTGCTGAGAAGAGGGAATTCCACTAGAAAGGGCAGAACTTACTCTGCAAAGAGGGGATGGAAGTTAGAGGTAGGGAGAGGACGTACAGGTAGCAGCGTCGGGGCTGGGGAGCAGGGGAGGACCCCAGAACTGGGTCGTCGATGAAGAGCTCAAGGGTTGTCTTCCTGCCTTGTGGCCAGAGGCTGTGAGGGTTTTGGTGATCTTGAGAGAGGCTAGAAGTGTGGAGCTTGATTAGGTTCTGTTTTTCATAACCAGTCTTATTATCGATGGATGGAGAACAAATTTGTCAATATATGGTTTAAAAGCACTTAGAAAAGACAACAGTGGTCCTTCAGAGCCACAGTGGGTTTATCAAAGACAAGACATGCTAAGCTTTGATGTGCGTGCCTGAAGTCCCAGCTACCTGGGGGGCTGAGGCAAGAGGATGCCTTGAGCCCAGGAGTTTGAGTCCAGCCTGGGCAACTTAGCAAGACCTCATCTCTTAAAAAAAAAAGGAATGCTAGATGTCTTCTTGATAGGGCACTGGCAGAACAGGAGATTGCTCTGGAAAATACCACTTCCTGTCACTCATGAAATGCCTAACATATGTTAGGAATTCCACCAGGCAATTTTATACACTACCCGTAATTATTATTTTACAATTGAGCAAAGTGAGGCTGAGAGTAGTGAAGTGACTTGCTCAAGGTTACACAGCTAGTAAGTGATAGAGCTGGGATTTGAACTCTGACTAATTTGGCTTCAAAGCTTAAACCATTGCCAGGATGTCCTACTGACTCATTGGCCATATCTAGAGTTCCTTCATTTATCTGTTCATTTTGTGGCTGTTTTTGAGGCACTGTGTGCAAGGCACTGTGCCAGATGCTGTAGGAAATTATGGAAGGAATGAGATTCTGCCTTGAACTAAAGAAGACAAGATACAAATAAATGTGTATACAAATAAATGTAATACAAGGTAGAGGGGATCAGTGCCAGCAATGTTTGATACAATGCTGCTGTGGGGGTTCAGGACAGGGTGAAATTCTGGGCAAGGATTTCTGGCTGAATGGGTGTTTGTGGCAGGCCTTGCAAGATGAATATAACTTAAGCCCTGGGGAGAGTGAAAGGAAGATTCTTCCAGATGGAGGCACCACTGAGAGCCAAGGCAGAGAGTCTGGGAAGTGGGCTTGTGTCTGGAGAACAAGGTTTTTGTTTGTTGAGAGAGCCGGGTATGGTGAGGTGGGCGGGGAGGAGAAAAAAAGCCTGCAGAGGGTGTTGGGGACCTGGGAGTCCAGGCTGTGATTGACTTCTGACTCAGGGGAGCTGGCAAGGGCTTGCTGGGCCCTGGCACGATCAGAGAGCACAGTAAAAAGGATCTGGCCATGGTGGGCGGAGGGATTGGGTGGGAGAGCCTCGGGGCAGGGGATAGGCTGTAGGGAAGCCTGAGGGAGTCCTTGGAGTGGCAGGGAATGCCCGCATTACAGCAGAGACAGTGGCTTCTCAAGAACAGGGAGGTACTGGACAGCATCTCACCATTGATTTTGAAACGTGGGTGCTGTTTCCTCTGTCTGGAATTTACCCTCTCTCTTTTCCTGCTCATCTTTCTTGGTTTCAAAGAAGCTTGGAAGTTTAAGGTATACTTCCAAAACGCCTTCCCTGACTCCTAGGAGGAGGCTTCCTAGGTTGGGTCCCTCCTTCCTACATCCCTCATCCTGTTATTTGCCACAGTGTGTCACAATCACTTGTTTAATGTCACATCCCCTAGGAGAGTGCACGTTTCCGACACAGTGCCTGGTACCCAGTAGGTTCTCAGTGGAGAATTATGGACTGCATGGAATACAGTTAGGTGGGTCGTAATTGGCTGGGTTAACTATACCTTAGGTATAGAGACAGACAGAGAGAGAGAGAGAGAGATGGGTCCATCCAAATACAGGTCTTTAGTGTATTCCACAGGGCTCTGCCTGTTCATTGTTATTATTAACATTTGAAGTACACTAGGGGTGTCATATTTATCAAACTTCCAGAAGCCTAGTGACTATGTTGGAAAAAAAAAAAAGGGATCTAGGAAGATCTTGATAGGCTGGAGTTAGGAACTAGATGTCGCAAGATGAAATTAATGAGGACAAAATATTCAGTCCTTCTCAAAGGCCTCAAACCCAGCTGCCCAAGCCCAGGGTGAGGATAGGATGTAGTTTAGTTGTGGCAGCTGTGAAAGACTTGGCCATTTTCATGAGCAGAAAGCTCAGAGGGATGCAGATGCTCCCTGGGGAGCTCTGTGTGCCCAGCCTGGGCACTGCTGTGGAGGAGGGACACACTGCCCAGGTGTCAGGGAGGAGGGACACACTGAAGTCAGAGCATGTCCAGCTCAGGGCGGTCAGGGTGGAACGGCTCCCGGGAGGTGTCTTCCCATCTGACCATCTCTCCTTCCTGCTGTCTTCTGCTCCATCCCACCAAACTCTGCCCAGACCTGTCACCCTTGAAGCCAAACCCACTGCCTGCTCTGCCCCTTCCATGGACTCTGTTCTTCTCTTAATACCTCTGGTCACAGAGAGCTCAGGGAGGAAGGACTGGGGGACCCTGGGGAGAGGGACTCTGTGTCCTCAGCATACTCCTTGCTGGCCTGGACCCCTCCCCCTGGCGTGGCACAGCCTGGGAACTGACCCCTGGGAACAGCACCTGGTGCCCTTTGCTTTCTGCCATGTTGAGACAACTAGGTGACAGCTAAGCTTTATTGAGAATCTTCTTTTTTTTTTTTTTTTTGAGACAGAGTCTCGCTCTGTTGCCCAGGCTGGAGTGCAGTGGCACGATCTCGGCTCACCGCAACCTCCGCCTCCCAGGTTCAAGCGATTCTCCTGCCTCAGCCTCCCTTGTAGCTGGGACTATAGGCACGCGCCACCATACCTGGCTAATTTTTTTTTTTTTTTTTTTTGAGACGGAGTCTTTCTCTGTCCCCCAGGCTGGAGTGCAGTGGCGCGATCTCGGCTCACCGCAACCTCCACCTCCTGGGTTCACCCCATTCTCCTGCCTCAGCCTCCCTAGTAGCTGGGAATACAGGCGCCTGCCAACACGCCCGGCTAATTTTTTGTGTTTTTAGTAGAGACGGGGTTTCACCGTGTTAGCCAGGATGGTCTCAATCTCCTGACCTCGTGATCCGCCCGCCTCAGCCTCCCAAAGTGCTGGGATTACAGGCTTGAGCCACCGCGCCCGGCTGCCTGGCTAATTTTTGTATTTTTAGTAGAGACGGGGTTTTGCCATGTTGGCCAGGCTGGTCTTGAACTCCTAACCTCAAGTGATCCACCTGCCTTGGCCTCCCAAAGTGCTGGGATTACAGGCGTGAGCCACTGTGCCTGGCCAGTTGAGAACTTTCTACATGCCAGGCACTCTTCTAAGTGCTCATTTCTCCTTCCAGCAACCCCACGCAGAAGGTGTCATCCATACATCTCTTTCACAAATGAGGGAACTGAGGTACAGAGAGGTTAGGTGACATGGCCTCTGGCTACCTTAGCTCTGTAGAAGGCCAGGGAGAGGCACAGGGCTGGGTGCAGGGCCCACAGCTCCTGCCACAATTCTCCCCCTACTCTTGCTCCTCTCCTCACCACTGTCCCTTCTCTCTCCCTCTCCAGGAAGGAGTGTCTCGTGAGCTCCTCGGGGAACGACAACACGGAGAACGGCTTGCCTGGCTCCAAGGCAGAGGAGAAACCACCTTCAAAAGTGTGAGCCCTGCTTCGGGCTGAGCAGCTGCAGGGAGCCCCCTTTCTGATGATGAAACTGATGCTTGAGCCCCATCCGTAGAACCCATGTGCCTGAGACATCTGCTGCTTGGCTCAAACTGTAGTCTTTCCGGGCACAAGAAACCAGAGTCCTGCCCAGCCTGCCCATCTGCTTCCCAGTCAGGGCTCCCCAGGGACAAGGGATGGCCAGGGGAGGGGGTCTGTGGAAGATTCAGGAGAAAGAAAGGAGAGGCTAGGGTGGTGTGGAGGGGCTGGTCCCCTGACACCTGGGCAGATGGGGTCTCCTTCGGTCTCCCTACCCTGCACAATCAGGGCCTTAGTTTTCCTCCATACTTCTCTTCACAGGAGACTGGGAGGATCCGTGAGGGTTGTCCTAAGAGCTGCGCCCTGGAGATGGGGTGTAGGAAGAGGTGGCTTCCTTTGGAGATGGGAGTGGGCTGGAGGCCTCTGGAGAAGACCTGGGGTGGAGGCTGATGGGGGCAGGCCCACAGTGAGAGGCTGCCTCGGCTTCATAGGATGCCAGATCCCCCACAGTCTTCCAAGTAGGGAACTTCCTTTCCCCTGTCCCGGGACCCTATCTGCCTATCCCCTCCCCTGCTCAGAGTTTTTAAGCCCTCCCAACCAGGGCTGGCCGCCTTGGTCTTGGGGGGTCATGGCCACCTAGCCTGCTCCTCTGCTCTCTGGGTTACTGAAGGGCTCAGGAAGGGGCTCCTCGAGCCTTCCTGGAGCACCCGAGTGCTCCCTATGCCTTTCCAAGCATTTCTACTTGGGGAATTGGGCCGCAGAGGTAGTGAGCCAGTGTCCTGGGCCTCTGGGATGCCCGCCCCATCGCTGCCAATGCTGGCAGCCCCTCCCCTGGCATGGCAAGACCATCGCCACTCTGGGCACTCCTGAGCCCAGCTCTTCCCTGCTCCTCCCCCTCCTACCTGAGAGGCTGCACCCTCCAACCTCCCATTGGCTCGCTCCTCCGTGCCCTCCATCACGCCCTGCCCCCAGGGTTGTTCATTTCCCAGCCCTGGGTCAAGGGCCTGCCTTTGCCTCAGGGACTCTCTTTCTTTGGATGAGGGGGTCCTTGGGTTTCCCAGCTGCTTCTTGCTCAGCTGGGCCACCCCCTCCCACCCTGGAGTTGGGGAGGAGCAGGGAGTGGGTGCCCACAGTTTTCCTTTGCTTCTCCCAGAGCTGGTTTGCACAGCCCTTGTGTGTGGGGCTAGACTGTGCCTTAGTCCTGAGTCCTAGCCCTTAACCCCATCCTCTCTAGCCGGTATGTCCGGACATAACAGCAGAGTCTGGCGTGGTGCTGGTGAGGGTTCTCCAGCTCTCCCCTCCCCAAGGTCATAGAGGGAGCCATGAGGCTGGAATTGGCCAGTGACTGAATCTTGGAGACACCGGCCAGGTGCTCCTATTGGGGTTTCTAGCCTGTCCTAGGGGGAGGTGGTGATGTTGGGAGTGAGATCTCCTGATGCAGCCCATTGCGTGAGTCCCTGTGGGGCAGAATTGGTGAGGCCAGGGATGGCAGGGAAAAGTGGTAACAGGCCTCTCGGCCCATCTACTTCCAATCCCTCTCTCCCTTACTGATTTTTTGATGCCCTGTCTTCTGGGCCCCTAGAAGGGATGAGAGAGGAGTAGCCCTCTTTTTCAGAGAGTTTGGGGTCTACCTCAGAGCTCTCCCTGTCAAAAAGCAGCTGCAAGCCTCGTGAGGGTGGAGGTGGGGGAGACTGGGGACCAGTAGCACCTGCAGGGTGCCCGTGGCTGTGGCCAGTGTCCCTTAGCCAACCTGCTGGGCTCACCAGTTCCCCATCTGATCTGCCTGTGCGCCTCCCATTCTTCTCTACCTAGAACCTGTCATGGGCTGGGGTTCAGATTTTCCTAGCTTTGGGAGCAGACAGACCAGAGCCACCAGCCATTCAGAAAACTTCTTACAGCTGCCTTCATGCAAAACTGCTTTCTTCTTCCTTCTCAATGGTGACATTTGAAGAGGTGGAGCACCTTGGGGCTTCTCTTCCTGTCTTAAGAGAAAGCCAAGGCATGTAGAGTAGGGAGAAGAAGGGCACCATCCTCTCTTTCCTCCCTTGGGTCTACTGCTGATTTCTAGATGGATCATGCAGCTTCTCTGGGCTCAACTCTTTCCATCTACCAAATGGATGTAATAATACTTACCTACCTCACAGGACTGTTGTGAGGCGTGGTGAGTTTTGTCTAAAAACATCTTTTTGGCTTGGAAAGGGATCTGGGAAGCCAGGTATTAATTGCAGGGATAGTTCCAAGTCTGTCCTGTCTTCATCTCTATGTCCCATCTCTAAACCCCCCCCCACCACACACACACACGCTCTCTCTCTTTCTTTCCATCCCACCCCCTTGGAATTATTTAGTCTTTGCAATATTAGAAACCTTGACTCTGATACTTAAAGCTTCTTGTCCATGGCTCTTTTTTGATGGTTTTCAATAGATGTGATTGAGATTGTAGAGGGGGCATTTTTGGTTGCCCCCATGCCTGGGGGCACTACTAAGAATGTTAAATTTAGCCCCCACAACAAAGAATCATCCTGTCTCATGTCAACATTATACCTATGGAGAAACACTGGCATGGATTTGCACTAGGATGTATATGGGCAAAGCTATCTTCCCCAAGTGGAACCTCAGTGCATGCAAATCTCTGATGGTGGCTTCCAGGGCTTGTGGGCTAGAGAGAGCCACTTACAAAGTCGATCTTGAGAGACCTGGGCGCATGCAGCTGCGCTGAGTGATGGCAGCAAGACTAAAGATGAAGTTCCGAGCTCCTCATCGACTACAAAATATGAAATCAGCATTCCAGGTTCTGGGCTTCTCCCCATGTCGGAACTGAACAGAAGGCAGCCCGAATAAACCCCTGATGTTAGAGAGGCCTGGGGAGAGCAGCCGATGGGGCTCAGACTACATATAGCAGGCCGATCAGAGCTCTTGTGGAGTGAGGGCATGAGAGCACGCTTTGAGATGGCAGGAGGTGGGGTGTGCTTGTGTGGAGTGTGCGTGTGGAAATGCATGCGTGTACAGGCAGTGTGGGTACTTGGCGGCGTGACTGTGGAGTGGGTGGGCTCTGCATGGAAGGGGTGATGCATGATGGGCAGATGCTGAACATTTCAGGAGCCGTCTTTCTTGGGCTGAGCTGTGCCTGTTGAGGCATCTGGAGACTGAGAAAGAATTAAAGGCAGAGAAGACCAACCGTGCTCCTGCATTCCGTCACTCCATGACTTCATCTCACTGTTACAGACAGCTGCCATCAGAGGGCTGGCGGTAGGGAGTTCCAGGAGCAGGGACTTCTCGGGAAAAATCCTATAGCTTGCTTTACTTTACTTTGTCCCAGGTTGGAGTCCCTACCCTCCCACCTCCCACCTGATATGCAGTGCTTTTGACTATCTTATGCATGGTTTATTCCTCTGGCTTGGATGACAACAATACCCATAGTCAATTTTCCTATGTAACTATAGATCAAATGATGCAGCGACAGGCCTTGGGAGGCCTCAGGTGTGCGAGTGCCTCTGGGAGGCACAGATGCACACACACCCAGCACTGACTCGTGTTCAAGCACAAAACGGATATAATCAGTCTGGCCTCTACAACAAGTTTTGCATTGTAGAGTTGTATTTAGCTTTGCCTTGGATGAAATAAAAATTATCTTTAATAATTTGGGATTTGGGGACTTCCATTTTTGACTGGTTGGGAGTTGGGTTCCAGTTTTATTTCTTGCCAGCTGTGCTTAGGACAAGTTTCTTTACCTTCTCTGAGCCTCAATCTGTTTGTGTCTAAAATGTTACCTGCCTAGGTGAAATAACACAGGCAAACTGCCTAAGAATGTCTGGCACATTCACAGGTGTTTGGGTCATTTCCATTCCCATACCTTCTCTGGAGAAGTTGGCAACGTGGCTCTTTAATACTGAAATCATTGCCAGGGCCTTCCCGGTATGGATGACCTTGGTCATGACCCTGGCACCACAAATGTCACAACAGCTCCTCCCCCAGGCTCGCTCTCTCCTTCCCTTCCCAGGGTTAGTTAGGTCCAGGTAAAATCTGCTTCACATGAATGCCTACCTTCCAAAGAGTTTCCGGGTGCTGGGCATAAGGCCAGCGCCTGGGAAAGAACTGGGGATATGTACCAAAGTGTAGGTGTTTGCTTATATTCTTGGACTTTCTCATACCACAATTTCTTACCATACCGTATTCCTCTCTTCAATGGATTCACCTCACACTGCATTTCAAAGGGTTCCAGATACTAAGTACTCAGAAGAGCTTGTTGAAAGACCCTCTCTTCTCCGTCAAGGACTCCAGGTACGCAGAATCAGTTTCGGCAGGTGTCCCTGCCAGCTCTGCTTCCTCCAGCCCTCAGCTATAGAGACTGTGCGCTGTGCTTCTGCCCTGAATGGATTCACCACCTGGGTTCCCCACGCAGCTACTTTCCTGTCTTCAGGTACTTCCTGTTGCCTGGGACCTCCTGCTACCTTCCCATCTGCAATACACTGGTTGGATATTGGGGTTTCCTGAGGCAAGCCTGGGTTTAGAACGCTTGGTATGCTATGCATTGAACTTGCAGTTACCCCTGTAAGGATCAGTCCCCAGGTCTGATTAGGTCTCTGTCATTGCTCTGTTTCATCCCTACTTCCTTTCCCCACCCAATAGCCATTATAACTGACAGATGGCCCAATGTCTCAAAACCACATTAGGAACCGGGACTGTCCTGGGCAAACCTGGATATAAGGTCACTCCCTGTTAAGCTCCATGCCAGCCCCATGCTGACTCAATGGGGACTAACATACACACAAATTAAGGGTCCTTAATTTGAGCTGGTGGCAGGCACGCAGATCAGACTGACTTTAGGAGGTCTGTACACCTAAAAATAAAGGTGAAAGTGAACATATGTGCTTAGGGAATCTTTCAGAAGGGCCGTGGTACAAAAGCTGAGAATTATCTTCTACTCCCCTGCATTGGTGTTAGGAAAGAAGCTGGTTGCACTTTCCTCCCCTTCCTCCCCAAGCATGACGCCTTCTCTGTTGCTTTGATAAGAGAGAGGGGAGCTTTGCTGACCCCAAGGGCTAGGACTTTGCATTAAAGGAACAGAAAAGATTTCTTTTGATAGACCCTTTGGTCTTTTGGCCTTTGGGCCTAATTTCTTTCTTTTCTCTAAATCCTGTCTTTGGCCAGCTCTCCTCCCTTCCTTGCATTCTGCAACCCCCAGATTGGGTCAATTGACTCCCGATGGAGAACAACCCTTTAACTCCCTATGTTCGGCTTTCCAGGAGGCTGGGGGGTATCCATGCAAATTCACTTACCTAACAGAGGAGGCAATAGCACAGGTGCATCTGCTCCAAAATGGTAGACAGTTACCAAAAAGAAGTCTGGACCTTAGGAGTAAGCAATCTCTCAGATTGTGGGGAAGGTGGCTCATCTAGATCATGGGAAGGGGGAACCCTGGTCTCTGACATTCAGGGGCTAATTGGAGGAAAAGGAGGCCAAGAAGGGGACTGATGAGGAAGCACCCAAGGGCAAGGCAGAGTGACGTCTTTGAGGCCAATATAGAAACAGTGTTAAGAACAGGGTGACCGCCGGGTGCAGTGGCTCATGCCTGTAATCCCAGCACTTTGGGAGGCCGAGGCAGGCGGATCACGAGGTCAGGAGATCGAGACCATCCTGGCTAACACGGTGAAACCCCGTCTCTACTAAAAAATATATAAAAAATTAGCCGAGCATGGTGGTGGGCGCAGGAGAATAGTGTGAACCCAGGAGGCGGAGCTTGCAGTGAGCCGAGCAAGATCGTGCCACTGCACTCCAGCCTGGGCAACAGAGCAAGATTCCATCTCAAAAAAAAAAAAAAAAAAGAACAGGGTGACCATCGCTAAGTTAAGGATCAATCCTTGCCCCTTGGTCATTGGTGACCTCTGTGAACCCAGCAAAGTGAAATGGGTCAGCCAGATGGGGGGAGATGGCAGAAGCTTGATTCTAGTATGTGGAAGAGACAGTGGGAGGCGGAAAATGGCCCTGGTGCATAGGTTACAATTTCAAGTAACTTAGCTGTGACAGGCATTGGCCCTGGTAGGAAGGAGGGTAGATGGTTTTCTTTTAAAGATGGAAGAAATAAAAACAAGTTAAATGCACCTGAGGAAGAGACAGTGGAGCCAGACAGCCTGCAGTAGTTGAGAGAGAGGAAAGAAAGTGTCGTTTGGGTGGACCCAAGGGGATAGGATCTAGTGGCCAGGTAGAATGATTGGCCTTAAGATGGGTCAGGTCACACCTCTGGCACCAAGACAGAGGAAAGGGTGTCAAGGGGAAATGAATGCAGGAAAATCTGCAGAGGGGGCAGGGCAAGAGATGGAGAGACTTTGCTTTACAATCTTTGGTTCCTATGGTGTTATCATGCCATTTAGAGAGCAGACTTAAGGTTGAAGCCAGAGAAAGCTGAAGACCCTCCCAATTCAGGAGCCCTAGGGCTCCCACTCCCTCAGGCAGATGGCCAGCCCTTCACTGGCATTCTAATTGGACCTGTGCGCACTGTAGCAGTAGAGCACACACAAGCAGGAGGGGAAATGTTCTCTCCTAGCTCATTGCTTAAACAAAGCCACCCTCAGTGCTAACAGGAAAGATGTAGGGTCCCCTTCCACTGCCTGCAAGCAGATATAGGAAAGAACAATCCTGGACTTAGAATCCAGGAATCTGGGTTCAAGTTCTCACTCTGTTACCCACCAGTGAAACGGCCTTGGGCAAGCCACTTCATTTCTCCAAGCCTCAGTTCCCTAACCTGCAAAATGGGGATGATGACATCTACTGCATGGTACTCTTGTGAGATTAAATGAATCAACAGGTATGAAATTTTTTTTTTTTTTTTTTTTTGAGACAGAGTCTCGCTCTGTTGCCCAGGCTGGAGTACAATGGCACGATCTCAGCTCACTGCAACCTCCACCTCCCGGGTTCAAGCAATTCTCCTGCCTCAGCCTCCCAAGTAGCTGGGATTACAGGTGTGTGCCACCATGTCCAGCTAACTTTTTATATTTTTAGTAGAGGTGGGGTTTCGCCACGTTGGCCAGGCTGGTCTTGAACTCCTGACCTCAGGTGATCTGCCCGCCTCGGCCTCCCAAACTGCTGGGATTACAGGCGTGAGCCACCATGCCTGGCCTGAAATACTTTAAAAGCTACAAAGTGCAGGCCATGTAAATGTTAAGTAGTGTATAAGCTGAGCCAGCATTACAGGAGGAAAACCCAGGTGTGGCCAGCACTGAGCTCACACCCTCCTGTTCCTGGTCAGGAGGGGCTGTCAGCTGAGTGAGTAAGGGCTGGGAGGGGAGTGACCAGCCCTTCCTGGCTTCCTGGCAGACTTGGTTATGTCAACTGCCCAAAACCAAACTTATGATCTCACCTCAATCTGACCCCAAATCTGCTCCTCCCCATGTTTCCCCATTCATCCAGTCATCAGGCCAAAAATTTTAGAGTCTACCACGACTCCTTATTTTGTCTCTGACCTGAAACCTTTTTGTCAGCAAATCCCATTGGGTCTATGTTCAAAATATATCATCACCTCAACTACCTCTCGCTACCACCATTCCTACAGTCCTTGCCCAGGCCGCCCTGGCTCTCCCCTGGATTATTGCAGTAGCTTTCTCACTGGTCTTCCTGCTTTTGCCCTTGGTCCTCTTTAATCTAATTTCCAGGGTGGTTCTTTTAAAACAGGATTAGATGATGTCATCTCTAGCTCTGGCCAAGGTGGAGGCATAGAGACCATTTACCTTGCACCTTAAACAACTAAAAAATTGGAAAGCACATATGATACAATGGTTTTCAGACCCTGGACAATAGGCAGTGGAGAACTGTCATTCCTGAGAGGGAGAAACTCATGAGATGAGCTTTACTATTGCTCCAGTTTACTGCCTGGAGATCGTTTCTAGGCTGCAGTGCCTGGAAGGCTGGGGAGGGGGCCCCAGGCTAAGCCTAGCATTCTCTCTGAGTTGTGGAGAGGTGCCAAGAATCTGGGGGAGGTTAGGATAGTAAGAGTTTGCAAGACCAGAGAAACTTGGAGGGTCCCCCCAAGTTTTCAGCTGAGCACTGATAGTGCAGATGTGTGAGGAAACTACCTAAGGCAAGGGAAGAAGCCTCTAGAAAGGATGAGGAAGGAAAATCCCTGGAGCTCACACAGGGCAGCCTTTAATCCAGGGCTGACCTCACCCACTACCCAGGCAATGCCCTGTGAATCCTCCTCCTCATCTCTCATGAATTAGGAAGTTTTGCCGTTTTAGTTGGCTGCAATGTGAACTACTCTTGGCCCTGCGTGAGCTCCGGGGATTGCTTCCTCTAATCTTTTCTGATGGTTCTTTCTCAGCTTCAGGTGTGCCTGGATCAGCACCTGAAGACTCACGGGGACCCTTTGCAGATCTCTGGAGCACTGTCTCTGTGAAGCTGTGTCTTCTCTGAGATACTGCCCAGTGAGCCCTATCCACAGGACTCCTAACTCCATCTCTTGGATTCTGGGAGGTTGCCAGACTCTGCCAAGTCCCCTTTCCTGGTGCTGTAGCAATTGGAGGGCTCCCTCATTTGGTTCTCCTCTCTCAGGAATCACTGACCTGTGCTGCCTGATGCCCTGTGTCTGAAAGCCATTTCGTGCATTTTCTCCCCAGCGTTTTAGTTGTTTCAGATGGGAAAGTAATTGCATTTTTTGTTACTGCATTCTTGTCAGAAGAAATTCATGAAAATTTATGTTCACTGAAAAACCCGTACAGAGTTGCTTCTAGAGGTTTTGCCATTGTCAAAACAAATAAATAACCTAAACCTCCTTTGACTGGTGAGTAGATAAAACAAACTGTGTCTAGCCATACAATACAATGGAATATTCCACAAAATCCCATGCACTATGGGATTCTCAAATGCAGTATGCTAAATGAAAGCATTGGATGAATCTCAAATGCAGTATGCTAGGTGAAATAATTCAGACTCAGAAAGGTACCTGCGTTATCATCTGTGACCCATGTACCACTCTGGTGGGGGTGTTGATGATAACGAGGGACACTCCTGCATGTGTGGAGGCAGGGCGTATATATGAAATCTCTTTACCTTCTGCTCAGTTTTGCTGTGAAACTAAAACTGCTCTAAAAAAAATATATTAAGTGTTGGGTCGGTTGCGGTGGCTCATGCCTGTAATTTCAGTTTTGGGAGTCTGAGGTGTGAGGATCCCTTGAGGCCAGGAGTTCAAGACCAGCCTGGGCAACATAGTGAGACCCTGTCTCTCCCAAAACATAAATAAATAAAGAAAATAAAAATCAACAATAAAATAAAAAGTGAAGTATTAAGAAAGCCTAAGTCCGGGGGTGGTGGCTCACGCCTGTAATCCCAGCTTTTTGGGAGGCTGAGGCGGCGGATCACTTGCAGTCAGGAGTTTGAGACCAGCCTGGCCAACATGGTGAAACCCCGTCTCTACTAAAAATACAAAAATTATCCGGGCATGGTGGCAGGTGCCTGTAATCCCAGCTACTCGGGAGGCTGAGGTGTGAGAATTGCTTGAAATCAGGAAGCAGAGGGTGTAGTAAGCCAAGATCGTACCACTGCACTCCAGCCTGGGCTGGACTCAGTCTCAAAAAAAAAAAAAAAAAAAAAAAGAAAGAAAGCCTAAAGCCTCAAAAACAAACAAACAAAAATATACTTACTATATGGTTCCATTTGTATTACATTCTGGAAAAAGCATACTGTAGGGACAGCAAACAAAACAGTGGTTGTGAGGCGCTATAGGTTGGGGATGGGTTGGCTACAAAGGGCAAGCGAGGCTTTTTGTGGGTGATGGAGCTATGGTGGTAGTTGCTTACTTGTGTACGTTTGTCAAAATTGGCAGAATTCTACACTAAAAATGAATTTTACTGTGTGTAAATCACACTTTAAAAAAATTACAATGAGATGATGTCACTCTTTCTTGCTCAGAACGAGTCTGTCTTATTCAGTCCTCATAGCAGCCCAGAGAGCCCTATTGTTCTGGCCCCCATGGACTCTTGGATATCTTCTTTTTTTTTTTTTTTTGATACAAGGTCTTGCTCTGTTGCCCAGGTTGGACTGCAGTGGTGCAAGCTTGGCTCATTGCAAACTTGATCTCCTGGGTCCAAGCGATCCTTGTACCTCAGCCTCTTGAGTAGTTGGGACTACAGGTACATGCCACGGCACCAGGCTAATTTTCATATTTTTAGTAGAGATGGGGTTTCACCGTGTCGCTTAGGCTGGCCTCGAACTCCTGCGCTTAGGCCATCTGCCTGCCTCAGCCTCCCAAAGTGCCACCATGCCCAGTCTAACTTTTTAAATCTTTAGTATTGCTTGAATTTTTATAACTATGCAATACATTTGTAATCAACACACAGACACACACACACACACACACGGGCCCACCATTTTGAGTCAGTCTCCTTGCCTCTAATGCCCAGATTTTTTTCTCTTCACTACAGTGTGCTCCCACATCACTCCTTTCAAATTCCCTTTTTGTTTTTCTCTCCCACACTAAACTCTCCCTGTTCTCTGGACATTGGGCTTCTTGGTACTTGTTCCTTTGTACGTGCTGAGCCCTCTAGCTGGAATCGCCTCCCTGGAATGGGTATGTGCCTGTTTGCTGCAGTGACACATGCCTCTATTGCAGTGCTTTCCCACTTTGTATGAAAAGTCTTCGCTCTGCTTCCCCGCAAAAACGAATGGGCTGGGGCTGGAGTTTTCTCTACCTCCTGCTCCAGCACCTGGCCAAGGTTTGCACTCACCCTCCATCACGGTCCTGTAATGGCTTGCAGGTGAGGGTGGGGGCACCTTCTTGCGGAGGCAGCTCTGGGCCACAGTTGGGAGAGCCAGGCCCATGCTCTGGTTCGGGCCTCACCTGTATAGGATTTAGTCTTCTTCCTTCCTTGTGAAAAAGGGGAGGATCTTCTCTACCCACCAACCTCCTCTCCACATCCTCCCTTCCAAAGACAGTGAGGATTTGCCATGTTAGCCAAGTCATAACTTCCTGGTTCCCTCTTGACCTCCCCAGCAGAATCACCTGTGCTCTAAGTGTAACAGGCAAAGGTAGGTGCATCTCAGTCCAAGTCCAGATCAGGAAATAGCACAAGCATTTCAAGGTTAGCTGCTAAATGTCACACTGAGACATTCCATGAATGTACATATGTGTGTATATATATATGTGTGTGTGTGTGTGTGTGTGTGTCTGCATATGTATATAATATATATATTTTTATTATCATTCTAGTTACGTAAATTTTTGCTTATAATTTCTCCTTTGACCTATGAATAATTTAGAAGTTTTTTTAAAAGCATGTATGTATTTTATATTTTAAAAATTATTGTTTGCGGGCTGGGTGTGGTGGCTCACTTGAACCGGAGTTGGAGACCAGCCTGGGCCACATAATGAGACCTCTTCTATACAAAAAGTAAAAAAAATTATCTGGGCATACTGGTGTGTGCCTGTAGTCCCAGCTACTTGGGAGGCTGAGGCAGGAGAATTGCTTGAGCCTGGGAGATTGAGACTACAGTGAACCGAGATTGTGCCACTGCACTCCAGCTAGGGTGACAGAGTGAGATCCTGAGTCTAAAAACAACAACAACAACAAAAGAATTAAAAAACAAGCAAACAAACAAACAAAATTATTGTTTGCTATTGCCTTAGAACTTAATCACATTATAATCAAAGAGCCCAATTACCCCTTTGCCCAAATACCTTTTGCTGCTAATTTGTTCAACTCAGGATCTGGTCAAAGCCCATGCCTTACATTTGATTGTTACGTCTCTTAAGACATAACAGTAATTGGCCAGGCACGGTGGCTCACCCCTGTAATCCCAGCACTTTGGGAGGCTGAGGCGGGTGGATCACGAGGTCAGGAGATCAAGACCATCCTGGCTAACAAGGTGAAACCCCATCTCTACTAAAAATACAAAAAAAATTAGCCAGGCCTGGTGGCGGGCGCCTATAGTCCCAGCTACTCGGGAGGCTGAGGCAGGAGAATGGCGTGCCCAGGAGGCGGAGCTTGCAGTGAGCCGAGATGGTGACACTGCACTGCACTCCAGCCTGGGTGACAGAGCAAGACTCCGTCTCCAAAAAAAAAAAAAAAAGACATAACAGTAATTACATGACATTGATTTGTTGAAGAGATGGGAATGTCCTATGGTGGAATGTCCCACCTTTTGGATTTGTCTTTTAGTGGTGTCATTTAATTTGTTCCTCTAATTCTTGTATTTTGTTCCTCTAATTCTTGTATTTCTTGTAAACTGGAAATTAGATCTAAAAGATTTATGTTAAACATTTTTGGTAAGATGCCTTTAGATGATGCAACATGAAGGTGTACTTCGTATTCACATTGGGAGGAACATAGTTTAGTGGGTAAGGTGATGACAGCTTGATCCCTTCATTTTGAAGTTAGGTTTCTTATTGAGATTAGCGAGGGATCCGTGGGATGATATGAGGGTATTATGTGACTACGCAGTTCTCCGTGGTCTTAGTCCATTCATGCTGCTCTAAAAAAATACCTTAGACAGGGTAATTTATAAACAATAGAAATTTATTTCTCACAGTTCTGGAGACTGGGAGGTTCAAGATCAAGGTGCCAGCAGATTCGGTGTCTGGTGAGGGCTCATTCTCTGCTTCCATAGATAGTATCTTGTTGCTATGTCCTCACATGACAGAAGGGGCAAAGAGGCTCCTTCAAGCCTCTTTTATAAGGGGCACTAGTCCCATTGATGAGCAGGGCGCTCTCCTGACCTAATCAGCCCCCCAAAGTCCCACCTCTTACTACCATCACCTTGGGGGTTAGGATTTAACATACAAATTTTGGGGGACACAAGCATTCAGACAACAGCATCCATTGATGATCCTTGCCCGAATCAATGATTTCATTAGAAATTGCCAACGGTGGCTTCCTATCATTCATCTATATTGATTAGCTATACTTTCCCTCACCACCTGGAGCCACCCTGTTACCTGGAAGTAGATTTCTATGGCAAAGCAGAATAGTGCTAATTTTTCCTCTTTAAATATCATTTCAGAGTAAGAGCCTGGTAGATTGCCAACTCCAGTGGTAACAAAAGGATGGTGTTTTTTTCTTTTCTATTTTCTTCTGTTTGTTTGCAAGTTTTCACTTATTATAGCTTACTGGTGAATTGAAACTTTCGTGATTATGTAGTGACCCTTTTTATCCTAAAGTCAGTTTTGTCTTTTTGTCCTAAATCCTTATTTAGAAAAATATTATATAGCTACCCCAGCTTAAATTTGATGAAATGCTTGCTCTCTGTACCTTTCTCCACTTTTTCAGTTTTAATGGTTCTGTAACCTGGTGTTTTGTGTATGGCTGTTACAAATAACCTATAGCTTGATCTTACATTTTTATCCAATTTGCCTATCTCTGTATATTATTTGGTGAGTTTAATATTTATTGTGATTATTAGTACTTTTTTCACTATCCTATTTTGTATATTCTATTTGTTCCATTTTTCTGTGCTTTTCCCTCCTTAGTGCCCTTCCTTCCCCTCCTTTCTCTTTTGTACTTGCTTGATGTTTTTTGTTTTTTATTCATCAATTGCTACTTTCAATTGTTTTGGAAGTGACACACTTTTATTTCCGTTCTTTTGGTGATTACTCTTTTAACCATCTAGAACATAGTATAAACATTTTATGTAACATAACTTTAATATATAACCTTCCTCTTGAACGATTTAAGAACTTTAGAATATTTTAACTCCAGCTCTCCCCTTTAATTTACATGCTGCATGCTGTTGTTACTCCATATTTCAGTTAGGCCTTTAAAAATTAACCCACAATGGAACCTTCTTGGTCAAATTGTAACTAGCTAGCATTATATTTATATACAGGGTCTTTTGTCTTTACTGATGTATTTTTCTACTCATGGCCAACCAATAATCTGTTTCAAAAAAAATTAACCCACAAAATAGATATTATTGTTATTTTAATAATATGTAGACATGCCTGTAATCCCAGCACTTTGGGAGGCCAAGGCAGGTGGATTGCTTGAGGTCGGGAGTTCAAGACCAGCCTGGCCAACACAGTGACACCCAATCTCTACTAAAAATTCAAAAATTAGCCGGGTATGGTGGCATGTGCCTGTAATCCCAGCTACTCGGGAGGCTGAGGCAGAAGAATCACTTGAACCTGGGAGGTGGAGGTAGCAGTGAGACAAGATCCTGCCACTGCACTCCAGTCTGGATGACAGGGCAAGACTCAGTCTCAAAATAATCATAATAATAATAATAATAATTAGACAGAGTGTGTTTAGACTTATCTACATTTTCACAATTGCCTCACTATTCCTTCTTGCTTGCTTCTTGGTTCTTCCTTTTAGGATCATTTTCCTCCTTCCTAAAGTAAATGCTTTATACATTCTTTTAGAGAAAGTTTGTTGATGGTGAAGTCTGTTTTTGTTTTCTTGGAAATGCCTTTATTCTTGAAAGATAGTTTTGTAGGATTCACAATCCCTGATTGACTGTTATCTTTTGGCATGCTGGAGATATACTTCCACTGACTTCTAGCTCCTTTATTGCTGTGGGAAAGCCTGTTGTCAGTCTAATTGTGGTAGATTTGTGGTACTGCGGTTGGTCTGGGTTTTCTCTCTGCTGCTATAAGGAGTTTCTTTTTGTCTTTGGTGTTCTGCAGTTTCATTATAATGTACATAGGTGTGGATTTATTCTAATTTTTCCACCTTGGTTGTATGCGTGTACACTATGGTGGTTATATTCTGTGGATTCACACCTTTCATCAGTTCTGGAACATTCTCAGCTCTTATCTCTTTGGATATTGTCTCTCTCTCATTGTCTTGATTCTTTCTGTCTGGGATTGGGGATATGTTAGAATTTACCATTCTAGGCTTCATTGCTCCTAGCCTTGTTTTCATATTTTTAATCTCCTTATCTCTGTCTGCTGTTAAGCCTAGTCACTTCTTCAATTTATCTTCCAGTTCATTTGTTCTCTCTTAATTGGTGTTTTAATTGTTATTTCCCCATCCACTTAGTTTTTTATTTTTATAATTATAATTTTTATTTCTAAAAGCTGTATTTGGTTCTTTTTCAAATATGCCTTTATTTTGCTTGATTATTAATATATCCATTTTTAACAGAAAATAACAAGTGTTGGGGGGGATATGGAGAAATAGTAACTCCTGCGAACTGTTGATGGGAATGTAAAATGGTGCAGTCTCTATGGAAAGCAATATATTAGTTCCTCAAAAATTTCAAAATAGAATTACCATATGATCCAGCAATTCCACTTCTGGGAATATACCCAAGAGAATTGAAAGCAGGGCCTCAAAGAGATACTTGTACACCCATGTTCATAGCAGCATTATTCACAACAGCCAAAAGATAGAAGTAACCCGAATGTATAGACAAAATGTGGTATAAACAATAGGATATTATTCAGTCTAAAAAGGGAGGAAATTCTGACACATGCTACAACATGGGTGAAACTTGAAGACACAATGTGAAGTGAAATAAAACAAGTACAAAAAGACCAATACTGCATGACTTAACTTAAATGAGGTACCCAGAGCAATCCAGTTCACAGAGACTGAAAGCACGATGGGGGTTGACAGAGATTGGGAGGAGAGGGAAATGGAGAGTTGTTTGATGGGTACTGAGTTTCTGTTCTGGAGATGGATGGTGGTGATGACTGCACAACAGTGTGAATGTACGTAACACCACTGAACTATACACTTAAAAATGGTTAAGATAGCAACTTGTGTTATGTGCATTTGACCACAGTTAAACATGATTTTAAAATGTGGAACTAGTATTCATTTTTTATTTAAATATTTTATAAATTATCATATTGGAGGCCCTATAGTGTGGTAGTTTACAGCATGAACTCTGTATTCCAAGTGCTCATGTTCAACTTACAGTCTATAACCTCAGGCAAGGAGCTTAACCCCTTTGTGCCTTAGTTATTTTAATCCATAGAGTAAAGATAAGAATAATATCTATCTCATAGATTTCTGTGAGTATTAAATGATTCAGTACATGATGAAGCACTTACAATAGTGTCTGGCACATACTAATACTCTGTAAATATTGCTTATTATTATAAGTCTCTAATATTCTGACATCTGAAGCCTTTGGAGTTCTAAATTAGCTGTTTTTTTATGCTGCCCACTTAAGGTGTTTTTTATTTTTCAACATCTCTGATCTTTGATTGTGAGCTCATATTTGGAGGATCTTTGGGAATCCTGAGGCTCTAAATTTGGCATATTTTCCTCCAGACCGTCTGCAGTTTGAGACCACCTTTACTGCCATCGTTTATCTCTGCTTCATGTAGGAGCCCTGGTTCAGCTCCTTTGTCTGCAGCGTGGCCAGGTTTAGCTCTGCTGCCAGCCTTCATATAGGTTTCTACCCAACATTTTAGTGTATTGCTCCCAGATCATCATCTTAGTTTCCTCTCACAGTTCTGATGGTTTTGTTTTATTTTGTTTTGTTTTCTGCATTTCTATTTTCTTGGTTTTTGGCATTTGAGGAATTCTGTTGTTTCCTAAGAACCTAGTACAGTATGAATAAGTATATTTCATCTAGGATCTGACTTAACTATAGCAAGAGAGTCCTCAGAAAACCCAAGCTTTCATACAGCTACCAAAAAAGTCCATGGGGCTTAATTCTTTGACCATTTTGAGTGCAGGGACTTATTCATGCTTACATCTTCACAACCCAGCTTGGGGACTGCCTCATACCTGGCAGCTGATCCTTTTTGTTTTTTAAATGTAAGAAGCCACACTGTGAGGGTTCTCCAGGTGGAAAAAGTTAGGACACAGGACCAGCATTTCTTTCCAGCCACTTGGGGATCCCTGATCGAATGTCACCCTCGACTGCCTAACTCATCTCCTTCCCAAGTCATAGGTTATCCCTGGCTCCTGGCTGATTATCACAGGCAGGGAGGGAGGGAAAGAAGCAAAGGGAGAAGGCCCTGTGTGGGAACCAAACTTGTTCACCCTGGCTTCTCTAATCTGCAGCTCACTCTTGCTGCCACTCAGCAGATCTGGTCTCCCTAACTCTTTTTTCCCCTGCCTCTACTTTGAGACTCAATTGCTTCCCCAGGACTTTTTTTTCTCCCCAAGCCAAAGAATGGAAGTTCAATGGTCCCAGTTCAGTTCTTACCAAGCATTCCAGCTAGCCTATGCCCGAGATGTTACACAGCTCTTTAATAATAGTGGCCATAGCTGTAATAACAATAACAACAGGAGGTAACAGTAGTCATACCAACAGTAGGACAGTGCATTTTGTATTACAACTGGTTTCTTGCTCCAGTAGGCTTGGGGATGAGTGAAGACGGACAGGGCTGGCACAGACCCTTTCCTCCTCCTCTCTAGCCCACAGTGATCTGGGCTTTCACAAGACAGCCTGCTTCCATTCAGTAGCGTGGGAAAGTTCCTTCTTGGCTTAGCAATACTCCTGAGACCTTGGCCTGCAGGCTGGGCTTGTTCAGTGGGCTGCGTCTCTCCCTGGGATGCTGGGAGCACCAAGCGTGGCTGAGCTAGGGCTGCTGACTTCCTCTGGGCGCCTCTGGGCTACGAGGGTCTCTTACAGGAATTGAGGCCCTTTGCTGCTCCAAGAAATGCTGAGGCTGTGGGCAGAGGGGTGTACCCAAGAGGACTCTTGCTCTGTGTCTGAATTTGGGGGATCCCCAGGTGGGCAGGGCAGGAAGGAAGCGAGTCCCAGCACTGCAAAGGGGCAGCAGCATTACAGCTCAGCCTAGAATAAGAGAGACCAATGAAGAGAAAGCCAGATTATCTGAAACTGGACAAAGTGGTGACATGTGTAATATGAGTCTTCCTTTCCTGAAGCACTTTGCTTCTCTCCCTACCCTGCAGAGGGCCAGGAGGTCTCGTGAGCCTTTCCACTCTCTTCCTTATCAGAATCTTCTCTCTAGAAAGGATCTGATAGTCTCATTCTGTCAGAAAAGAGAAAGAGAGGCTTGGTGTGTTCTATTCCCTAAGGTATTTGCATTTATCAGAAATCTCTGGCCTAAGGGATTTCAGCCTTAATAGTGCAATCTCAGGCTGTCCCTTGCTTGGAGGGAAAGTTATTTGGGATGTAAAGAGTTGTCAGAGCCATTTAAATCAAACCTAAGGATGGATTGGCACCTCCCAGGTAGAGGACTGGAGGGAAGGCACAGTGGGTAGGGCAAAGGTGCCTTACCTTCCAGACATTGTAGATCCAGTTGAGATAGGCTGAGACCTTGGTGTACACTCCTGGGGTGCTCGGGCCCCCGCAGCCATAGCCCCAGCTAACGATGCCCACCACCTGCCACTGGTCAGATTGGTACATCAGGGGCCCACCACTGTCACCCTGTGAGAGACCAGAACAGAGACTGCTGGGGAGGGCAGGTGAGGTGGGGGGGCTTCTCCTTCTCTGCTCCCTGAACTGGCCTATCTGTTCCCCTGCACTCCCTGCTGCTCTCCGATGTTCCACCCTCACCCTCTTTGCTCATTAGCACCCTGGAATGCTCTTCTCTTCTGGGGCAGAAGGGCTTGTCTGTGGGCAAGTAAGTTGCAAGCGTGCTGTTATCCTTCTCTCAGAGATTCACAACTCACATTAGCAAATTAAAGGCTCTGAGTGATGCCGTAAAAAAGCTTGGTTATTGGCCAGGCGCAGTGGCTCACACCTGTAATCCCAGCACCTTGGGAGGCTGAGGCGGGTGAATCACAGGCTGGTCAGGAGTTCGAGACCAGCCTGGCCAACATGGTGAAACCCCGTCTCTACTAAAAATACAAAAATTAGCTGGGCATAATGGCAGGCACCTGTAATCCCAGCTACTCAGGATGCTGAGGTGGAGAATCACTCAAACCCAGAGGCGGAGGCTGCAGTGAGCCGAGATCAAACCACTGCACTCCAGCCTGGGCAACAGAGTGAAACTCAGTCTCAAAAAACAAAACAAAAAAAAGCCTGGTTATCATTGTTTAACCTAGTCGTTCCAAAATTTATGTAATCACTCATAGAGTGCCTATTTTGTGCCAGGTAGTGTTCTAAGCAATTGGGATCCAACTGATGAAAAAAACAAAGATCCCTGCCCTCAGAAAGCTTAGGATCAAATAGGGTGAGAGACGGTGAACAAGCAAATAGCAAAACAAGAAAATGCCAGAAAGTGAAAAGTGCACTTATCTGGGAGTCCTTATCAGCTCTTTTAGCCCCTGGGGCTTCCTCCCTCTGAACCCAAAACTATAGCCTAAATGCCTGTTTAATGCCCCCCTTTCCTCCAACAACTGTGAGCTCCCTGAGGGATCTCCAAAGACTACCATGTTCATGGCACAAAAGCGATGACTAAGAGATGCCTCTTAAATGAAGGAATTTAATGACTGGAAATGGAGGTGAGAGTAGGGTAGGGGTTTTAATGAAAATGGTTCAGGCCAAGACTGATGGCTCATGCCTATAATCCCAGCATTTTGGAAGGCTGAGGTGGGAGAATCCCTTGAACCCAGGAGTTTGAGACCAGACTGGGCAACATAGTGACCCTGTCTCTATTAAAAAACATAAAAGAAAAAAGAAAAAAAGAAAATGGTTCAGAAGATCCTTTGGAAGTATGGGGGAGGAAGAAGGTCTACAGGGATTGCTAAACAGTCCTGATGGCCAATGAGGCTGGGGTGAGGGGCACACACAGGTGCGCTTCCGGCATCCTGCAGGTGGTAGTTCCTTCCTAGTGTAGTTCAGCAGCTTGGGGACAGTCACAGAGAAAATAGACCTGGGATTCCTGACCTCAAGGGGCTAATCATTCTGTAGCTAGTGAGAAGGGTGGGTGGGGAGGATGAGTAATGTCATCTTCGTTGTTGTTGTTTTTAGATGGAGTCTCACTGGGTCACCCAGGCTAGAGTGCAGTGGTGCAATCTCTGCTCACTGCAACCTCTGCCTCCTGGGTTCAAACAATTCTCCTGCCTCAGCCTCCCAAGTAGCTGGGATTACAGGTGCGCCACCATACCCATCTAATTTTTGTATTCTTTTTAGCAGAGATGTGGTTTCACCATGTTGGCCAGGCTGGTCTTGAATTCCTGACCTCAAATCACCTGCCCGCCTCAGCCTCCCAAAGTGCTGGGATTACAAGAGTGAGCCACCATGCCCAGCCAGTAACATCATCTTTGAATGTAAAAGAGACATTTGAAATCTCTCTGCTTGTCTGCATCCATCCATCCACCCACTCATCTATTGGTACACTTTTATCTGACTGTATCCTTTCTTTCCCTCCTTCTCTTCCTCCACACATTGAGTGCCCATGATATGCAAGGCTTCCTGTGGGGCATGCAGCCTCTGGGTTTTCTCATCTCTCTAGGACCTAAACCCTATTCTTAGAACTCCCCGTGATTCTTGGAGGCCCCACCTGGCAGGTGTCCACACCCCCTTCCGGGATGCCCGCACACATCATCTTCTCGGTGACTTCCCCCTGGTACGCATCGTCTGCATTGCACCGTGTGCTGTCAATGACCTGGACTGACGCCTGCAGCAGTATGTCAGACATCTTCCCTGGGAGGGTAAAAACACTCACATTCCCATCCTTGCCTTCTATCCCCCAGCCCTGGATTGCCAAACCACTTTGCTTTCTGCCTGGTGCCTTGGTGCTTGTTCCTCCAGGATGGGTTTCTCTGAAGGGTGGTCCTCCTTCCCATTACTTCTGGAAGGTGCTCCCTCATACAAGGGCATCTCCTGCCCTGTGGTCCTGCACCCAGGACTTACCTTCACTCTGCTTCGTAAAGCCCCATCCAATGATCCAGAGTGGGGTGGCTGGAGTGAGCTCCTCATCAAAGAAGGGCAGACAGATGGGCCTGACTGTGCCTGCCAGGAGCACAGAGGGAGAAGGAGATCTTTTATTCATCATAAGTGTTAATTTTCTGTAAATTATGATGCTTTATGATTATGGGGATCTTGCTGGTCTGGGAGAGACTGGGCTAGCTAATTCCTGCAGATAGTAAACTACTTGGCTCTGGGCATGCCTTTAATAGGCAAACCAGCCAACCCAAAGCCCATATCCCCAACCACTTTCTTTATCTTACTCTCAGACACCAAGCCAATATTATTCCTGCCCTAAATCACTCCAGGGACAGATACTAGACAACCAGAGGCTGACATCTATAGCCTAGACAATTGTCCACACTATCCAATCCCAAGCATGCTCAATCTTGCCTACCCTACCTTGGCCAGACCTGCCCATGGAAGCCACGGATGGCTCTGGGCCATGCCTTCCCCTCACTCCTGCCTCCTGGTGGACCCAGCTGCTTCCCCAGGCGTCCCTGTGTTGGGGGGTGGGGTATGTCCCTTTCTCTCAGGAATTATAAATAATAAACTCTTCTTTCAAAGATAGTTGTGTCTGTATCTGTCACCTTACCATACCTGATTAAAACAATTCCCAGGCACAAATCTTGAAACACACACCAGGGTTCAGGAGAGCCTGGCAGTTAAGATCTCTGAAAGGGGTCACACTGGGGCCTCTAGAACACTTGTTCTATGGGATGCTAGTAGAAGTGGCATGAAAAAAGGATTCTGCAGTCAAATAAATTTAGAAAAGGTAGGTTAAACGCAATAAAACAGATTGTTTTAAAAACTTCTCCTACCTTTAATAAACTAACATGTTCCAAGAAGGGAGCTGTAGTATGAAAATGTTTCCCAAACTTATTTGACAATAGGATCCTCTCTTCTCCAAGGGGCCAGTGTCCTGTGGACCCCACAGTTGGGAATGCTGAGCCAAATATATTTCAATATAAGCGCAAGGCATTCAACAGAGCTGTTCAAAGACTCTGTGGGCTGCCTCACAGGTAATGGGTTCCCTGCCCCTGGAGGAGAGCAAACAGGGGCACAGTGACTCCTTGGCAGGGATACTGAGCAGGCTCTTGGGTATTGGTCAGTGGTGGGGAATGAGCTCGATAATCTTTTTAAAAGATGTCCCAAAACTCCAAGATTGGATGAAACTCCAGTGTTCACTTGAGGGACTCCACATAGAGAAGACAGGCCTTGGAAGAATCTCCGGTAGGGAATGGAGTGGAGGTGTTAGCTGACAGCTTGAGGAGGCCTCATGGCATCAGTGATGTTAGGCTGATGTATTAGTTAGAGACAAATGGGCAAGCTGAGGTCTTGAGAGGAGACATTATGTGCCAAGGGCAGTCAGTGAGCTAATAGCAGAGTGGGCATGAAAACTGATGTAAGGGGCTTGAGTGGCCTTGGGCCCTGCTTCTCACCTGAGAAAGTGAGTGGGAACTGCAGCTTCATGAGGGCAATATCATTGTCTTTGGGGTACATGGGGTTGAATTCAATGATGATGATCTTGGCCACAGCCAGGGATGGGAAGCTGCCCAGTTTGTCTGAGCCGGCCCGCACCTTCCAGTTGAACACATCAGTATGTTTCCTGGGGGCAGAGACAGCTGGGTTCAGGCCTGATCCAAGCCTGAGGAGGCTTTGCCAAAGGCTGGGTCCCCAGGGCCCTGGGGATCAGGGTGCTGGATGTCACTGCCTTGGGAGGAAAGATGATGGTGAGGCAGGGATGGTGGAGAAGGGTCAGTCTTTTGGCACTTACAAGAAGCCAAATTCAAAAGGGGGATTTGACCCTTTTTCCTCAGTGAAACCTGCCCAACGAAACCTCAAGGAGGTCTGGGGAAGGGGCTCCTCTAATGCCTGAGTTCTGGGGTCCTGGTGCTCTCTCCTCCAACCTTTCTCATTGTGTTACTCATGCTGTCAGTTACATTATGTGCTTTCTTTTTCCCAGTGCCAGGCACAGCTTAGTGTGCAGGGATGTTTTTCCAGGAAAGAATTTATAGCTCTCACCAGAATCTAAAAAAAAAAAAAAAAAAAAAAAGTGGTTAAAAAACGCTGGCCTAGATCGTGAGTGCCTTGAAGGCAGCGGTGGGGTCTAATGCACTTGGGCGCATCATCTGGTGCTTGGTACCTGGTGCTCATTAGATATTGAATGAATGAATAAATAAAAGCAAAGGGGGCGCCAGACGCGGTAGCTCATGCCTGTAATCCCAGCACTTTGGGAGGCTCAGGCGGGCAGATCACTTGAGGTGAGGAGTTCGAGATCAGCCTGGCCAACATGGTGAAACCCTGTCTCTACTAAAAATACAAAAATTAGCCGGGCACGGTGGCACATGCTTATAGTCCCAGCTACTTGGGAAACTGAGGCAGGAGACTTGCTTGAACCCGGGAGGCGGAGGTTGCAGTGAGCCAAGATCATGCCACTGCACTCCAGCCTGGGTGACAGAGCAAGACTCTGTCTCAAAAAAAAAAAAAAGTGAAGGGGGCCTGGGAGTAGCCCTTCCCTGATGTAAGGCCAGGCCTCTCTGTGGACTGAAAAGGAATCTATGCTCTTTAATTTTTTTAAAGTTTCCAGACATAGTGAGGACGTGGCTGTGACTCTAGACTCTGGAACAACTTCCTGGTAACAAGCAAAAAGAAAGTGAGTTCTTGGAAGTTGAGGCAGGTGGGAAGAGCTTTTGTGGCTTGAACGATATGGGGGTGGGGTGAGGACTCTGGGTATCTGCTGGTGTCCCACTGGGAAGATGCCATGCTTGGTGACCAGCACCCTCTGCTCAGACACCCAAAAGACTAACAAAGAGCATCACGGCCATTGTCTCATTGGGGCCGCCACACCCTGGCAAACGTCTCTAGTGGGAGAGTGAAGGGAAGGAGGGTGTCAGGAGACAGGACCCCAAGCTCTCTGGCCCCTGACTGGCCTTGGTCCCCAGAGACCTCCTTACAGCTGGGGCCTTACCTGAAACAGTGGGCTGCCGTGAGGACCCAGTGGGGGTCCAGGATGCTCCCTCCACAGACGTGCTGTTTGTCGTACTGGATGCTGACCTGCCAAGGCCAAGAATCCACAGAGGCCTCCTCCCCGCCCACCACACGAGGGGTCTTCAGGCTCTCCCCACAGGCTGGACGCAGGCAGAGGCAGGGAGGAGGCAGGAAGTCAGGCTCTTGGGGATGAGACTGCCTCCCCTTAGTACCCAGCATCTGCTCTAAGCAGGGCCCTTATGGCTGGGGCCAGAGTGGGGAGAGGACCAGGCCAATTTGAGTTATTCATGGGAGGTATTGAGTGTCCCAGACCATAGGCTTTCCCCAAATCTCCCACTCCTTTTTCTTTCTTTCTTTTTGTTTGTTTGTTTGTTTTTTTTGGTTTAAGATGTATTTAGGAGTTTAGACTATGAACACGGGTGTGTCCGTTGTGCTGGGAATCTGTGACCTTCACAAGTGATGCAGAATTACGAAAGCCCTGCCCCGGTGGCGTGTCCCCAGCCGCTCCCACTGAGTAACAGTAAACAGACACCCACAAGCTGTTTTGTGACTCGGAAGTGGACTGTCCCATCCAAAACTCCCCCTTCTCCAAGTCTGTTACCCCTGCCAGGGGAGTCTCTCAATCTGACATCCTGTCTTCCTACTGACTGACCTGGCTTTCCCACCCTCACCACCCCTGGAACTCCTGTAAAGCCCTCAGGTCCCACCTCTCCACCCATGTTCTGCCTTTCCAATTCTTCTGGCAGCCACCACCACAGTTGTGGAGCCATGCACAGATGGTAGAAGGGCCATTCTAAGGGGAAGGGCTGGGCTTTTCAAACACCACCTGATTTCAAACACTGCTTTCTTCAGGCCACCTTGCCCGCTCCTGCAAAGCCCTTCGGGATCTCCCTTGAGGGCAAAGTAGAGTTTCCACTCCTCCTGGAAGCCTCCTGCTGTTTCATAAAAAGTCTCTGTCTAGCCAAATTCATCTGCTTGTGGTTCTCTAAAAAGTCATGCTGTTTTTGATCCAAAAAGATGCCCTTCCCATTGAAATGCTGTCTCATCTCCTAGTTCTCTAAATCAGGGATCCCCAAACCCTAACCCCTGGACCTCAAACCAGTACTGGTCCGTGGCCTATTAGGAACCTGGCTGCACATTAGGAAGTGGGTGGCGGGGGCAAGCGAGCATGACCACCTGAGCTTCACCTCCTGTCAGATCAGAGGTGGCATTAGATTCTTGTAGGAGCACAAACCTTATTGTGAACTGCACATGTGAGGGATCTATGCTGTATGTTCCTTATGAGAATCTAGGCTGGTTGCGGCGGCTCATGCCTGTAATCCCAGCACTTTGGGAGGCTCAGGCGGGCAGATCGCCTGAGGTCAGGCGTTCGAGACCAGCCTGGTCAACATGGTGAAACGCCGTCTCTACTAAAAATACAAAAATTAGCCGGGCATGGTGGCACATGCCTAGAGTCCCAGCTGGGCTAGTGATGGGTGCCTGTAATCCCAGCTATTTAGGGGGCTGAGGCAGGAGAATCACTTGAATCCAGGAGGCAGAGGTTGCAGTGAGCCGAGATCGCAACACTGCACTCCAGGCTGAGTGACAAGAGCGAGACTCGGTCTCAAAAAAAAAAAAAAAAAAAAGAGAATCTAATGCTCTCTATCCCCCTCTTGGTTTGTGGAAAAATTGTCTTCCATGCAACCTGGTGCCAAAAAGGTTGGAGACCACTGAACTCTAAATCATTCATTAACCAATTTGTGTCAAGTGCCCTCTGTCTTGGGGCAGTGCTGGGTGCTGGGAGAGAGTGGCAGGCAAGACAGACAGACATAGGCTTTTCCTCCTTGAGCCTACAGATGCATTTTTCAGTGTTTAGCCCGGGCCCCCAGTCCCTGGGAATTTTCCTTTTTCTGGAATTCCCACAGGCTGTCCTGGGTGTTGGCTCCCCTTTCAGTGTTGTTGAGCTTAGGTCTTGGCTTCTTGGTAAAACAGAGGTCCCCTCAAGGGAGGACCTGTCACTTATGCTGCTTCATGCCTTCAGGGCTACTCAGTGCAGAACCTCAGATGGTGTGACCATTCATTCATTCATTCATTGACCAGCCACCACGTGTCAGATCCCACACACTAGGCATTGTGGGGTCGGGGTGCGGGGCACACGATAATGAATGAAACTCTCAACATCCTGCAGGGAAGCATATACACTCGTAAACTGCAGAGGCAGCATTGTGACCTTCTTCCCTTAGGCGTTCTGATTTCTGGCTATCCTTCCAGGCCAGTCTCAGTTCTCTATGAAGCTGGTAGGATGAGCTGAGCCACATTGCTTGTTTTCTTTTCTGATCTCCTCTGCTAGAGCTAGAAGGGTCCCTAGAGATCCTTGATGGGCAGTGGGACTAAACGACTTCTTGGGAAAACGAACTTCAGGGAGGTCAGATGAATGACTCGAGGCCACACTGGAAGTGAACGGGACTGGTGCCCAGGTCTTCTGACCCCCGGCCAGCTCTCTCTGCAGCATGTCAACTGTGACTGTTACTCAGTTTGGCATTTTCCACATGTTGTCTTGCACCTCTTTCTTACTTAGTCATAAGCTACCGAGGATAGTGGCCAATTATTTCACTCATCTGGTACTTTCTACTTCTAGCCAGCAACTGACAGAGTGAGACATATTCTAACTGTTCAATGAATATTTGCTCAAATAATGAATGTGGGTAATCTGATCTTGGATACCTGAGCTGATTGTGACAAAGAAGGCTATGTGGGCCCTGACCAGGGGTGGGAGGCAGTGGAGGCCCCGTCCTGCCCTTTTCGGTCTTCCTAATGCTCTCTCCCAGGTCTCCACTTAGGTTGTGGAGCCATGCACAGATGGTGGAAGGGGGAAACTGAGGCTTGGAAAGACCCAGAAGAAGAATGTGACCTGCCCAAGGCCACCAACAACTCGAGGGGGCATTGACCTACAAACCCAAGGGCTGTAGACCAAGGCAGAATGAAACTTGGAGTCCCAGAAATTTAGGAGTGAAGATGAAGGTCTTCCTCCTTGCTGATTGCCGGCCCAGGCCCCAAACCCTCAGAGATCAGGGGTACTCACCGAGACAGTGGAGGGAGACCAGGGAGCCTGAGAGACAGGGCCTGGAAGACAGACACAGCGCCCTGTGGTTTAAGCTTCTTCCTCAGCTGGGAGGCAGGGACTCAGGCCTCCCGATGCTGTTAATTCAAGTCCCCTCCCAATACCTCAGAAATGTGGAAGCTGCACAGTGGGGAACATCTGGAGACTGCATTGACATCCATTGCATTTCCTGCATTGACACTTCCGTTTGGTTGGATTCAACCAGCGCACAGCAGGTACCAACCCCACTGCTGAGTACCTGCTGTGCGCTGGGCCCTGCCTGCTTCAAAGCCCAGCCTGGGCTCCTGGGACCCAAGAGGGAAGAGGGCAGAGCCCGGAACACAGTCTGTGGCACTGCGGGCTTTCCAAATGGAAGAATGGGATTTTGATAGAATTTTAGGTAAAGGATCATTCTGCTACCAACCCTGTCCTTTTCAAGATTTATTTTCGGTGAATAAGCGGCCCTCAGCAACATCCCTGAATGCTAAGAAGCCAGCCTCCTCTCTGAGCCACTTTGCCGCAGTGTGACAGATTTCATCTGGATGCTCCGCTCTAACGCAGGGTGGCGAGGCTCAGGAACAGGCCACCCACAAGGGCCGTGGAGCCTCTTCCCTGGAGCATCAAGAAGGTGGGGAGCCCTGGCTGGGTAAGTGGTAGGGAAGGACAAAGTGACTTTGGAATGTTGCCTATTGGGCAATTTATTAGAAAACCTACAGCAGTAGCAAAAACTATTTACTATCCAGATTGATGGAAAGGTCACATTATCCATCCCTCTGGCTTTGAGTAGGACAACACACTTTGTCCAGCTGTCCATTATATTAAAAACAAGTCAACACAGAAAACCTCTCCAAAATGTGAGTCTATAGCTCTTGGCATTGAATGATCTGTCTGGCTAGGAGTTCTTCCTGATGTCTGCTTACATTCCCCTGGCGGCTTGGGGTTCCAGGTGAGCTGGTGGCAACCCGAAGAGCAGTGTCCATGAGGGGGCCTTCTGTAGGCCAGAAGGTGTCCCCTCACTTACCCACTTGAGTTCCGCACGTGAAGCTCCTGGCTGTTTTCTGTGATTTCAACAACATCCAGATCCTGGTCTGGGCCGATCTCCACAGCTCTGAAAGTGGGTTTGCTGCTCACATCAAGAGGGAGAGAGAGTTGTGAGCTGGGGCCAGGGGTTAGAACAAGATGGTAGAGTTGGCCCCCACTCTCAGGAGACAGGGTGGCAGAGAATGCTTGGTGGGGAGTGGCCAGGGAATGGAGGTGGTCTTAGTCAGTGAAGATGGGGCCTGCTTTGCTATACAATAAAGAACACACCCTTGGCATCCCAGGACTCAACCCTCAGTGCATTGCTGATGTAACTTGCTTTCTTGGGCGGGGACTCCAAATCCAGAACCCAGAGCCCTGGAGAAATGTTAGGGGTCTCCTTTCCGAATTCCCAGCTCTGTCCGTATTTCAAATATCCCAGCAATGTCTTCTGGTTCACAGCAGGGAAACAAAGAGGCATAGGGGCTCAGGTTAGCTCCCTTCTCACCTGGGAGGGATTTGGAATGTGGATATTTGGTTCTCCAAACAAGGCATCTGGTCTGACTTTTATAGTGGGGGTATGTTTTTGGCCCCCGTAGAGATATTTAATAGAACAGGACTGGATCTGTCTTCATATGAATCCAGACAAATGTTTCTCTCAACTGGACCACCCTCCCTCTTTCTCCCTCCTAATCCATGCTTGCTGCTTTCAAACCTTGGGTTGCAGTTTTTCCTCCTCCAGGAAGCCTTCCCTGATTAATTCCATCTCTCTGATTGTTCCTTTACTGAATCTGCCTCTTCTAAATCTTTTCCTTCCATCCCTAACTATGCTAGTAATGTTAGTAGAAGCTCTCCATGGAGGGCTGGGTCAATCCATGATACTGGTGGGTTGGCACATTCTCAGGCAGGAATGCTGGCACTTCCTGGAAGGACCCAAGTGTCGGACCTGGGAGGACTAGAGTCCATTTTAAGAGTCCTCATGATCTAGGTTCTGTCCCTGGCTCTGGCACTAGTTTGATGTGTGGCCTTGGGCAGGTCACATTCTTTTTCTGGGTCTCTCCAAGCCTAAGTTTCCCCTTCTATAAAAAGATGCATGGGGCTGGGTGCAGTGGCTCATGCCTGTAATCCCAGCACTTTGGGAGGCCGAGGTGGGTGGATCACCTGAGGTGAGGAGTTCAAGACCAACCTGGCCAACATGGTGAAACTCTGTCTCTACAAAAATACAAAAATTAGCCGGGCATGATGGTGGGTGCCTGTAATCCCAGCTACTCGGGAGGCTGAGGCGAAAGAATCGCTTGAACCTGGGAGATGGAGGTTGCCGTAAGCAGAGATGGTGCCATTGCACTCCAGCTTGGGTGACAGAGTGAGACTCTGTCAAAAAAAAAAAAAAAGATGCGTGGACTAGATGATCCCTAGTGTCTCCCACATCTTGAAATGCCTATGGTTCTAGGACAAGAAGGGCCTCTGATCTAGAGAGAGGAAAGAAAGTAGGGAAGTCTGAGACCTAGAAGGACGGAATCTGGTGGAAATGGACATTCCTAGGAAAGTTAACTTCTGTTCACCAATTCCATCCCAACGAATGATTCTGATGAACTTTGATTTTGTGAAGCACAAGGCTCAGGTGGTTTGGTGCCTTACTGAGCTCCAAAAGGACAGAAATTCCAGAAGCCTATCACCTTAAGAACCCCTGGAGACACCCAGGTTTCATAATCAAGCCTCAGCCTGCTGTGCCAGGTATGGCTGATGCAGCAGTTGACTGGACTACAGTGGGGAGGCAGGGCTGCCTGCAGCGAGGCTGGGCTCCGTGGCTGCAGGAAGAGGGGAGAATAGCAGGTGCCGGGCATGACTTCCTCACTCTCCTTGAAGTGAAGGTGCTGGGGTGTGCTTTCTAGAGGGTACTGGAAGTCGCCCCCTATGGAGAGTAGAGAGCAGCAGAAGCCTGTTGAGCAGAGAAGAGAGAGGCAAATAATTCTGATTGATTTGTAATGGCTGCCTGGAGCATTTAGTGAAAAAGGACTTTGAGGCTGCATTAGGGATCCATGGGAGAGAGTTCTGTGATTGGTTGGTGATGTCTGCCTGGTAGAGTTGTTTTTTTTTTTTTTTTGGCCTAGTCTCTGGGTCCAGTCTCTTAGAATCCTGAAGAAGTTTGAGTCCTGCCAGAGATAGGTTATCTCAATCTGCAACTGAATGTATGGGTTCTTTTCCATCCTCTCCAGCTAAACTCTCTGAGTGATCAACCATCTCATCAGCCCCTTCCCTTATAGATGATGTCCTACATGAGAATAAAGAATTACTCAGTCTAGAAACAGAAACAATATGGGAACTCCTAATGCACAAGAATTAGGGGTCTTGGGCTCAAATTCTAGCCCTCTACCTCCCAGCTACTACCCTAGCAAGTTACTTGCTTTCTTTGGGCCTATTTATGAAATAGATATAATAACTATCTTTTTGGTTTTCTGCCAAAATCAAATGAATATAAATATATAAAATGCAAATTACTCTTATTATAATCTTGCACCTTTTCATCCACTCCAGATTTGGAACTGCTTTTGAAATTTGCAGAGAGAGCTGGGATTGCTGAAGATGGGGCCCCACTGAAACTAGGCTCACTTAAGCTAAATCTTAACCAATGAAACTTTGAATAAGTTAACTTGGCTTTTGTATTATTGGGCAGGAACAGTTTCTTGCAAAGTCAGGACAAAGGAGTGAAGGTTGAGGAGTAAAGGAAAGGTGAGGACTGCATAGATGCCAGAAGTGTGTGTGTGAGTGTGTGTGTGTGTGTGTGTGTGTGTGTGTGTGTGTTGGAGGGCAGCACGCATTCTCTCACTGGCATTCCAAAACTATCCTATGAGGCTGGCATTAGTTCCCCCAATTAACTCCTGAGGAACCTGAGGCTTAGGAAATCTAACTTCATATTGCTTGTAAGTGAAATGCTGGGATTCAAAAGCGATTCTGCCTGGCTCCAATGCCCGTATTTTTTAGGAAAGAGAGATGAAGGGAGGAAGGAAAGGAGGAAGAGGAGGAAAGAGGAAGGAGGGAAAAAGGAGAGAGGCACAGGTTGGTTACCTGCTGTAGCCCATCTGCCTACAGGCTGTCTCAGCCAGAGCTTCTGTGAAGTTGTCGAAACAGGCAGAGAACCAGTTCCCTGTGGCCGGGTCCAGCACCTGCAGCGTGGATCTGTCCTTGGAGAGGCGGACTGGGAGGAAAGGAACCTGGGTTAGATGGAAGGGGGGGCCCATCTGGCCCATCCCCCTCAGAACTCATCATGAGACCAGCCCAAGCTCCCCCAACCTAGAACTGGGGGTGCCACAGAGCCCCAACGCTTTCAATGTCAAGGGAATTTCTTCCATTTGGCTTTGTCTATTTGGGCCCCATTTTGACAGTAGCTAGTGTGACCAGACGTCCCAGGGTCAGTCTCCATTTTGACCTGTTGCCCTGGCCCAGTGGTTAATAGTGCCCCCTTTTACTCTTACAGGTATCAATTTTGATGGTCAGTTATGTGGTCACTCTGCCCAGTGACCATATACAACTTGTTTAAATTGTATGGACCACATACCCATCCATGGTCCATACAACTTGCCCAGCCTGGGGAAATAAATGTCTGAGAGAGGGACCTAGGTCCTTCTCCAAGTAAGGTCAGAGGGGAAGGTTGAGTGAGAAGTCCTATTGGCAGTCGGATGACAGGTGCCTGTGGGCATTTGACTTCTGATAAAGAAAGCAAATACACAGAAAGTCACTCAGCCCTGCCCTCAGAAGCCCCATCACTCATCTCCTACCTATCTTTTTTTCTTCAGAGCCCAAGCACCAGGGGGATGAAGGTAAAAGAGCCCAGCCCAAGAGAGAATGTGGATTTTACGCTCAAAACATCTCCTATCCATTGAAAGGACCTGGCTCAGTCCTGTCACATAGCCCATCTCAGCAAACACTAATGAATAGAAGGACCAATAGCTGGCGAAGTGGCTGAGAAGTCTCTTTTCTATTCTCCTTGAAATAACAAATTTCACAGAAAGGAGGAATGCCCTAAGGTCACCCATTCTAACCCTCTGCCTGAAATCCAACCAGGCGCAACACACATGGGGCAGGCTCAGTTACAGTTTCCTGTCCTTTCTGGCTCACATTTGTTCATCAAATAGTTACTGTTTGCTGTGTGTTAAGTACTAGGATTTAAAGGTAGACAAGACACGGTCCTGCTCTCAAGAAACTTATACAGCTGGGCATGGTGGCTCACGCCTGTAATCCCAGCACTTTGGGAGGCTGAGGTGGGTGGATCACCTGAGGTCAGGAGTTTGAGACCAGCCTGGCTAACATGGTGAAACCCCGTCTCTACTAAAAATATAAAAATTAGCCAGGTGTGGTGGCTGGCACCTGTAATCCCAGCTACTCACGAGGCTGAGGCAGGAGAATCACTTGAACCTGGGAGGCAGAGGTTGCAGTGAGCCTAGACCAAGACACTGCACTCCATCTTGGGCCACAAAGCACTCTACCTCAAAACAACAACAAAAAAACAAACAAAGAACCTTATACAACAAGGATGAAAAGTGACAAGTAGGGGGCAGATACTATGCAGTGGGCCGTGGGGGGCCTGAGCAGACCTCCTGCTGGGCCCACTTCTCTTGTCCCTCAGACCCTGCACTCACCTGCCACTGCAGGCCCTTCGGGGAAGCTCTTGACACAGTGCTCCTCGTCCTCCCCCAAGGGACAGTCCAGCTCCCCGTCACACAGCTGCTTCCTCGGGATGAAGTGGAGAGGCTGCCCGCAGAGGAAGTAGTATTTATCCAGAATCACCTTGACTGGAAGGCAAGCGCAGGGAGGGGCAGAGAAGGCTGAGGGTCAGGCTTGAGCAGGGAGAGGCTGGGTTTTCCTGGCGATAGTGCTGGGCTCTCAGACACGCATGTGTGAGTTCCAGGCTCAGTTCTGCTACTTGGTAGCACATAGACTTGGGCCTGAGTCTCAGCTTCCTTGTCTGTAAAGTGGAGATGGTAACACCGGCCCCATCCCCACAAGATGTCTGAGGAGTCAAGAGAGGTCATGTGTGTGGGAGAAATTGAGAAACAGGCTGCTACCTGCCTCTTACCCCCCAGTGCTGGCTCAGTATGTTCTGGTAAAAGAGGAGGAACCCGGAGTCTGAAGACCCAGTTTTGAGTCCTAGCTCTGCCACCTACTGTGGAACTTAACTTTTTTTTTTTTTTGAGACCGAGTCTCACTCTGTCATCCAGGCTGGAGTGCAGTGGCGGGATCTTGGCTCACTGTAGCCTCCGCCTCCCAAGTTTAAGTGATTCTCCTGCCTCAGCCTCCCGAGTAGCTGGGATTACAGGCACGTGCCACCACACTCTGCTAAGTGTTTGTATTTTTAGTAGAGACGGGGTTTCACCATGTTGGCCAGGCTGCTCTCGAACTCCTGACCTCAGGTGATCCACCCGCCTCGGCCTCCCAAAGTGCTGGGATTACAGGCGTGAGCCACCCACCGCACTCGGCCTTACTGTGCAACTTTATATGGATCACTTTCCCTTCTTAGTTCTCAGTTTCCTCATCTGTACAACGGGATGATGATATCTATAATATCTGCCTCACAGGGCTGTTGAAAGCATGTGGTATGATGGTAGTTGTGAAAATGTCTCATAACTATTAAGTATAGTTCTAGAGGTGGGTGCTTTTATCTGGGTGAAAGAAACACATGGACACGTGCAGGGGTATCAACACAAACTGGGGCATGTTGTGGGGGAGGCAAGGGGAGGGAGAGCATCAGGAAATATAGCTAATGGTTGCCGGGCTTTATACCTCAGTGAAGGGTTGATCAGTGCAGCAAACCACCATGGCACACGCTTACCTACGTAACAAACCTGCACATCCTGCACATGTACCCCAGAACTTAGAATAAAAGTTGAAGAAAAAAATAATTAAAATATATAAATAAAAATAACTAAAATTAAGAAAAAAAGAGAAAGATCTGTGAAGCGGTTGTTCCTTGGTTTTGTTTTGTTCCTGCTTGCCGTCTTTAGATTCTGCCAGCTGCTTTCAAATTCTGTTGCTCTTTTGCCATCTTGGGATGATGGAAAGATGTTGAATGTGTTTAATCCTTCAGGGAACTGATATGTTAACACTTTTTCTGGCCGTGCATGGTAGTTCACACCTGTAATCCCAGCACTTTGGGATGCCAAGGCTGGAGGATCGTTTGAGCCCAGGAATTCAAGATCAGTCTGGGCAACATAGTGAGACTCTCGTCTCTACAAAAAGTTAAAAAAATATTAGCCAGGCATTGTGGTGTGCCCTTGTGGTCCCAGCTACTTGGGAAGCTGAGGCAGGAGGATTGCTTGAGCCTAGAAGTTTGAGGCTGCAGTGAGCCGTGATCACATGATTACACTCTAGCCTGGGAGAGAGAGCAAGACCTTGTCTCAAACAAACAAACAAACAAACAAACAAACTTTTCCTTAGTGAAGACCCACAGCCAACACCCTGGCAGGAGGCAACTCCTCCTTCCTAACTGAATTCTCTCTTGGCCTGATGGGACCCTCTCCAGTCCAGTATCACCCTGCGCTGGTCTTAAGAGTAGTGGCATTAAATCTAATAATGGTCCCTGCTTGTCACCGTGTCAGGAGCTTTCCATACTTTTGCTCATGTAATCCCGATAACAGTCTTGGGAGGGAGGTGTTATTACTAACTCACATTACAAACAGGGGCATGGAGAATTGAAGGTCAGGCTTTATTTTCCCAGGGCACACAGTGCTTCCGGTGTAGAGCCAGGGCCCATCTAACTCTCTGGGGAAGCTTGAGATGTGATCTGCTGGCCCTGATGCTCCTGGCTTGAGTGAAGCAAGGGAGAAGGAGGAGCTAGATATTACTTAGCTCTTTGGAGTTTGGTTTATGATCAGGAGCCAGATTAAGGCAGAGTCACCCCAGCCTCCTGGGACAAATCCAGGAGACAGCATTGCCAGTTGAGGCTCCAGAAGCCATAAGGTTGAGGGAGCCCGGCCCAGGATGGGGGACTGGGTAACAACCTCTGATTGCAGAATCTGGGGGCCCAGGATGTGGAAGCCACATAGGACCTTCTGGGACAGGGAGCGTCCAGCTCTAAATTATGCTTTAGTGCCTGCCTGGCTTTCCCTGGATAACTTTGGCCCCCTTTATCTCCACTGTGGCAGGGTGTATGCTTACGGAAAGCAAGCTCACTTTAACATTAGCCTGAATAGAACAGGATGGCAAGTCTGCCGATGTCACTGCAGACCTCCATCATGTGGGCAACCAAGGTCAAGGAGAAAGGGTTTGGGGTCATCTGCATCTCACACCATCCAGGGCTCCCAGGGCTTTTAGTGGGGTTTATGTTGTGGCTCTGCATTTCCACCGCCATGAGATGGAAATGGACCTGTTCAATCAGGGGACCAGGGTTCTGTCCCAGCTTTGTCCCTGACTGCCACTCCTCCCCTCTGAGCCTCAGTGCTCATGTAGAATGAGGACCAGAGTCTCTCTCAGTGTCCTCCAAACAGGCAGTTGGCTGCTACTGCTGGAAATGTCACCACAGTTACAAGTACAGATTCCTGAAAGGCCAGCTATTCCCTGGCTGCACAGGCAGTCCTGCCCCAATTAGCAAATGCATGTCCTGGGTCACATTTTGTCTGCTGCTGTGTGATGACACACTCTTTTGCAAAACTTGGTTTTTAGCTTGGTCCTTTACATGTGTTATCTCAGTGGTGCTCATGATATCGCTCCGAGGGAGGAAGGACATTTTATAGGTGAGGAGACTGAGGGTATGAGGCAGTGAAGGACTTACTCAAGGTCACGCAGCAGCAAGTGGCAGAGCCAGAATCCCTGTCTCGGGTGTCCTGATTCCTAGTCTGGTCCCCAGTGCCCTACTTCTTGCTGTGAAAAGTTGTGGTCAGCAACCTGCTGTGCTCATGTGGATAACAAAGGCAATGACTCCATCATAGGATGTGGGAGCCAAAAAGGACCCACATCCCTGCTCCTTCAGTTGAATCTTCTTTATCACAGATAAGGGCCTGAGGCAGGGAGGCCTGCTTAAGACCACATTGGGCCTCAGGCACTGGCCATGGTGAAGGCCAAGCTGAAGGGGGCCAGGTGCCAGCTGCCTGGGGGGTCTTCCCTGCTGCCTCCTCTTTTTCCCCTCCTCACAAGCAGAAACTCTCCCTGTTCTTCCAGCCGCTGCTCAGAGCCACTCAGCTTGCAATCTGCAGAAGATGGGAAGGAGGGGGCAGGGGGCGTGGCAGCCCTGCAAATTGCCTGCGTGGGTTAGGAACATATGCCACTGTGCTCTCCCTCTAGAAGAAGTCACCTGGGATAGAAGCCATCTGGAACAGATGGGGGCCGAGTTCATCTCCCCTTTCACTTTTAGAAGAAGGCTCTCTTCAAAGCAGGGGGTGGATACATTTTCTTTCTTTCTTTCTTTCTTTCTTTCTTTCTTTCTTTCTTTCTTCCTTTCTTCTCTCTTCTTTCTTTTTCTCTCTCTGTTTTTTTCTCCTCAAATTCCTTTTACTATAACAACGATTTTTTTCTGCAAAGCTTTATGCAGATCACCTGCCCCTGACTGTGGGGGTGGGGGCTGCCACTTACTGAGGGGGTGAAGGACAAGTAGGGGCTGCCACTTACTGAGGTGATAATGGGAGGGGCGGGGCTGCCACTTACTGAGTGGGTGAAGGCAGGGGTGGGACTGCCTCTTACTGAGGGGGTGAGGGCAGCGGTGGGGGACTGTCACTTATTCAGGGGGTGAGTGCGGGGCTGGGGGTTGGGCCCTGTCGTTTACTTAGAGGGTGAAAGTCGGGTAGGGGCTGTCACTTACTGAGGACAACCACAATGATGATACTCGCCAGGCTCAGTAGTGCTACGATGATGGGGATCCCCACCTTTCTGAAGGTCTCCATGGGGGTACGGGGTTTGCGCAGGGGTTTGACATCTGCAAGAAAATGGGAGGCAGAGGGGAGGAGCATGCAGTCAGCACTTAGTGATCCCCAAGCCAAACTCCACAGTCTCCTGCCCTCTGGCCAGTGACAGGAATGCCTTGAGCACAGTTTTGGTTAATGCTGCGGGGTTATTCCTGCAGACTAGGCTTAGCTTCATCAGCACATGGTTACCCTGCCTCTTCTCACTTATCCAGGCTCACCTATCTTTCATGAGTGCTGCTCAAAGGAGCCCCCAGGCCAGGCCACCTCCCCCGTGTCTTGCCTGAGCCTGTCCTAGGACATTTCTGGGTTTTGTCTGACCCTCACCTGCCCGAGAGAGGCCTGAGGCCCTGGGGCATGTACCCATTCACTGTGCCACCATTTATCCTTTTCCTGACCTCTTGACTTAGCTTTTGATTAAACATTAAGCTTCAGGGAGGCAGGGGCCTCCAGCACAGAGTGTGCTTAGTAGAGGCTTAATAAATACTTGTGAATCAATGCATCCTCAGTCCCACAAACAGCAAGTCCCCAGCCTGGTCCTTGTCTTTAAAGAGATTACCATCTGGGGGAAGAGGCAGACACAGATGCCAGTCCAGCCAGGTGGAAGATAATATATGTTATAATAGAGATATCTTCAAAGGTAGGCTGGTGAAAGCCTCCTCAGCAGGTGGCACTTAAATGCAGGTCGGGAGGGAGGCACTGGCTCAGCTCAGTCGGAGACATGGAGGGGGCCTGTAAGCTGCCTGGTGCACCTGGGGTACCATGGGAATAAAGGCAAGTTGGAAGGCAGGATGGGTGAAGGCAGTGGTGGAGACTCTTGAACATTATGCTAAGGAGTCTGGGTTTTATCCTGAAGGCAGTGAGGAGCCATTGAAAGTTTTTGAACAGTGGAGAGACAGGATCGAAATAATTTTAGAAAGACGGATCTGGTCGGGTATGGTGGCTCACACCTGTAATCCCAGCACTTTGGGAGGCCGAGGTGGGTGGATCACCTGAGGTCAGGAGTTCAAGACCAGCCTGGCCAACATGGTGAAACCCTGTCTCTACTAAACATACAAAAATTAGCCAGGCACGGTGGTGCATGCCTGTAATCCCAGCTACTTGGAAGGCTGAGGCAGGAGAATCACTTGAACCCAGGAGGCGGAGGTTGCAGTGAGCTGAGATCGTGCCATTGTACTACAGTCTGGGCGACAAGAGCAAGACTCAGCCTCAAAAAACAAAAAGAAAGATGGATCTTTCATCAGGGAGGAGGTGGATTGGAACAAAAGAGTCTGGGATTAGGGAGACCAGGTAGGAGCTTATCACTGCCTAGAACAGAGGTGATAATAACTACATTGTCAATTGCACATGGTTATCCAAGGAGAAGGAACCTGGGAAAGGGAAAACATAGGCAAAGTTAATATCAGTAAGTATCACAGATACATTCTTTTAAGTCTCCCCCTCCTTGTGGGAAATAAGCTGGGGAGGTGCCACGGGGACTTCTGCCCTGGGGGAGCTGCAGCAAGAATTCTGGAAACCCTGGAAAGCAACGGACCGGCTCTCCTACCCTCACCTCCACATGGCTGGCTCCCTCTCCTCCTCCCAGTCTTTCTTCACTGTCACCTTCATGGTGAGGCCTTCCTGGATCTCCCTATTTAAAATGCAGCCTTCCAACCTTTCCTATCCTCCTTTCTTGCTTTTTTTTCTTCCAAAGCACGCATCACCTCTAACATATGCTATATTCAACATATTTTGTATATTTTCTGTCTCCTCCCGCCCCTCCATGAAATGAAGACTCGTTGAAGACAGAACTTCTCTGTTTTGTTCACTGCTGAATCCCTGGTGCCTAGAACAGTGCTTGGTCCACAGCAATTGCTCAACAAATATTTGTCACATGAATAGATGAATTGTTCTTGGCTCTGTTCTCTTAAGTACATCCCTTCTACTACCTCTTTTCCTTTCCTTTCCTTTCCTTTCCTCTCCTCTCCTCTCCTCTCCTCTCCTCTCCTCTCCTCTCCTCTCCTCTCCTCTCCTCTCCTCTCCTCTCCCCTCCCCTCCCCTCCCCTCCTCTCCTCTTCTCTTTCTTTCTTTCTTTCTTTCTTTCGTTCTTTCTTTCTTTCTTTCTTTCTTTCTTCTTTTCTTTTCTTTTCTTTTCTTTCTCTTTCATTCATGGAATCTGCTGCCCAGGCTGGAGTGCAGTGGCAGTGGCATGATCTTGGCTCACTGCAACCTTAGCCTCCCGAGTAGCTCGGACTACAGGCATGCGCCACAACACCCAGTTAACATTCGTATTTTTTGTAGAGATGGGGTTTTGCCATGTTACCCAGACAGGTCTCAAACTCCTGGGCTCAAGTGATCCACCCCCCTTGGCCTCCCAAAATGCTAGGATTACTGGCATGAGCCACCATGCTCGGCCCCTTCTACGGTTCTTACAGGTCACATTTTATTGTGCCTTGAATGATGGCTAATTACATGTCTGGCTCTATTTCTTTCCTCAGCTCTTTAAAAGCAGAGAATGGCATCCTGCCAGAGATTGGCGCCCAATGAATACTAGTATTAATGAATCTGTTAACAAAGGAAAGCTTAGGACACTTTGTGTTTCCCCAAAAGGAAGTTTTAACTTCACACACAGAGGCCAGTCAGTGGGGATGTGGAGTGGAATGGTATTGCGTGTAAACTATGACCTGGCACAAAGTAGCTTATCAGTAATGTTTGCCGATACTGTTTTTAAAGTTCCAGCAGCCAGTCTTCAGAATTGTCCTCTTTCCTGTGGCCATGGCCATGATGACATTTTGTTCATGAATTCATGCATGATTTATTTATTGAGCATCTACCTCTGGGAACATGAGATTTGTTTGTTTTCTCCAAGAGTGAGTGACCCATGGGGAGCCATGGGTTCCTGTGTCCAAGGCCAGACATTCTCAGGGAGCATCTGCTTCCCCCATCAGGAAGGAAAGAGCTTTCATACCTAGTTTAAGTTAACGAACCCAGTGAGCTATGAACAGCCTCCTTGCCAGCTGTTGTTCCTCCCTCCAGCCTGTCCTGCCCACTGCAGCTAGACAGAGTTTCCTAAAAGCTTGCTTTCATCCTGTCACTTCTTACTTGAGGGCCCACAAGAGACTTCCACATCTGGATTATATCTTTCAAAGCCAGTGTAATTTGGCCTCTTTCTCTGAGCCAAATGGACTTCCACTGCTAGTCTTCACCAACCCCCAGTTTTGCATAGTCACGTTCACTCCCTGGTCCTCGAGCAAATTCAGCTTGTTTTCTGGTTTGAGAGTTCTCAGGCTTGCTCAGGTTGTGGAGCGGTTGGCGCCCTGGTGTTCCTTGGGGACACCGTGGCCTACTCTTATATTAAATTCTGAAGTATAAACTAGGCACCATTTTACTTGCTAAAGATTACTTCGTTTGTGGTCATTATTAACTCATGACCCAGAACTGAGAAATAAATAACCCGTGAAGCAGGATTCGCCATTTTCTTACTGATCTGTTCATATTAACGTGTTCCTTGCTCATTTGTTTTGCTGATCCAGCAGGCTATCAGGAGTAGATATTAAGGGTTTAAGAAAATGTAATCGAAGAAAAATACCTCCTTAAATTTGGGATCATTCTATTTATTAACTTAGTTTTCTTCCCTTGGAAATCAGGCAAGCACTGCCATTTTTCATGAAAATGCCTCTGGCCACTGTGAACTCCATGTGACCAGGGACTTCGGCTGTCTTAATTAGTGTTATAGCCCAGCATCCAGCCTAGGGCCTGGCACATGGCAGGTACTTACAGTTTTACTGAAAGGATAGAGTGACTGAATGAATGAATTGGAGAATCATTGCTTTGGGGATTTTAAGTTTGTTGGTCCTGTTTCCCCAGAGTCCAGGCCTCCTACTTCTAGAATGAATCCTGGAATGTTTGCTGAGTGATGGATGGACAGGTGACTGGATGTCACCCATGGCACTTAGCACTTTGATGGTGGTGGTGAGGGCCAGGCGCAAGTGGCTTAGGATCTACTTGGTAGCTGAAACTCAGAGGTTAAGGTGGACAAATGAAAGCCGGACCTGAACTTACCGAGGCTGTTTAGAGGTTGATCACTGTCAGGATCCTGTAATTGAAGGAAAAACAGTCAGTGAGTTGAGGCAGGGAGTCTCTCAGGCTGGGGCCAGCAGCCTACGGGAGGTTCTTGGGTCTTGTCTACATTCCCTTCTCCCTGAGTCTACATTGGGGGTCTCTGTGTTATCCAAACACCTGGTTCAACAGGAAACATTCAGTCATGCACCTGTTTGATCTGTTTCAATTAGTTTACTTATTAGTTTACTTAACTAGTAGCAACTGGTTAGCAACTGTAGAAGCAACTGGTTGCTAGTTTTTGTGTAAATTGCTGAATTCCTCAAGATGATTCTGCTCTACTATCTGTTTTTGTCAACAATTTGTCTATGTTTACAGATACTATATTTCTGTAAAAACTCTGAATAGACATTTTACAAAAGGGAATACTCAACTGGCCAATAAGTACCAAACGATGCTTATTGTTATCATTACTTATCAGGCAAATGCAAATTCAAACCACAATAAAACATCTCTACATAAATACCAAATGGCTAAAATTTAAAAGACTGACAATACTGTGTTGATGAGGATGTTGGGCAACAACAGCTGTCAGACCTTGTTGGTGGGAGTGTAAATTGGTACAAATACTTTGGAAAATGGTTTGGCTGAATCCACTAATGCTAAACATACAACTATTTTATGATTCTATGGTCCAGCAATTCTGCTCCAGGATATAGCCAAGAGAAACGAGTTCAAATGTCTAGCAAAAAAACCTGTGTGTGAAAGTTTGTAGTCGCTCCATTCGTAATAGCTAAACATTGGAAAAACCCAGACGTCAGTCACTGGTAGAGTAGATAAACTGGTATTTTCATATAATAGAATATAATTCAGCAATAGACAAGAATAAACTAATTCTAAGTGCAGTGACATGGATGAATTCCATAGACATAATGATGAAGGGAAGAAAACAGTCACAAAAAGTACAATTTCACTTATATAAAGTTTAAAAGGCAAGGTTAATTTATAGTGATAGAAGTCAGAATAGTGGTTACCATTGGGGGGGCAGTTAGTTATTGGAAGGAATACAGTGGAATCTTCTGGAATGTTGGAAAACTTCTGGATCTTGTTTTCGACATTGGTTACATGGGTGTTTATATGTGCAAAACTTCACTGGGTGGTAGACTTTAGACTTGAGTGCTTTACTACATAAATGCTACCAACACTATGATATTTCTAAGAGAGTAGTCTTAGGCCACCATCGACGCATGTACACAAATACACGCAAAGGCATTTCTACTTACACCACTTCACGTGTGCACTCAGCACGCACACAGCCACATAGAGTCACATGGAGGAGCCACTGACACAAGGGCTCACATACAAAATACATGCACATACTTTCTGCCAGGCAAACATTAAAGGGAGGATGCTGTCCGGGTTTACGCCCTCTGAACCCTGTGGTCTAGGTCTCCACCCAGGGACTTGCCTGCCCTATTGTGCTGAGGTCATGACCCGCCTTGGTGGTGGTTGGAGGAGTCGCAGGACCTTGTACATTTCTGGCTGGAGATTTTTTCTGTTCCTCTTGGGAGTGAGAAGGCCTCTTTTAATCTTTGAGTGGGTGACCCAGATTAGATATGGAGGGAGGGTCCCTGGGTGTTGCCTGCTCCAGGGCTAAGCATGGTAGACACAGCAATAGGAAGGAGCTCTTTCTTTCCCTCCCAGATGAGCCTGTAGTCTGATGGAGGGACATGCCTGGCCTTGCCGTTGGGTAACACTAGGCCATGGGTGGCCTTGTGGTGTAGTACACAGCCTGGTCCTGCAGTCTGCAGGGGTCGAGTCAGAATACAAGCCTGGCCTCCTGTTAACTGTGTGCTTTCAGGAAAGATCCTTCACCTCTCTGAGCTCCAGGCTTACCCTCTGTAGAGTGGGGACAATAAAACCTGCTTCAAAAGACTACTGTGAGGATTACATCAGTTGTCTGGGGGGAAATGCTGGGCTGTTACATGGGAACTGTCTTTCCTCTGCCCTCCCATTGAAACTGCCTTTGCAAAATGATGACTGAGACAGTGAAAGAGATCTAACTTAGCCGACTCCATCTTGCTTCTAACCTCCAAGCTGTCCTTGTTCATTCCTGGGTGTAGGCTGAACTAACTTTGGGAGAAACTTAGTTTATGTTTAAACAAAGTTGGTAACAGCTCTTTCCCAAGCAGACCTCCTTCTTGTCTGGAGACTAGACTAACATTAGCCCCAAGATTAGAAATTATGGTTTAGCAGTCATGCAGCTAGAGGTTACAAGATTCTGACCCTCCCCAAACTGCTTCTAAGATCAGTGCTTGAGATATTTTGCAGACCCTGCACTTGATGGATCAGCTGGCACCACCCAGATCAATAAGCTGGCTCATCTGATCTAGTGACCCCCACCTAGGTGCTGACTCAGCTCAAGAAGACAGCTCCAACTCCCTATCATTTCACCCCTGACCAATCAGCATTCCTGGCTCACTGTCTTCCCCCTACCCACCAAGTTATCCTTAAAAACTCTGCTCGCTGAATGCTCAGGGAGACTGATCTGAGTAATAATAAAACTGCAGTCTCCCACACAGCTGGCTCTGCATGAATTACTCTTTCTCTATTGCAGTTCCCTTGTCTTGATGAATCGGTTTTGTCTAGGCAGCGGGCAAGGTGAACCCCTGGGGCGGTTACACCATCCTCTGCAGTTCTGTAGCATTTGGTACAGGTGTTCATCACAGGACTTCTCTTGTAGGGTGGTCAGCGTTTCCTTTCCTTTTTTCTTTCTTTTTGATTGCTTCTTTAAATTTAACATTTTATTTTTTAATTGGCCACTCTTTCTCATTGCCTTTGTACCCTTGGTGTTTAGCACCAGGCTAGTACCTAGTAAAGGCTTAATAAATGACTGTGAACTGGACTGAACTTTGAGCTCTGCATTGTAGTTCATTCCCAGCCGTCTCTCCTCCACCATCACCAGGGCTGGATAGAACAGACTGTCTCCAGGCTGAAGATGAGACCCAATCAGGCAACTCTGCATTGTTGTGGCTAGAGTCAAGTTAGGATAATATCGACAGTAATTCACACCCAACTGGCATGTAACAGTTTACAAAGTCCTTTCATCTAACTCTTGTCTAGTCAAGTTGATATCAATTGTCTGCCAACCAGGATGGGCAGCATTAAAGAATTAATTATTAAACTAAACAAATGCTTGTAAAGCATCTACATTGTACCAGGCAGTACTCCAGGAGGATTCAGAGACAGATCAAGAAATCATCCCAGCAAGATGGGGAAAATAGTGCCCAAACAAGACAGCTGAGGGTCTGTCCCTGAGAAGCTTGTTTCTTGGTGGAGAGGAGGGCTAGGGGAAGGGGGAGGACAGGCCATAAACAGATAAACCAGAAAAGATCGGAGAGGGGTAGGGGCTATGCAGAGAGTAATCCAGGGTGAGAGGAGACAGCGCCTGGATGGAGACTGAGAATGGGAGCTCCAGAGAGGGACTCAGGATGGTTACGGAGGATCTTGCTGGTCTCCCTAGAAGAGGTGACAAGAAGGAGCCAAGTGGGAAGGAACAAGCTTGGGGGGCTAGAGGAACTGAATAGAGATGGGCATGGCTGGAGCAAGGCCAGGGCATAAGGAGAGAGGAGGTTGGTGGTAAAAGGACGCCATATGTGTTTGGAAGATACAGACAATAGGCCTCACCGATGGATTGGGTGTGCTTGGGTTTTAGTTACATGGGTGAGAGGGTGCTTGCTGAGCTGTGGGAGGCTAGAGGAGTGGCTGGTGGAGCAGGGAAGTGGGCCCTTTCCTGTCAATTCATTCTTTTCCACTGAGTCTACCTGTGCATGCATGCCTGCATTCATTGAGGTAGGTAGGGCAAGTTTCTTTTGTTTCTTGTTAATTTAACAAATATTGACTATACTCCTTTGATGGACCTGGAATTGTGCTAGAAGCTGAGGCACAAAGGAGGCTTATATTCTGCACTTTGTGGGGACGTGGATTCCTCATCACTGAACTGAACAATGGCTAATTTTGTGTGTGTGTGTGTGTGTGTGTGTGCGACAGAGTGAGAGAGAGAGAGAGAGACAGAGTCTCATTCTGTTACCCAGGCTGGAGTGCAATGTTGTGATTTCAGTTCACTGCAACCTCCACCTCCTGGGCTCAAGTGCTCCTCCCACCTCAGCCTCCCAAGTAGCTGGGACTACAGGCGTGCACCACCACGCCCAGCTATTTTTTATTTTTTTGTAGAAATGAGGTCTCACCGCATTGCCCAGGCTGGTCTCAAATTCCTGGACTCAAATGATCTGCCCACCTCAGCCTCCTAAAGTTCTGGGATTACAGGTGTGAGCCACCATGCCTGGCCCTTAATATGTTTTCAATTGCTATTCACTGACTAGTAGTTGTGGGAAAAAATTCTACACCTGTTTGAAACCAAAAGCAAGAAAGAAAAAATAAACTAAAGCAAAACCATAAGCTAGAATGACAGGGACTGTGACTATCTTGTTAACCGCGGCATCCCTGATGTCTCCTACAATGCCCAGTAAATAATAAGTGTTGAAAAAATATTTGTTGAATGAAAGAATTAATGAAAATATCTCAGTTTGAGGACTCAGTCTCAGGTCAGTCTTTACGAAGCTGACTGTGGTATATTCACACAATGACATAGTAGGCTGCAGTCAAAACAAATGAACTATAGTGACACAAAATAATATGGATGGGGCCAGGTGCAGTGGCTCACACCTGTAATCCCAGAACTTTGGGAGGCCGAAGCGGGTGGATCATGAGGTCAGGAGTTCGAGACCAGCCTGGCCAACATGGTGAATCCTTGTCTCTACTAATAATACAAAAATTAGCCAGGCGTGGTGATGGGCGCCTGTAATCCCAGCTACTCAGAAGGCTGAGGCAGGAGAATCCCTTCAACCCGGGAGGGGAGGTTGCAGTGAGCGAGATGGTGCCACTGCACTCCAGCCTGGGGGACAGAGCGAGACTCCATCTCAAAATAATAATAAGGATGATATCAGAATGTAATATTAAGGGAAAAAGTAAGTCCCAAAAGATTACATATAGCACAGAATCTTTTCCATAGAGAAGCAAGGGAATGATGAATATAGGGTTTGGGAAGAACTTACTTGGGCAGGGAGCTTGAAGCACAGCCCCTGCCCTATCAAATATGTACAGCCAATATTTGTTGAATTAATAAACGAAAGACACTTGCCCTACCCACCTCAGGAGAGGGATGGATATGTGTGTGCAGGAGTGGGAACCTCATGGTTAAATGTAGGTTACTATTAAGTCTGGCTTTTGTTGGGGATGGTGGGTTTATGGAGGCTTATTACATTGTTAAAACCAACTAACTAGCAAGTTACAAATGGGCCCTGCATGGACAGATAGTGAAAAAAGTCATGAAGCAAGGATTCTAGCTCCCCCAATGCTATGCACCCAAGGCTCAAAGAAAACATAAAAAAAGCCATCACTTGGCTATGCTGAGTGGCTTGAGGAGGTCAAACTCATGTCCTCACCATGCTCTGCCCTTACTGTTGTGCTGCCTGAGTTTCCCCATGAGTAGCTCATTCTTTGGCTTTTCTTGAAGCTCTTTGGCAAACATCTGTGACACAGAAAGATCAGAGATGATGGATAGATACACTTCTGGAAGAGGAGCTGCAGAAGGTCACGAGTACTGGGGCTCGTGGGCAGGGAGGTAGGTGCATTTTAAGCCTGTGAGTGTCAACTGGGGGCCATCAACGTTGATTACATCCCTGAGCAGGATAGAAATAGGGACTTAGGGCCAGCTGCATCTCTTCTGAGCCCAGAAGCAACAATCTTGAGCTAAGGAAAGGAGAGAATGGGGCTGAGAGATGTGGGTACCAGGTAAAATTCAGAGATCCAGCCAGACCCCATCACCATGGTGGGTCCCTGCCATGATCAGAAGATGCAAAGCTGAAATAAGGCAACTTCCTTATTTTCAGATGACAAAACAGAGGTCGGATAGAATTGTCTTAACCTGTAGTTAATAGAGGGAAGGAGGAAGTTGAGAGGTCAACAAAAAACACATGTGCTTCCTTCTGCTTTGCTGGAGATGTATTTATTTACCCCCAGCTTGAACTCAGCTTCTGGCTACAACTGTTGCAGCTCCAGCCCAGCCCAGACCAAGCAAAGGCATTGGCCTTTCCCTTTCTGTTTGGGCCACTGGCTGGCCCAGGCCTGTCTGCTGTGTTGATTCAGTCTGCTGAAGAGCCCTGACTCATGGGTCCAGCCCAGCCAGTGTCTGACCTGGGGCTCATCTGGGAATGAAGCTCCTGCTGTCTGCAGTACAGTGGAAGGGCGAGAATGCCCAGGCCCCCAGGGCCCAGGTAGGGGGTAAGGTGGGGAGGCAGAAGTGGGTGGGTGTTCGATCGCTGGAAAACCTGCCATTGCCTGATCAACTCAGAGAATCTTCTTTTCCTGCTTCTCGGTTTGTCACTGGCAGCAGGAAGACATTAATCCAAGACCCAAATATGGAGGCAGAACCATTAGTTATTGCAGTTGAGTAGTATTATATAATTTACGATGTCTTTCTTTCATAAGTGCTGTCCTATATAATCCATGGAACAACCCTGAGAAACTGTCCCCATTTTACAGAAGAGGCAGCTGCTATGGCTTTGGAGCAAGTAAGGAACAGATCTAGCCCTTCGGGCCGGGTTTCTGGACTTGGTGGACTGTTGATTTCATTTCCCCGTGGTTTCAGGAACTCATTTGGATAACAGTCATTAGCTGGTGCTGGGTCCTTTTGAATCTCTCCTCCCTTGCAATGCAGCCTTGTTGGATATAATCAGCATGCAGTCATCATGCAGAGATCGCCCCCAGCATCTCCCCAGCTCTCCCTTGGTGTGAAGGCAGAGTGACTTTGCTCAGTTCTGGGTTCTGCCATGTCATCCATGAATGAGGTCAAGAGACCTCCCTCAAAGAGCATGTTGGGAAAGGGGCCTATTGCAGAGCTTGGTTCCTAGGAGGGGCTTTATTGATATTAGCATTCGTTCTTCCCTTTCTTCCATTAAGTTCCCACCTTTCTCACCTGCCTCTTCTTCCTTTATTCCTATTCCCCACCCCTACCACTGTTTTAGATCATGGGGAACCTCCTGGTTGGGCTTAGCTCAGCTCCAAAAAGCAAACGGACATCTTAAGGTCAGCTTCCTTTCCAGCTCAGAGAGGATGAACCCAGATACAAGGCAGCTCTTGTTTTTAAATGGAGTGAAGATTAAGTGGCTGCAGAGAAGCCACCAGCCTGGAGAGTATGAGTTCTCATCTTGCCTTGTCTTCTGACTTGCTGTGTGGCTTTGGGCACACTCTTCAATGTCTCTGAACCTCAAGATCCCTTTGGGTAATTGGGAACTGCCCTTCAGAAATGGGTTGAAAGAGTTAATACCCTCACAATGAAACAGGCAAGTCCACCAGGCTAGTAAGGAGGGGAAGAAGAGGAGGCAGCTCAAGGAGGCCAAAGGAACAGAAAGCTTGGCCAGCTCCTGTCTGCTTCCCTTGCCAAGCAGCCTGTCCCTGGGGCCTGATTTCTCTGTTCCTCTCTGCAATGCTGACTTGGCATTGCCTTGCTCTGGAAAGAAGTCAGTAAGGGCAGAGCTGGAATGACTGGAGTGTGGACAAAGAGAGAAAAGTAGAGGCACATAAAAGGGGCCTCCTGGCCCTGTTCCTGTCTATGGCAGCTTCAGTCTTCCCTGGAGTCCGAGGCCCTGGCTTCCCACGGTCTCATAGGAAAACCTAGAGCCAGAGATGCTGCTGTTGCTAGGTGATGGGATAAACAGGTCCTTTGAGGCTTGGGAAGGTGGCAGCTAAGTTGCTGAGGCCAGTAACAAGCAGTGGGGAAAACCCAAGGGAGGGGGTGGGGAAAGTTCTTCCGGTAAGCCAAGAGACCCAGAGGTGCTCACCGTCAGCTTGCAGAATGGGGCCCGGCCACAGTGCTCCTCTGAGGGAGCCTCACTCTGCTGTCTGATCCTGGAACCTGCATCCCTCCCCCAAACCAACGGCAAGCAGCTGTGTCCTCTCCACTTGCAGCTGGAATAGGCAGTTTTATGCCTTTGCTGCACTGGAAACAGGGCTCTCTCTCTTGGATGTCTCAGCCATGACAGGTAAGGGGAGGAGAGGGTCACTGAGGGCTGGAAGATCATGGGGCAGGAGAGGAGGCAGTGAGTTTCCTGAGATGAGCCTGGTGGTGATGCAGCAGCCTAGAGTGCATGGGAGGTCCTCAGAGATGACTGTCATGCCTGCTTCTAAGCATCCTGGGATCGCATCTGTTACTCCGTCTCCAGGCAGGTCGGCCACTAGCCCAGGCCATATGCAGCTGGGCATCTAAGCTCTTGCGCGGAAATTCAGGGAGCATCCTCGCAAACACTGCCTTGCATTGAGGCATTCTTAGAGCAGCACATTTTCCTTTGGGTCTAACCTCAGCCTTGGCTGCTACATTAGAAACCATTTTGCCTTGTTCTAAGCCACATAGGTGCTGACCTATTGGCAATTTGAGCCGAGCACCTCAGCCCCCATCTCAGCACATAATGGCTCCAGGGCAGGGCCTGGGGCAGAAGGGAGAGGTCAGGCAGCCTGCCATTATCCCCTGCCAGCCTGCTGTTCAGCTCCCATCATTTAAGAATCAGCTTTTGTGTTCGGGCGTAGCTCTTAGGTTCAGGTAGGGCTAGGGAGGCAGGGAAGATGTAACTATCCCTATTTCACAAATGGAGAAACTGAGGCACGGCACTTCTGCTCTTTCCCCAGAGACAATGTGAAGGGCAGGAGTGAGGTATTTGTACATGCCCATTGGGCTAAATTAAACTGAAGACAGACCTGGTTCCCTCTGGAGGGCCCTTGCTTCCAGGCAATGCTGCTGTTTACTGCAATGCTTAGGAATCCCTCTGCAATCCTTCTCTTTGTCCTAGGGGAAGCAGCCTATTCTCTCCCAACTTTCTGAACTCTCAACAATTCTACTTTGCTCAGCTTTCCCTCTGTTCCAGAGTGGTGGGTCCATCCGAGCCCACCTTCCCCTCCTGGAAGGGTCTGATAGGAAGGAAGGTGCCACCATCTTTGCACACCTCAGGACAATGCCTGGACAATGGTGGAGTGGACTCGAGAGGGCCAGCAGGGGTCCCGCCACACAGTTCAGCCTTTCAGCCTGACAGGGACCCTCATGGGTTTGCCATTGGGAAGGGTTGATGGATATTAAAGCTTAGAGGGGTTCTCTCAACTTTGCGATTTACCTGAACTGAGGAGCTGCATTCCGTGGAGCAGTCTGATGTTAATTTTAAAAAGTTCAAAGACAGAGTTTATACCCTCTTTCAAGAATCGTACTCACTTTTGCTTGTCCTGAATTGTCCTTTAAACTTTAAGGGGGAGGGAAATGGCAGGGAGGGAAAAGGAACTGACTGGGGCTGACTCCAGCCAGGAGTTTGAGACCAGCCTGGCCAACATAGTGAAACCCCATCTCTACTAAAAATACAAAAAATCAGCTGGGTGTGGTGGCGGGCACCTGTAATCCCAGCTACTTGGGAGGCTGAGGCAGGAGAATCACTTGAACCCAGGAGGCGGAGGTTGCAGTGAGCCAAGATCGTGCCACTGCATTCCAGCCAGGGCAACAGTGTTAGACTCTGTCTCAAAAAAAAAAAAAAAAAGAAGAAGAAGATCTGACTCCTCCATCTGTAGAACAACTTTGAGCAAGTCACTCAACAGCTCCTGGACCCAGTTTCCTTCTTTGGAATGTGGGTACAATAAAAGCGACTTCACAAGATGATGGGGAGAAAGGTTCTATAAGATGTGCCACCCGCTCAGCACCATGCACTTTTTCAGCACCTTTGCAAGCGCCCGGGAGCCCCATCTGGTCCTTGCATGATTTTACAGACTTGCTCATAGTCCCCTAGGTTGGTCTTTGCAGTTTGAGGGGTCTCAGCTGCCTTGATCAGAAGGGGGTTGTCCCTTGATCCTGTGCCTCCTGAATTCTGAGGCAGGAACACTGGCCTGAATCCAGCTCTGCCTCTTCCCAACCATGAAGTCTTGAGCAAGTTAATAAATTGTTCTGAGTCTCAGTTTTCTCATCTGTAAAATGGGGAGAATATGATGTAACTCACAGGGTTGTTGGTGAGAATTATTGACACATGTGATGTGCCTGGCTTGGTGCTTGAAACATAGAGGAGTTTAGTAAGTGAAAATGAGTGCCTTCCGCCCCAATTACCCTACAGGCATGGAGAGCAGAACTCCACACATGTTCAAGGAGGGTCTGCACTATGGTTCCGTACAGGGGCAGGGTTGAGGATTCTCATTTGTTCTGGAGGCCCCAGTGATAACCAGCCTTGGTGGGCTGGTGTGGCTGCTGCAGCCAATCTCCTGGCACAGGTTTCAGTGACTCCTAGATCTGTTTCCTGTGAACTCTGAGCTCAGGATCCTATAAATAGTGCTTTAATAGTGCTTCAGTGTCTTCTCTGCATCTCTGACTTTGCAGTTGCATAACCTGAAGTTCCTTTCTTGCTTTCCTGCCCACTCACATAACTCGTTGAGTGCTTCATGAAGTTCTTCCTTGCTGAAATTTCATTTGCTAGGAGAGGCTGTGTTTTACAGTGCACAGGGCACAGGCCGTGGAATCCTGCAGCCTGGGTCTGAATCCTATTTGCTCATCGGCCTGAGGCTTTAGGCAAGTTTTTGAACCACCAAGAACCTCAGTTTCATGTGTGTGTGAAAAAGAGGGAGAGAGAGAGAAAGAGAGATGCAGTAAGTCTCCCTCCTAAGGAGCCCCAGTTATGCATAGCATATAGTACATCGCCTGGTGCACAGTAAGAGTACGATAATTGTTTTTTGTTTGTTTGTTTTTTTTTTTTTTTGAGACGGAGTCTGGCTGTGTTGCCTAGGCTGGAGTGCAGTGGCGCTGTCTCGGCTCACTGCAACCGCCACCTCCCAGGTTCAAGCTATTCTCCTGCCTCAGCCTCCCGAGTAGCTGGGATTACAGGTGCCTGCCACCATGCCCAGCTAATTTTTTGTACTTTTAGTAGCGATGGGGTTTCACCATGTTGGCCAGGCTGGTCTTGAACTCCTGACCTCAGGTGATCTGCCCGCTTCAGCCTCCCAAAGTGGGATTACAGGTGTGAGCCACCACACCCAGCCAAGAGTACAATAATTGTTAACTGTAATAATAATAACAACAATAATAGTTTACTCATTTAGTAAGGCACCTTTCTGGGCCCTGGAGACCTAGCAGTGAACCAGAGGTAAAGCTCTTTTGCCCATGGAGTATATTCTATTATTTTTATTAATTATTGATAACAATATTAAAATAGAACCTGGGAAGTTCATGACATAGTAGATACTCATAGTCAAAAATTATTTATTGTTAATGGGAAGGAGCTTCATAGAGGGCCTGTCATGTATGTAATAGGAACTGAACAAAGAGCGACTTTTATGATTTCATGGGCCCCGGGGTTTGGCTTCAGCAGGGGACTCTGTGGACTAAGTGCATCTGGGGAGAGTGACCAGGGCAGTTGGGACCGGAGGTGATGTCGTGTGACCTGTGTGAACTCTCTCAGAAGGGAGGGTGGAACACGCAGTTCAGAGAAGCAAGGACCAGTGGAAGCATGAAAGCTTCAAGTGTGTGTGGCCGTCTAGAAAGGCAAAACACAATTCGAGGAGAAACAGGGGAAGTTAGAGAAAGTCTTTTCTCCTGGCAAAGGAAAGATTGTTTTCAGCAGCAGTAGCTTCTGGAAACAGATGTGTGAGCAAAAGCTGGATTGTGAAGGTTTCTGTGGCAGATGAGGGCCAGGGTCAGATAAGGGCTCTGAGCACCCCTGGGGGATTCGACCAAGACACCCAGCGGTGCAGCAGAGGAGAGGGAGGCAGGGCAGAAGTGGCGGGGGTGGGGGACAGTCCTTTCAAACACTGCAGCTCTGTTTTTCCCTCTGTGTCCCATATGGGGGTTCTGCATTTGATTTCAGTGGAGCAAAAGGCTCCGAGGTCAAAGTACGCTTGGGGAACCCCCTGGCCGAGAAGACCTCTAAGGTTTTTCCTTAGGGTCTGTGATTCTGAAGAGCTCACTCTCAGCCTGAAGTTTCTCTTGTCTCCTCCCGCAGATAGGATTAGTCCTAGGCCTGATCTACTTATAATATTCTCTCTTTAAATCAATTTTCTATCCTTAATGGTCTCCTGGTAATTTGGGTTTTTTTCCCTGAGCAGCATTGGGTATGAAACTTTAGTTTAGTCTTCTTGAAAGTCCAAGTTAATTATAGCTACTGGTTTTCCCTTTGCCCTTGGCCGAATGACCCTTTTCAAGTCATGAACCTCTTTGAGCCTCAATTTCTTTCTTTCTTTCTTTTTTTTGAGACCGAGTCTCACTCTATTGCCCAGGCTGGAGTGCAGTGGTGTGATCTTGGCTTACTGCAACCTCTGCCTCCTGGGTTCAAGCAATTCTCATGCCTCAGCTTCCCGAGTTGCTGGGATTACAGGAGTGAGCCACTGTGCTCGGCAAATGTTTATATCTTTAGTAGAGATGGGGTTTCACCATGTTGGCCAGGCTGGTCTTGAACTTCTAACCTCAGGTGATCCGCCCACCTAGGCCTCCCAAAGTGCTGGGATTAGAGGCATGGGCCACCACACCTGGCTGAGCCTCAGTTTCTTCATCTGTAGAATGAGGATTACAATGTCTCAGAGAGTTGTATTAGACTGAAGGGAGATTTTGGATGTGAAAGTGCTTCTTGAAGCCCAACATGGTGCCCTTGTTGCATTTGGATAGAGATGCAATGCTGCCACTGTAGCTATTATTCTCTTTAAGACCACCAGTGACTCCTACGTGTCCAGATAGGTTCTCCCAGCAGCCTGGCAGGACTCTCCTCTCTGGGGACTGGAGATGTGATCGTGAGTGATGTCAGAGTAGAGACGGGATGAAGATGAGGCGGCTGACCTTGGCTCTATAGTTACCCCCTTCTTGTGGACATCAGTGAGTGAGTGAGTGTCAGGCTCTGCCTGGGGTGTGGGAAAGCAGTTTCCCCTGCTCCTGTTCCATCTGTGGAGTGCACAAAATTGAAGGCCTAGATTTTGCATGTTCTCTGAATCTTCCATGGTATCTTGCCAGTACCTAGCACATAGTAGATGCTCAGGGAACACATGCTGAATGAATGAATGAATGAATGCATACAGATTTAGAGAAAGAAACTGAGACAGCAGGATATGCTGAAAGCATTGGTTGGCTCAACTACACCAGCGGGCGAAGCCCAGCCAGACTGATGTGCAGGACATTTTGTGACAGGAGACGCCACTGCCACCCCTGGACAGGTGCCCACTCCTGGACAGGGGCCATCGTGTCTCTCACCCTCTTCCTCAAGTGTTCCTTTCATCTGCTACCCTTCGAGAGTTTCTGGTTGCATGTGGATTACGCGAGGAAGCTGGAGGGTGCTCTGGGGGCCACGGGCTGGGGAGAACTGTTGCGGTTTTCCGTCTTGTTTACATTTGTCTGCTGCCGACGTGCTAGTTAGTCAGAGTGGCAGGCTGGGAGGTGGCGTTAGACGTGTCACAGGGGAATTGCCACATTGGCTCTGCCCCATTCTTCCCCTTCCCTATCACCAGGGTTTCCCGGCAGGCTCAGACCTGTGCCTCCCTCACGCCCATCCCCCTCTGGGATAAAAACACCTTGGTAACCCCTCAGATAGAATCTGGCATGTTTTCCAATTGGACTTGGGGTGAGCCTTGTTTTCAGTGTCAGATAAATCAGAAATTGGTTATAGGGGATTCCGTCTTTGATTATTTATCTGTCATGCATCAGTCCACTCATTCATTCATTCAAATTTACTAAGTGCCTAGTCCATGCCATGGATGGCATGCCCTGTGCTAGATTTGCGGCTAAAAACAGAAAAGACACAGACCCTGTCCTCAAGAAGCTCCCATTCTGATGGCAACAGGTTTATAAGAAAATGTGGCAGAGGATTGCACTTTAGGTTTGGAGGAGTTCACTGTCCTGGGGAATCCTTGCTTGGGAACTTGAAGAGTTTTATTGAGGCTGATGTTTTCGCCTGAGCAGGAAGGAAGGCTGAGGGCAGAATAGGCATCTGGGAAGGCTGAGGCCATGGAGATTTTCAGGCCTGAGAGCATTTGTCTCCTGCTGCCCTGGGGGCAGTTCTGGGGCTTTGGGAAGCTTGTCGGCAGTTCCCCAGCCCTGTTTTGTGTCTGTTTTTCTCATCTCTTCCCCCTACCCACGACCCCCTGAGCTGGTCTCTCCTCATTTCTTACATTCAGCTCCTCAGATCTCTTGGGCTTTGGCATGGGTCTGGGCTGGGGAGGTGGTTGCTGGGTTCTCAGCTGCACTGAGGGAAGACTGAGAGGAGGAGAGAGGCCTGGGGGCAGGCAGGAGCCCTGACATCTAAACCTCCTCTCCAGGGAAGCACCCACGCACAGAGCTTGACCCCCAGGGTCAGGCGGGAAGCGCCCTGAGAGATGGACAGGGCCTGGGGATGCAGCTTCCACCTCAGCAGGTGCAGCTCCCACGGCCTGGAGTGCCAGAGCCTTTGCTCCAGCCACAGCACGAGAGCTTCTTGTCCCTATACTACCACTCTTTCTTGCTGTTCACACATGCAGTCCCCTGTGTCTGGAGCTCCTTAATGCTTTCCCTGCCTGGAGAGAGCCTGCTCATCCTTCAAAGTCCACTGCAAATAGTTTCTCCTCCAGGACAATTTCCCGACTTCCCTAGAGAGAATCTATTGCCTTTTCAGCTCCAGGGGTACCTTGTAACCACTGCTGGTGTTATACTTGTCACACTCTGTGTTGAGCACCTGCAGGCTGAAACCTAGGTATTGTGTCCTCCCAACCCCCAGCCCCATTTAGAGGCTGGCCAGTGAAAGGGGCTGATTAAATGATGTCTGGCTGGAGCTTCCTTTGGGGGGGAGGTGGTTACAGTGACACTAGGCCCATCACCCAGGTGTCGAGTGTGCCAGGAGAGCAGGCAAAGCAAGCAGACCCTCCTTGCCTGTCTTGCCCTTTAGGACCTTCCCACTGCCCAGCTCAGTTTACCACCTCAGAGCCTAGGATGGCACTGCCGGGGCCGAGTGGGCTTCTGGATTCTGTGCCCCAGTCAGGGTGGACTCTGCAGTGCTCCCAGCAGCCCACTGCCCGCAGGCGGGCTCCTGACTGCCACATTTCTGAGCCCGGCCAAGCCCAGCCAAGCCCCTTGAGTCTGTACCAGGCTGGCATGGAAAAGAGGAGGTGGGAGGGAGGACCAGCTTCCTCCAGAGCAGCTGGAAGCGCCAGGGGGTTGACCTCAGGTGTTAACACCCACGTCTGGTGGCTCAGGGTGCGTTTGGGTCTTCAGAACAGTAATGAGTCAAGGCCAGGATAGCCAGTCCCAGGGTCCCTGACTTCCCTCCAGGCCTCAGCTATGGAGTAGTTAGCATGGGACTCATTTCCTTCAGGGACAGGGCTTGGGCTCTGACCTCTGCCTGGGCCTGAGTCCCTGCTCCAGCTCTCCCTAGGAATACCCCGCTTAATGGGTTCTGGGGAGAGCCCTCGTTAAGACGCAGCAGCTCAAAGGACCCTGACTGTCACAGAGAGGAGCCTGTGGGGATGGAAGGAGGTAGGAAGTGGAAGGGAAGGGAGGGCTGAGCCTGGGCGTGGAGATCCCATCCTCCCCTCAGGGCTGGGAGCTATGGCTGTCTAGGGTTATTGAGCACAGACTTAATGACAGGGTTATTAAGCACAGGCAGTATAATGGCTAGCTCCGGGGCTAGAAACTTCTTGACCATACCATGGAGATTGGCCATGCTGCTGCCTTGCCTTTGGGGCCCCAGGCCTGACCTAACCCCTCCACCAGTGTGCCCACCTGCCATCCCCCGCTCCTCCAGGAATGCCCAGCTCCATCCCTGGTGGCAAAGGGTCCATGTTGGGTGTACTACCAGCTGTCATTTCCTAACACAGACTCCTCTTTAGTCCTAAGTCCTTACATTTGTGTGGGGCTTCATGGTTTCCAGAACCTACTCACATGTATTAGCCGTGTAATCTCTGCGACCCCTGTGCGTGTGCTTGGGGCTGTTGTGGGTCATATCATTTCCATGGGCAGGGGAGAAGGTGAGTCTCAGGAAGATGAATGCCTCAAGACAGCAGAGCTAATCAGGGAGCTGGCCTCAGCCTTCTGATTCTGCAGTTAGTGACCTGCCCTAGAAATGATTCCCTTCTCTGTTGCTCCCCAAGAGACACCTCAGGTCTCCTCAGTGCCTGCCACCCAGAAGCAGCTCACAGCTAGGTAGTCTCCACAGCTGCTCTCCTCTCCTGGGAGCCCCAGGGGATACAGCATCTCTGCACACAGGCCAAACTTTGGGGCGCCTCCTTGGATGGGAAAGCTGGAAGCTTGTGCTTTGATCCTGGCTCAAAGGGAAGCCCCTTCCCCTTTCTGATCATCAGCTACAACCGCACAAGGAATTGTTCTTGCCAGAATTTTCAGAAGAGTGTTGTGGGAAGTGCTCAGGTTGGGAATAGAAGACAATCACTCGAGGGGCCCCTGCAGGTCACATCCTTCCCCCTTGGACAGTGGCTTCTCCTTTCCTCTCTTCCCTTCCCTTTCACTTTGGTGGCTGGGCAATTGCTGCCTCTTGGCCAAGGGTTGGAGAAAGAAGACCCCTGGGTTCCTCCTCAGACCCTGTTATTATCTCTTCCCCTCCCTGGCCCTCAGCTGTCCTCCTTGAAAGATGGGGTTGATTCTCTTTGCCCCAAGACAGCGAAGACGTTCCAGGTATTCAGAGGAGAAGGAGGAGAGAGGGTGAGGGCATGAAAAGAGACCAAGTGAAAGATCTCCACAAACACCCTAGATTATTTGGAGGCATCTCTGCACTGTTTTCTTTCTTTCTTTCTTTCTTTTTTTTTTTTTGAGATGGAGTTTCACTCTTGTTGCCCAGGTTGGAGTGCAATGGCACAATCTTGGCTCACCGCCACCTCCGCCTCCCAAGTTCAAGTGATTCTCCTGCCTCAGACTCCCAAGTAGCTGGGATTACAGGCGCCTGGCACCACGCCTGGCTAATTTTTTGTATTTTTAGTACAGACGAGGTTTCACCATACTGGCCAGGCTGGTCTTGAGCTCCTGACCTCAAGTGATCTGCCCGCCTCGGCCTCCTAAAGTGCTGGGATTACAGGCGTGAGCCACCGTACCTGGTCTCCACTTTTCTTTAAAAAGAAAAGGCATCAGTTTCCCCAGGGAGTGGCAGAAGGCCACCGTGGCATCAAAACAGCCCCCTGCCTTGGAAAAATAGTGCCAACCTCTAACCAACAGACCTGGAGACATTGGGCAAAAGAACATACAGGATTCAGGAAAGAATAGTCAGGAAGGACAGCCCTGGCTCTGTGCTCAGCTTCTTAGGTGAGCTGGTCCAAGGACCATGGCAATGGAGGAAGAGAGGAAGGCAGGTGGGTATGAGACGTGTACCGGGCTGGGGTATGGGGGGATTTGGGTGTGGCCTCTTTTTTTAACCTAGAAGGTGTCACAGAATTCTCAGCTGATGAACGCTCAGGCTGCTTGAAGGGCCTTATATGGGGAGACCCACCCTCCCCGTGTCTTGGGAGCAGAGGGCCCCCACACTCACCATGCTGGCTCTGTGATCCTCCCGGTCTCCCTGTAGCCTGGAGCTGAGATTGTCACCCCAAGGCAGCAGGAGGGCCTCCCCACACAGGTCCTGGCTGGCCAGCAGGTCAGAAGTCCCTGGTCAGCACTGGCTGGAGGAGGCCTGAGTGCAGGGCGGGCCTTGGTCCCTCACGCCCAGCATCCTTGTCCGCTTAGCAAGCTGCTGCCTCTCTCCGCCGTATTCCAGGAGTGATTGGGGGACTGTGGGCAGCTTGATTAAAACAGCCCTACATGTGAAGTTGCCAAACTGGAATGATTATGTGTCTTGTAACCTGACACCTATCTTAGGGGCTGGAACAACACCTGAAGTCATTCATGGGCCCTTCGGCCTCAGAACAGGTGACACACCTAAGATGTCACAAAAGCCTTCCCGCCTGAATGACTTCCACCCAACCAGGTGTTGGCTGAGGGTGATGCCAGAAGTTTCCACCTCCCCCCGCCACCTTCTAGGTGCATGACTTCTCACTGTGTGGGTGCTTTGGTTTGGGGTTGTGGGAAGTTGGAGTGGTCCGGGGGTTGGGCGACAGAGTTTGCAGCTCAGTACAAAGGGATCATTGCCAGGTGTGGAGCAACGGGATTGGAAAGTCCACAGAGAAGGAGGGCGTTTCTTCTCTTAGGGAGGTAAGATGTACCCCCTTTCCCTGGATCCCAGAAATGAAGCTGTCCTGCACAGAGCCAATGTACTAGTGCTTCCTGCCCCTGCCTCGGCGGCCGTTCAATATTCTGAAAATCACTATTGGTGCTCTGGCTACAGCCCACGTCTCCTTGTCCACAGGGTCCTTTCTTTCTTTCTTCCTTTCTTTCTTTCTTTCTTTCTTTCTTTCTTTCTTTCTTTCTTTCTTTCTTTCTTTCTTTCTTTCTTTCTTTCTTTCTTTCTTTCTTTCTTTTTTTCTTTCTTTCTTTCTTTCTTTTCTTTCCTTTCTTCTTTTTTTCAGACAGGGTCTCTCTCTGTCCCCCAGGCTGGAGTGCAGGGGCGCAATCTCAGCTCACCGCGACCTCCGCCTCCCAGGTTCAAGCAATTCTCGTGCTCCAGCCTCTCGAGTAGCTGGGACTACAGCCATCTGCCACCACACCCAGCTAAGTTTTGTGTTTTTGAATTTTATTTTATTTTGAGACAGAGTCTCACTCTGTTGCCCAGGCTGGAGTGCAGTGGCGCGATCTTGGCTCACTGCAACCTCCACCTCCCAGTTTCAAGTGATTCTCCTGCCTCAGCCTCCCAAGTAGCTGCTGGGATTACAGGTGTTGTGTGCCACCATGCCTGGCTAATTTGTATTTTTAGTAGAGATGGGGTTTTGCCATGTTGGCCAGGCTGTTCTCAAACACCTGGCTTCAACTGATCCACCTGTCTTGGCCTCCCAAAGTGCTGTGATTATGGCGTGAGCCACCGCACCCGGCCCCACAGGATCATTTCTGATTCACGTTCTGCCACATCCTGATAGCTGGAGCTGCCCCCTGGCCAGGAGATGTGCAAGGTGAAACCTTACAGCCACAGACATTTTGCTGGGAGGGACTTGGATAATTGTCCACGTTATTCCCCCATTCTGTGGGTGACAAAACTAAATTCCAGAGAGGCAAAGTCAATGACCCAAAGTCACATAATGAATTAGTGTCTGGTTCCATATGAATCTGGATCTCCTTCCATTTCTCAGACCTGACCCTCCCAGGAGACCAGCCTGGGTTAGACGCATGTATTAGTCCTCCTGTTGATAACGTGCTGCTGTGTATCAGCCCTTTAATTCTCCAACAACAACAACCGCAATATTTTGTTCCCATTTGTCAGCTGAGGAAACTATAGCTCATGGACATGAAGTAGTTTTGGGCAGAGTTGGGGCTGGAACCTGGATCTCTTACTGGTTCACACTGCCAGCCTTGTGAACAGGCTGAGTGGAACACAAGTGTGTGAAAGCCCCAGGTTCATGGTTTGGGATAATATGGCCCATGGAGGACCCCAGTGATGTCTGAGCAGGAGGAATACCAGGTCAGTGTAAGGGATTAGTGGCCAAATCTCAGCTGATGAATGCAGTGTGGCCTTGGACTTGTCTCTGAGCAGCAGAGATCTGAAGCTGGCCTGCAGGGCTCTGGAGCCAGCACAGCCCCAGCCCTTCCTTACTGACGGCTGGTGGCCTTTAGAGTTGGAAGTCTTGGGCAGAGGCAAGAGCCTGTGATCTCAGGTGACCTCAGGGTCAGGGCTGTGGTGATCCAGGCAGGCACCTCCCCAGCAGGAGGGCAGTAAGAAGCCAGTGGGCCACTGGGAGCCATGTTTTCAGTTGTCTTGGTTCCTGTATGTGCCAGGCTAAACATCTGGCCCACAGGTTTGCATTGCTTCACCTGGTGCTCAGGTGATGAACCAGGAAAGAGGCAGCTGTCTGGGCATGAAGGCTGCTGGGCATGGCTGGTTGGAGGGATGATGACTCAGCCCTCCTGGCTTCTGCTCCCATTTGGGTCTGGGAGTTTGTGGAGAGGTCCGGGAAGAAGGCACATAAGCAGGACTGGGCAGGGTGGCTGTGATGCCTGCAGGTGGGGGTGAAGGTTTACAGAGGGAGGCACAGTGGCCTGGAGACAGCAGAGGCCCACCTCTCCCAGGTGCCAGGGAAAACCAGCTGGACCAGAACCCACATTCTTTTTTTTCTGAGACAGGGTCCCCCTCTGTTGCCCAGGCTGGAGTGCAGTGGTGCAATCTCAGCTCACTGTAACCTCCACCTCCTGAGCTCAAGGGATTCTCCTGCCTCAGTCCCCCAAGCAGCTGGGATTACAAGTGCGAGCCACTATGCCTGGCTGATTTTTGTATTTTTTGTAGAGACAGGGTTTCACCATGTTGGCCAGGCTAGTCTCAAAGCCCTGAGCTCAAGCAATCCACTCGCTTCGGTTTCCCAAAGTGCTAGGATTACAGGTGTGAGCCACTGCACCCAGCCCAGAACCCCCATTCTCCCAGAGGACGCCTCAGCTCTCCCTCAGCCCCATCCTGCCTGCTTCTTTCTCTTGCCCACCCATCTCTTTAGATTCTCCTCCCATTTTTCCTCCCTTCTTTCCCTCCCATTACTACTCTTTTATCTCTTCCTCTTTATTTTTGACATTTTTTCTCTTCCTTCTTCCCTTTCCTTATCTGTTTCCAGCATGTGTGTCAAGATCAGAGGCAGAGTTATCATGAAACTCCCGAAGCTGAGGCTTCAGAGCCCCTCACTTGCACGGTTCCTTCCAGGGGCCTGGGAAAGGGCCCGGCAATATGTTCCCACAATCATACGTTTTTGTAAATTTTGCCGAATATTTCTTTGATATGCTTTTTCTTCAAGAAAGCCCCTCAAGAGGTGGCCTATCCCTGTGAGTGAAGGCCAGAGCCTTCCTTACCCAGGCTGGTCTCATACAGGTGACCTCAGTTTTAGGGCCAAGAGGTCTTGTCCAGCTGAGAGCTCCATGCACACCAGATTCTGAGAGGTGTCAGCAGCCCTTTGAGAAACTTTGTTGTTTGTTTTCTGTGAGGTTTCTGGACCATGGACTGAGCTCAGACACGTTCTGCAGGAGAATATTATTTCTGTAAAGATGGTTATTTAACCCTCCTCCACCCCATCATGGCGGCGCTGCTGAGGGCTGACCCAGAGGCCAGGGGAACTCGCTGGTGTCCATGGGGGAGGTCCAAGTCCTGTTGCCACAGCCCTCCCGCCTTGCACAGCACAGAGGCGGTCACCCCAGGGACAGGCAGGCACCCGGCTGCTCCTCTCGCCCTTCCTGGAGGAGGGGGCTGCCTCCTGTCCCTCCAAATGCTTTCCTTATGGGCCAGCCTGACGCTCAGACTTGTTTGAAGCTGCACCAGCAGCATTTTTGTCTCTTTTCGGCGTTCACAACAGCCAGGGACTTGATCTGGATATATTTAAAACCACATCAAATAGTCAGTTGCTTTTTGAAAAAAACCAAGCCCCTCAAAATGCATTAGCTTCAGGCCTCTCAAAACCTGAATCCTCCCTGGTCAAGAGCATGAGCTCTAGTGGCCTGGGGTCCTGCCTCCTAATCTCAGCCACTAACGATTTGTGTAACCATGGGCATCTTATTTAATCCTCTTGCATGCCACCTTCTTCATCTGTAAAGTGGGGATAATAATAGTACTGACTTCATAGGGTTGTTGTGAAGATTAAGAGATAATCCTGGCTGGGCACAGCGGCTCATGCCTGTATTCCCAGCACTTTGGGAGGTCAAGGCGGGTGGATCACGAGGTCAAGAGTTTGAGACCAGCCTGGCCAACATGGCAAAACCCTTATTAAAAATACCAAACCACCATTCTGGCTAACACAGTGAACACCCTACTTTACTAAAAATACCAAAAACATTAGTCAGGTGTGGTGGAGGGCGCCTGTAATCCCAGCTACTCAGGAGGTTGAGGCAGGAGAATCGCTTGAACTCAGGAGGTGGAGGTTGCAGTGACCCAAGATTGTGCCACTGCACTCCAGCCTGGGTGACAGAGTGAGACTCCGTCTCAAAAAACAAAACGAAACAAAAACAAACAAACAAACAAAAAACACAAAACCTTCACTTCCATGCGAAGTGTTTGGTGCCTAAGACAGACGTTGTAAATGGCACTGTTATCCCCATACATTTCACAAAACGTGTGTTTATGGAGCTCATGCTAGGACTACCTCTTGTGTGAGGCGCTGTGGATTAGGAGATAAAACACAGGCTCTGAATACATACACCCTACAGTCTGCTGAAGGAGACAGGAGACATCCATATATCACAGTAAGCTTAAAAAAGCATTCTAGTAGAGATAAAAAGAGAACACTTGGGGGTTTGGAAACCTTTTTTCATTTTTACAGTTCTCTCTGCTCCCTTCCTCCTTCCTTTCCTCCTTGACTGATTTCCTTCTTTCTTCTTGCCTTCATTTTTCCCCTAGATACTTTTACTTAGCTACAGTAATTTGTAGGATGGTCATATCAATTGCCAGTTGTTTCTTTTTGAAGAACGGAGTCTAGCTCTGTTGCCCAGGCTGGAATGCAATGGCACGATCTTGGCTCACTGCAACCTCTGCCTCCCAGGCTCAAGCAATTCTCCTGCCTCAGCCTCCCAAGTAGCTGGGATTACAGGTCTCTGCCACCACACCCAGCTAATTTTTTTTACTTTAGTAGAGATGGGGTTTTGCCGTGTTGGCCAGGCTGATCTTGAACTGCTGACCTCAGGTGATCCACTCACCTTGGCCTCCCAAAGTGCTGGGATTACAGGTGTGATCCATGGTGCCCGGCTGCCAGTTGTTTCTGATTGTGCATTTGATCTCAGTATCAGCAGTCACCCACTCATCCGTCTATATGTGCTTGGCCATCCATCCACCCATCCATCCAGCCAGCCAGCAAGTATTTTCTATGATGATATCAGACAATGTGGTTAGACACTGTGGTTGGGGAAGATAAAATATCTCCTGCCTTGAAGAGCTCAGTCTGCCCATATACTGCGCTTCCCTTCTAGGAGCTTCTGAGGGCAGCAAGCCCTGTAGATCCTTCCTGCTCAAGGTATGTGTGCCCATGGACCCAGCAATGCCACCAGTGCTGGAAGCTGGTTAGAAGCACGGAATCTCAGCACGCCCCGCTCTTATTCAGTCAGAGTCTGCATTCCAAGATCCCCAGGTGATTTTCACCTTAAAGTTTGAGCAATGCTGTTCTAGGTCTCTTCCCACGCTCAGGAGTGGGTAGAGGCTGTTATTTCTGAAAGGAGCTGAATTCAGAGACTGGAGCTTGACATAGATGAACCCCTGAGGTTCCTTCCAGCCAGCAGAGCCTATGGTTCTTCCCTTTGAACCCAAGTAAATTGAGATCAGTTTCAGTGACTGGCTTGTTTGTTCACATCTCTTCCAAGAAATTAGGTAGAGAAGGGCGCAGTGGGTGGGCATGAGCTGGCGACAGCCCAGGCTCACTCATACCAAGCAGCTCTGGAATGCAGCGTGGAGGGAACCCAGTGTCTCTTTTACAGAGGCCAACAGGGGGCACCTTGGCTCACTGTGAGGGGATGCAAAGCAGGCTCCCTGTTGATTCACTAGCTTTCTAGAAAGGATTTCTACTGCTTAGCAATCCTTCTCCTAAGACATCGTTTAGGCTCAGAGGCGGATGAATTGAGCCTCAATTATCTGTACCAAAGAACCGGGGCAATTGAGAATCCCAAACCTGGATCCCAACCCTGAGCCCTAGTCACCTCTGTTCGGTGGGAGCTGACCTTCCTCTGGCCCCTGCCAGGATGAATAGGTGTTCCCTTCCACATGCCTGACTTAAGGCTGAGGGTAGGGGTGAGGGGAAGACAGGCATGAGTCTGATAGAATGGCAGGACACATTTGCTCCAAATAAGCCACACACGGTAAGGAAATAGCTACTATATAATGTGCGCTCCCATGTGCCAGGCTCTTATGCCTGTGGAAAGAAGTCTCATTGTCTCATTTTGTCTTTGCAGCCACCCTATAATGTGGGTGCTGCTATTACCTCTGTTTCACAAGGGAGTAACCTGAGGCTCAGGCAGGGTTGAGATCCAGGTCGGTGTAACCCAGGATGCCTAGGCCTTTTGCCCTAGACCATGCACACGGTGGGCCCTGCGTAGATCCTGGAGGGAGCCTACACTGGCTTCTGCAGCCCACCAGCGACCTCTGGAGACCATTCAGGTTCCTGTAGCACCAGAGTCCTGCCTGGGTTTGCCTCAGTTCTGGGGGGCGGTTTCCATATTGCCGGTGTAATTTGCTGGCAGTCTCAGTGAACATCCTGTTCACTCAGTCCTCTCCCCTTTAATTAGGCAAGGAACCAATTTCAGATTACTTGTGAGTCCATCCTGTTTCTTTTCATCTGTCTCTCCAGGATACTCTTAATTTCATCCTTGGGCAGCACAAGGGTTAGAAGACACAGGAAGGACAGTGGAGCTGGGACATATTGCTTTCCATCCTACATGCACTATAAACTCCAGACCATGAACATACAGTGCTTTGACAGTGTTTTTAATAAGAATCTGGCTAGAGGCTGGGCACGGTGGCTCACGGCTGTAATCTCGGCACTTTGGGAGGCTGAGGCAGATGGATCTCCTGAGGTCAGGAGTTCGAGACCAGCCTGGCCAACAGGGTGAAACCCCATCTCTACTAAAAATACAAAAATTAGCTGGGCTTGGTGGCGGGAGCCTGTAATCCCAGTTACTGGGGAGCCCGAGGCAGGAGAATCACTTGAACCCAGGAGGCGGAGGCTGCAGTGAGCCGAGGTCACACCATTGCACTCCAGCCTGGGCAATAAGAGTGAAACTCTATCTCAAAAAAAAAAAAAGAAAAGAAAAGAATCTGGCTAGAAAGTAAATGGTATAGATTTACTTTATCCCATTTATTTTTCTCAGTATCCAGATAATGAACAACATATACTTGGAATGACCTCCGTGCATAGCTTTAAATCTTAGCTCTGTTGCCTCCCAGCTGTATTGCCTTGGTGAATGGCATGATCTCGACTCACTGCAACCTCCGCCTTCCCGGTTTGTGTGATTCTCCTGCCTCAACCTACCGAGTGGCTGGGATTACAGGCGCCTGCCACCACCGCTGGCTAATTTTGTATTTTTAGTAGAGACGGGGTTTTGCCATGTTGACCAGGCTAGTCTCGAACTCCTGACCTCAGGTGATCCACCCGCCTCAGCTTCCCAAAGTGTTGGGATTACAGGCATGAGCCTTGTATGAACTTCTTTCTATCCTTTTATAGGGAACCAGCTCCCAAGATAACAGAATAATCCATTCACTGTGCCCTCATGGCCTAATACCCTCTCCTTAGGCCCTACCCCCCAACATTGTTGCATTGGAGATTAAGTTTCCAACACATGCTTTTGGGGACACACACTGAAACCATGGCAGTATTCTAACTAAAACAGTCTCTAAAGCGTATATGAAGCCCCTGTACTGAGCTCCCTGGGAGATCTCTCCTTTATTTATATCTGTGGCACCAGCACAGTGTCTGGCAAACGAAAGGTGTGTAAATGTTGGTAGAGTGAATTTGGTTTAAAACATAACTCCTGCCACAGAGGAAGATAATTCTGGCAGTAGTGTGGGGGCGAGGCAGGGAGAGGGGGTTAGAGACAGTGCCAATAGTTCAGGCGAGAGATGGAGAAGATCTTAATTAAGGCCTGGTCCGCCGGCATGAAGACGGAGAAAAGGAAGATGAATATTATTTACTGACATTCTAATCTGTGTTGTGCATATATAAGATATCTAATAACCTTGCAAACAAAGTCTTAACGTTCCCATCTTACAGATGAGGGAACTGAGGGGGTGGCCCGATACCTCACAGCCTGTACTTGGCAGGCAGACCCAGAGCACAGGTGCGGTGTGGGATGCTGGGGTGCTGGCATTCACAGATGCTGCTGATGCAGAATCAAGAGGACTAGCGGGGGGAAGACCTGGGGATGATTCAGTTTTCCATGAGGGTGATGAGTCAATGGTGGTCCATTAACAAATGAGTTCTTTGGGTTGACCCTGTTGGAAGAGAGAATGCTTTTAGATTGTCGTGGTTAGGCCTTGCCAAATCCCACGGATGATAATGTATTGATAATGCTGGTGCCTCTGGCTTAACTGAGTGCTTTTGGCCACGGAGTGATGCGCGGGGAGAGACCATGGCTCCTGAATGCCGCTGGGCCTCTGTGGGGTGGCCGAGAATGCAGACACAGCGCCGCCAGGTGGTGGAAGGTCACTCCGCTACCCCGGTTTCTCGCTTTTCCCAATAGACTTCATCTGCAGCCTGAAAGGCCAGCAGGCAACAGCGCTGTGAGGTTCCACACGCGGGTACCATCCTGGCTCACCCTCCCTCGGCCTCCCTCCTTCATCCCCGCCCCGGCTCATTCCCCAGGCTGCCTGCAGAGGGGTGGGTTCAGGCTGAGAATGAAAGTTCTTGAAACTGAAATCCTTGGGCCCAGACTGTCCCTTGGCCTCACCCCCGTCTCTGTAAAAGCCTCTCGTTCATCTAACGTTTATGAGCACCTCTAGTGTGCTGGACACCGAGGACACAAAGGTGAATAAGGCGCTGTCTGCAGCTCTTTCACAGGCCGGGAGGGAGACGCGACACAGAGATCGTGCTGTCATCCTGTTGGCAAACTCTAAGAGGAAAGAGCACACAGAGTCTGAGGGCTCCCTCCCCAAGGAGGGAGCATTTGGATTGAGCTTACAGGGAGGAGCAGGACTTTGTCAGGTGGAAAACCGGGGATGCAATGGGAGGAAGAGCATCCAGTCCAGAGAGGAGGCTGTGTGCACTGGGGAAATGGTGACTGACCCACAGATACTGAGCATCCTTTCTGTGGCAGCTTGGTGCTGGGGCCGGGGAGATGAATCATGCATGGCTCCAATTATGAGAAACTCTTGCAATAGACATTTTCTTTTGAAGGATCTGTTCACAAGTAAGGAATTTGGACACAGACCTTATGTACTGGAAGTCCCTAAACTAGAATTCTTGGACCCAGAAATTATGCAAGACAAACCATTGGGATAGGAGAAAAAGTAGAGAAACTTCTATTTCTGTGTATTTCTTAACTAAAAACAAAGCAACTAAACTTTTCATATATATATGTTTGTTTTTGTTGTTGTTGTTTTTTGAGATGGAGTTTCACTCTTGTTGCCCAAGCTGGAGTGCAATGGCGTGATCTTGGCTCACTGCAACCTCCATCTCCCGGGTTCAAGCGATTCTCCCACCTCAGCCTCCTGAGAAGTTGAACTACAGGTGCACCACCACACCTGGATAATTTTTTGTATTTTTAGTAGAGATGGGGTTTCACTATCTTGGCCACGCTGGTCTTGAACTCCTGACCTCAGATGATCCGCCTGCCTTGGCTTCCCAAAGTGCTGGGATTACAGGCATAAGCCACTGCGCCCAGCCAATTTTTTTTTAAGAGAGAGAGTCTCGCTGTGTTGCCTAGGCTGGAGTGCAGTGGCTATTCACAGGCTTGATCCTACTACTGATCAGCACGGCAGTTTTGAGCTGCTCTATTTCCCACCTGGGCCAGTTCACCCTACCTTAGGCAACCAGGTGGTCCCCTGCTCCTAAGAGGTCACCATATTGATGCTGAACTTAGTGTGGACACCTGATGAACATAGCAAACCGAGGCCCAGAACTCAACTGAGGACTCAAGTGATCCTCCTGCCTCAGCCTCCCGAGTAGCTGTGACTACAGGCATGTGCCACCGCACCTGGTGTATTTCTAATATTTAATGTACGGGTTGGCCTCGTGTCTGCACTTGGTCCCTGTGTCAGTGGCCCACATGTTGTGCGCATCTGTGAGGGTCTGAGGGGGTTAGCATATTGTGACATGTTTACACGTGGTCTGTGAAGTGATTTCTTGGTGATCTCATCTGGTTTTAACTAGATTAATCCTCACACAATGGACAAGGTATTTAGCAAATTTCCTGAAAAGATATCGGGGATTAAGAGAAGGCCAGTAATGCAGGCAGGCACAAGCAAATGGCCTGGCTCTTGCTCCGCTCCTTGGAGTGGGCTCCCATTATCTTTCTATCTTGAGTGCAAAATTGTAACAATCTCATTTTACTTGATAGAAGCTGGCAAAAAAAAAAAAAAAAATCCAGAATTATCAAGATAATGTTTTGATTTTTTTTTTTTAAGTCAAGGTTGCACTCTGTCACCCAGGCTAGAGTGCAGAGGCAGGATCACGACTCACTGCAGTCTTGATCTCCTGGGTTCAAGTGATCCTTTTGCCTCCTGAGTAGCTGGGACTCAGGCACACCACCATGCCTGGCTAAGATAATTGAAAATACAGTCTCAAGTCTCCTGATGTTAGTACTACTCTGTCTCTCAGGGCGTATTATGGCTTCAGATATTGGTTAGTTATGGTAATGTATGTAAATATAATTTATACATAAATAAACAGACATACATTAGAGATGTGTGCTAAAATTCTTTTGTTATTGACAGGGATCAAAGAACTTTGGAGACCACAGCTCTGGGCAATAAGGAGCCATAGGAGTTGTTTAAGCAGGAGGATGATTTGTTTATTTTTGTTTTATTTTGAAAGATCACTCTGGTAGCTGTGTGGATGGAGAGCCTGGGGTACAGAGAATAGTAGGGAACTCATGCAGAGGTCCAGGTGAGAGATGAGATCCCAAACCCAGGGTAGGGCAGCCAGGAGGGCAGCGCAATTTCACATGCACGTTGGACTCGGTGACTGACTAGATTTGGAAAACAAGGGCGAAGAGATCCAATCCCGGGGTGTTTCCAGGTGTCTGGGGGATTAGGCAAATAATAGTACCACTTACCAAGGTGGCAAACAGAGGTGGGTTTGGGGAGAAAGATGAAGAGTCTGGGACTGAACAGGTTGAGGCAGAGGTGCCAGGGAGAGCCCTGGGTGGAGGTCATACTTCCGGGCGTCCTGTGGCTGGTTTGGGGCTGCAGCCACATCTTCCCCAGCAGGGCCCAGGTGAGCGAGTGGGCTGGATCATGGTCATGATGAGTAAATCAGGCAGTAATGGTGTCCTCTGTCCAGATCTCCTGACTCTAGCCTGGTCGCTGGGTGCTGCAACAATCAGACCCTGATTGTTACCAGTGGAGGGTGTCCAGATTCTTGGTGCTTCGAACAAACAATTGGACAAAACGCACAAACAAAGCAAGAAAACAATGAATCAACAAAAGCAGAGATTTAATGAAAACGAAAGCACACTCCACTGGGTGGGAGTGGGCCGAACAAGTGGCTCAAGAGACTGGGTACAGAATTTTCTGGGGTTTAAATACCCTCTAGAGGTTTCCCATTGATTACTTAGTGTACACTCCTATGTAAACGAAGTAGAGGGCAACAATCAGTCTGACTGGTTGTGGAGAGGGACCAATCAGAGGTTGAAGTGAAGTTACGAAGTTACACCTTATGCAAATGTCTGATTGGTCGTGGAAAGTGACCAGAGGCTAAAGTGAAGTTACAAAGTTATACTCCTATGCAAATGAAAACTTGGCCAGTGACCAGCCTGACTGGTTGCAGGAAGGGACCAACTAGAGGTACTTTCAGTTTTTCATCTGCCACAGAAAAGGTAGGGTCGGGAGTGGTTGCAAAGGGAGTAGCCTCTGGTCCTTTTGTTATCTGGATGTGAAAGTTGGGGTTTTCCTTTTGATTTAGTTCTAGGAGGTCAGCATGAATTGGCATTAGGTTCCCTGCCTTCAGGCCCTATTCTCCTGCCTCATGATCACTCTGTGTATTTCACTTTTGCAAAACTGCTCAAAATGCAGGTACTCTGTCTTCCTCCTCCGCTGAGCCATCGTGGACGTGACAAGGCTACTTCTTCATGGTGCTCTAGGCCAAAGCATTGGGAAAGCCGGATTAGGCTGGGAGTGTCCTTGCTGTAATTGAATGCTGACATAAGCAAAGTGAAATGCAGTGGAGAAGTGGGTGGGGCAGGGCAGGTTTGGGTGCTGTGCAGCTGTCTAGGCTGGGGAGGGATGGGTGTTTGACCACGGAGAAGGGTTCTACAGGGCCACGCTTTAGGACAGGAATATGCATTCTGGCCTTATCTGGTCATTTCTGAGTTGGGATATCTGGACCACCCCAGGGCAGGGTGTGCTTGACTAAGAGCTCACTTGGGGCTTGACCCAGAGAAGGCTAGCATTTAATATTAGTGATGAAGGCTGGGCATGGCGGCTCACACCTGTAATCCCAGCACAATTCCGCCAGGTGGGCATATCGCTTGAGTCTAGGAATTTGAGACTAGCTTGGGTGATATAGCGAAATCCTATCTCTACTAAAAATTACAAAAATTAGCCACGCATGGTGGCACATGCCTGTAGTCCCAGCTACTTGGGAGGCTGAGGTAGGAGGATGGCTCGAACCAGGGAAGTAGAGGTTGCAGTGAGCCAAGATCTTGCCACTGCATTCCAGCCTAGGCGACAGAGCGAGACCCTGTCTCAATAATAATAATAATAATAATAATAGTGATAGAAAAAAACAACAAAAAATCTCCACCCCTGAAAAGGCAGACAAATAACAATAATAAAAGCTGGGCATGATGGCACATGCCTGTAGTCCCAGCTACTCAGGTGACTGAGGCAAGAGGATCTCCTGAGCCCAAGAATTTGAAGCCAGCCTGGGCAACATAGGGAGATTTCTTCTCTTAAAAAGAAAACAAACAAAACCCATTAGTATTAGTGATGACTCTGAGGATGACACCCAGAACCACCAACCTGAACCTCCGGTGGGACCTTGGGGTCCATATGGATGGGGAACAAGGTGTATGAAATCAATGGCAGGTTGGTGCCTATCTGATCTCCCATTTAAAATTTTTTCTTTGCAAGAGAAAAGAAAAGTGATATAGATTGGTGTGTTAGGAAAAAACTCAAACTCAATTTTCCCCTTGGTTCTCACGCCACAATCATCAACGCAATAGACTTCTGTGACCAAATGCCTGGGGGTTCTCCCCACACACCAGTAAGCAATCATTTCTGCAGCAGACCCTGGCTGACACTTCGAGTCAATTCAATTCCAACACTATCTACCAGATAGCAACAGATCCTATGGTTGATGAGGGCTCATTGCCACAAGACCGCAACTCCCTTCCCACCAGTTACAAATCTAGGCCTCTGGACCTTCTACCCAATTGTTCTTCATTTGGGGTTCCCACGACTCCCTCATTTGCTGGAGTGACTCAGAGAACTTAGGAGAACACTTACCTTTACAGGTTTACTATAAAGGATATTACAAATGATACAGACGAAGAGATACGTAGGGTGAGATAGGGGTAAAGGACACGGGGCTTTCATGCCCTCCCTGGTCGCGTCCCCTTCTGGAAACCTCCACCTGTTCAGCTATCTGTCCTTTTTTAGGCTTTTCTGGAGGCTTCATTACGTAAGAATGATTGATTAAGCCACTGGCCATTGGTGATCAACTTACCCTCTAGCCCCTTTCCCCTTCCCTAAGGTTAGGGGTGGGGCTTAAAACCCAACCCTCTAATCCTGCCTTGGGCTTTCTGGTGATCAGCCCCTGATCTACCTGAAGCCACCTAGACGCTTCCAGGCCTCAGTCAGCTCATTAGCACACAAAAAGACAACCTTTGGAGTTTCTAAGGACTTAGGAGTTGTATGCCAGGAAATGGGGCCGAGGACCAAATATATTTATCACAATAGGCAAAAAGATTCAACATTAAGAGGGTAAAGAAGATTTAGAAATAAAGACAGAAAAATGGAGATGAGAGAGACAGTAAACAGGAAGAGTAGAAATGTAAGCAGAAAATCATCCACTGAAAGAAACAGAAGAGTAGAACTGTTACAGGAAAGGGGTCCCCATCCAGACCCCAAGAGGGGGTTCTTGGATCTCACCCAAGAAAGAATTCAGGGCAAGTCTGCGATGCAAAGGGAAAGCAAGTTTATTAAGAAACTAAAGGAATAAAAGAATGGCTACTCCATAGACAGAGCAGCCCCGAGGGCTGCTGGTTGCCCACTTTTATGGTTTTTTTCTTGATGATATGCTAAACACGGGGTGGATTATTCATGCCTCCTCTTTTTAGACCAAATAGGATACCTTCCTGATTTTGCCATGGCATTTGTAAACTGTCTTGGCGCTAGTGGGAGTGCAGCAGTGAGGACGACCCAGAGGTCACTCTTGTCGCCATCTTGGTCTTGGTGGGTTTTGGCCAGCTCCTTTACTGCAGCCTGTTTTATTAGCAAGGTCTTTATGACCTGTACCATGTGTTGACCTCCTATCTCATCCTGTGACTTAGAATACCTTAATCGTCTGGGAATGCAGCCCAGTAGGTTTCAGCCTTATTTGACCCAGCTCCTATTCAAGCTGGAATTGCAGTGATTCACACGCCTCTGATAGAATTAAGAGAGAGAGAAAATAAAAAAGACAACAGAAAAACAGATGGAAGTCAATGAAGAGGCAGAAACTCAGAGACACAAAGAAGCCAAGGGTGCAGGGGTGTGGAGGGAGGGTGGGGAGAGGGTTGGGAGGGATGAAGCCCTTGTCCTGGGTTCCTTCTTTCCCCATCCACATGCCCTGTTCTCCGTCGCAAATGGAAGAAGCCAGAGCCCAAGTGAACCACCTGTCTCCATTGCTGACACCCAGCTGGGCTTTGGGTAGCATCAGAGGCAGCTGTCACCTTTGCTTTGGCTGGGAAGGAGCCTTCCAGCAGGGTCTGGAGAGGAGCTGGGCTGGCCTGTGGTCTTGGCCCCTGCAAACTGAAGGGAAGCCTGACTTGATGTATTAGCTCGGGGGTGCCTCTCTTGACCTACTTTTGTTTGTTTGTTTTTGAGATGGAGTCTCGCTCTGTTGCCCAGGCTGGAGTGCAATGGCGCAATCTCGGCTCACTGCAACTTCCACCGCCCAGGTTCAAGCGATTCTCCTGCCTTAGCCACCCGAGTAGCTGGGATTACAGGCACCCACCACCACGCCCAGCTAATTTTTGTATTTTTTTGGTAGAGACAGGATTTCACCATGTTGGCCAAGCTGGTCTTGAACTCCTGACCTCAGGTGATCCACCTGCCTTGGCCTCCTAAAGGGATGGGATTACAGGGATGAGCCACTGCACCTGGCCCCACTTTCATTTTTGATTAAACAAAATTGGAAGCTTAGTTGGTGGGAGGTCAAGACCTTCCAATTCCAAGGGGAGACTGAGTTGTAATAAACTTGGACTGAGGCAGTTGGTGGGGTTCTGCCCCATGTGGTGAGTGGCATTATTACTTACATGCCAATGCTTTTGCTGTGGGCTGCAAAAGTGGGAATCCCTTGAGCAGGGAGGGTTGGTTTTGTGAAGTCAACTCATAATGGGGTCAGAGGCTTGATGCTGGCTTAGTCAGTGACACCCACATATCTAGCGAAAGAGTCACCAAAGAGGGGTCCTGGGTGCAGAGGAAATGGGCCCCGTAGATCCAAGCTAATCAGTGTCCAGCAGCCCAGGTCGCAGGAAGGGCTGTGGGGAACATGAGCAGGTTCTGCTTAACAGAGGTTGCCTCTGTGGAGGCCAGCGGGATCTGTGAGGTTTTCCCAGGGCTCAGGTGAAGTATCCCCCACCCCTCCCACTTCCTTTGATCCGACTGTGTTCATCTGGTAACCTAGTTACTGATTCTGCTTCCCTGGAGCACTAATGCCAAGAAAAAGGTAGCTCCAGCTGGGGACCTGCCACTCTAGTCCCTGAAATAATTTACTACTTAAAAAATGTAAGACACTGGCATAAAAGTAGCTAGAAATGCCACTTATTGAGGGAGCACTTGCTAAATGCCTTCTGTGGATCGAGCATCCAATCTTTTCAATCTTGTGAGGTGGGCATTATTTTCTCCGTTTCACCTACAGAGAAACATGCTCAGATCTGGGGTTTGAAGCTAGGTCTCTCTGCAGCTGAAGCTTGGGGTCTTAACCACCTCCCTTCTTGGAGGAGGCGGGGTTGAAAATGATGCCTTGGCCTGTCTATAGCCTCTCAGTCACTCCCACTGTGGGTGTCATGTGTCTGTCACGAGTGGCAGTGCAAGGTGTCCCGTCTCGGAACAAGCAGGGCCGTGACCATATGCTAGAATGGGTGACTCAGCAGAAGCTGTGCCTCTGGGAGCCTCTGCCAGCCTGGACGCCTCCCACTGGAGTTCCTCAACCTGCAACCAGGACACTGTGGTGTGAGGCTGGAGAGGCGCAGCATGGAAGTGCTTTCTCTGTCCTTCTCTTACTTATAGATCAAAAAAGGAAAATAAAAGGGGGCCAGGGTGGGTGTCTGCCTGGGGATCCAAAGGATGAGGGCAGCCATGTGGGAGGGGTGATGGGAGGACCCATGTCTGGCTGGCTAAGAGAGACTTGGAAGCCAGATTAGAACCAGCATTCCAGGGAATCTGGAGCTGGCAGGGAATTAGAGAAAGGGGTGGGGAGGGGAACAGCCAGAGGGACGCCCTGGACTCTGTAGAAGGGGGTCCCAGACAGCCATTTGCGGTTGCTCTCCCAGACCCCCGGGGGGCCCAGAGGAACACAGGATGCTAAGCCTAGAAGGGAAAGGCTGCCGAGGACAGTCTCCCAGGTGAGCGTGGCAGCCGTCCCTGGGTTTCTTCCACTAAGGCTTCCCGGGGCTGCCTGGCCCCTGTCCTGCCCTCGCGGCCGGCCTGGGAAGAAAAGGCCGAATCGAAACAGACTACAGCAAAACCCTGACTCATGCCTTCCAATGCCAATAGACCTGATTTTGTATTTCCCAGCACTTTCATTAGCACCAAGAGCTATTCTAATTGCAAGAGGCGTGTGGGGAGGTGGGAGTGGGTGCTCACACTCACAGCATGGGAAATGGGGCTGAGACTCTTGTCGGGCGAGAAGGACCTCAGCCTCCCACCCCATCCCCAGTTACCTGAGAGGTGGTGGGATGGGGAGTGGTCTGGGCTCTGGGCAGAGACTGTAGGCAGGCCACAATGGTGGGGGAACTGGAGGAGAGGCATGTGAGTAGATATGGTTTGAGGGAGCCCCTAGAGCACGGGAATTGGGTTGTGATAAGGGGACTGGGCTTGGGCACAGCCCTGGCTGCCTCCTGGCACCCCACTCAGACTCCTCTCCTCCTGGGCCCTCACAGGTGGGTCTGCAGGTGTGTCTGCCAGGGCAGTGCAGCCTCCACTGGCTCCCAGGCTCAAGGCTATGAGATAAAATGCTAATCATTCCCTGCCTGTAGGTTCCCAGCTTGCTTTGGTCCTTATCTTCCCTGTCACGGAGGGAGTGGGAGGCCTCCGATCCCCAGGATCCCCAGGCCGGCGTGAGAGCCAGAATTCTAGACAAGTTTATCCAGTAGGATTGAGCACCTCACCCTGTGTCTCAGATACGGGGGTTTGTAATAGCAGTTTGGGGTTTCATCTGGGCTCAGAGTGAGGCAGGGCTCTGGGATTCCAGGCTGCTTTTCCAGGTGAGGCGGCAAACGAATGGAGGTGGAGCTACGTGGGGAGACCTACCGAGACTGAAGGATCCTGACGGACCCCAGGGCACCCCAAAGCCTATCAGTTAGTTGCTTGCCTGGGCCCCAGAGCCCCTGTTGCGTGTTGCGTGCTCTTGGGTTTTTAACAACAGCAGCCAACTTGTGTGTCATGCTTCACATGTGTCATGCTTCACATGTGTCATGCTTCACATGTGTCATGCTTCACGTGTCATGCTTCACAGTTGGCAGAGACCTTTCACACATTCTGCACTCTGAGATGTGTCTATGAGGCTGCTCATGTTCCAAGTAAGAGGGGAGCCCTCGGTGAGTGGCAGAGCCCAGACCCCTGCAGGGTTGTGGGCTCCATGCTGGGTGCTCTTCCCTCCTCTCAGCACCTGTGTGAGGAGTGAGGGGCACCACTCCCCCTCCCAGACTGAGAACTGTCCCCGCCCCCATGCCTGAGCATCACAGGTGACAGCGTTCTTCACGTGACCTCGCCTCTTCTAGAGACTTCTCACATCACAGCAGTGTCATGGGATGATATTGACTGTGAATAGGAAGTCCCACGCCCCCCAGGTTATAAATCCTCTTCAGGATGGCTGGGGACTTGAAGATGTTCTCGATCACACACTCTGGCTCCTGCAGACCCTAATGTTGGGGTAGGTGCCCGCAGTGCCTGGTGACTCACACTGAGGCTGTGTGCAGATGCCAGCCTGGGACAAACCCAAGTGTAGAGGAACTGGGAAGGCCCCTGTCTCTGGACAAGACCCTGGCCTGGTGGGAGGCCTCCCCCAGCTCTGCCACCGTGCTCTGGGGACGTTTCTGACGCATTTGTTACTTGTCTCTCTTGCCCTTTTTGACCTCTCTCCTGCTCCTCTGTAGTTACCAGCAAAGCTTCAGAAGCGCTTGCTGCTTTAGGGATCGGAAGGTGGGGAGAGGCTCTAAAGCTGCGGCTTCCTCTTCTGCAGAAGGACGGCTCCCACCCCATTTCTTCCCCAGGCCCCCCGAGCTGGGCTCTTGGTCACCTCCCAGAGCAGTTTGGCCTGGAGGCAGGACGTGCTCTGCACTGCAGCCCTTGGGTCCTGGGTGGACCCAGAGGGGTGCCCTGGGTTTTTGGTTCCCAGTCTGCACCACCCCTGCTTTGATAGAGAGGCACCTTCCCTGAGTTCCCTGAGGTTCTGATTTTTCTCTTGTGCTTACAACCGGATTTCTGGTTTCGCTTCTACTCCAAGCCTGGTCCCTGGCACATGCCTCTCACCCTGTGGTTTCGCACCCCATTCCTCTCCCCGTCATTTCGTCTTGTGCCCAGGCTGCAGCTGCTTGCTGGTCCCTCATCCAAAGCTGCCCACCTGCCCAGGCCTGCGCCCCTCCTGCCTTGGGTCCATGTGCAGCTCTAGCCCCTTCCCCACGCTCCTGGCCCTGGGGTGAATACTGAACCTGAGACTGGGATAGGAGGAGAGAAAGCTCAGTGCAAGGAGGGGTGAGCCCAGGAAGAGGAGACAGCCAATCACCATGGGGGCTGCAGGGAAGTCCTGAGAGGTGCGTGGCAGCCAATGCATGCTCCGCTTCAGGGACCCTGCTCTCCTGGTCCAGCAGAACAGTCCCACAACAGGGTGACCAGCCCCCAGGCCACGGGGACCTGAGACAAATTTTTAAAACAATTACAAAACTTGCTCTAATTAGGCAGGACAACTAATTAGCTGTCAGTATGACCCTATGTCAACTAGGTCACAGGGCCAACAGAGTTTAATCCCCTGCCTGCGGTTACCCTACCCTGCAGCCAGGTATCAAATTATAGGCTTGGATGAACTGGAGATGAATGTCATCGTTTATTTTGAACAACAATGTCTGTTTGTGTTTCATTCCACAAAAATTGCCTCTTGGCATCATCAAGCTCAGTCTCCGGTCAGTCATCCTCCAGTCCTGCACTGCCATCCTTCCAGGCTTCCCACCCTCATGCCTGCATTCTGCTTGCTGTCTGCCTCATAAAGAATCCCAGCTCCCGACCCCTCCGATTTCTCTCACTTCATCAGCTCCCTCCTGGCTTTGCTTTCAGCCCCTGAGGCTAATCCCCTCAACATACCACTCACTTGCAAATATAATACCTTCATCCTTGTTCTTCTCCCATACCTGGCCAGCAACACTGCAGCCCTGGGGCAGGCCAGCCATCCACGCACACCACCCCTGCACCTGGGTGCTGAAAAGTCCTTTGGCCACAGAGCGGTGACCACAGCAATGGCATTGCCTCCAGCGCCCAGCAGAGTCTCCCACCCCCAGCAGTGTGTCACCTAGATGCCCACGGTCAGTTCTATCCCCACAGTGGCTCTGTTTGTGTTTCAGAGTCCTCTTCAAGGTCCCCATCATGCCTCCCATCCCCCAATGCTCTCATCAGATGCTCTGACCTCCTACTGCACAGAGGAAGCAGAGGTCCTCAGACAGGAATGCCAAATGTCTTTTCTCTCCTTATCCTTCCCACTCCCATATACATAGCTACATCCAAACCCTTCCTGAGTGCACTTCAGTTTCCAGGAAGGTTTGTCTCCATTCCTTCAAAGCCTTCTGAACTCTATTCCTCCTTCTTAAGAGAGAGCACCAGCTGGCAGTTCCTTCTGCGCCTTCAGTGCCGCGCTTTCTCCAGCAGGTAGCTGTGCCCACATCTCCCTTCTTCCAACGCACCGCTCTCCCTTGAGGCTCCCAGCTGCTCTAGCTCTGTGGTCAGACCTCCTTCCTTCTCCTCGCCATTCAGTTTGGGGAGTGAGCGGACAAATTTTGTCATCTCCAGTTCTCGTGGAAATGTGTGGCCTGGCTATTTTTCTCCTTTCTTCACCACCTCCTTTCACCTCGGTCCACTCTACGCCCCTCGGTGGTCTGGCCTCTGCTCCCTTCATTTCACTGGAACTGTGTTTGCCGAGGCCACTGATGACCTCCGTTGTTACTTCTGCACATGGTGTTCAATGACATTACTTGCCTTCTCTGCAGAATTGGCCTGTCTTCCTGGAGCCTTTCTCGCACCGTGACTGTCTTCTCTGTCTGGATCTTCTCCGTCTTCTCCACTCTGTATGTCGGTGTTCCCTCTCTTTTTCTTGCTTTTATTCTCCTCCTGGGGATTTCATCCCCTTCTGCGGTTGCACCTATCACCTGGGTGCTGATATCTCCCAAATTCAGCTTTCTGGCCCAGAAGACCCTCCTGAGCTCTAAACCTAGATCTCCATTGCCCCATGGACATCTCCTCATGGGCTCTGGCAGGTACCTTTTGCTCAACAGGATGATGGAACTGCCTTCCTGCATGTCCCCATTTTGATCAGTGGTATTGCCATCCACCCTGTTGCCTAATCAACACCCAGGAGTCACCAGGCCTCCCCTCTCTCCCTAACTTACTATGTCCAATTGATCCCCAGTTCTGCTGACCCTCCCTTTGCAATGTCCTATCCACCTCTCCCCTGTCCCTTGCCCTGGGTCAGGCTCCCACCATCTCTCCAGGATGACCCTTCTGGCTGCCTGGAGGGCCACCTTAGCCTGGGCTCACTACTCCCAGCACGTCCCAACCCTGGCCGAAGTAAGCCTCTCAGAGGCCAATAGAATCCTGCCTCTCCTTGAGGAGCGGCAAGACCTCCATGACCTGCCCCGTCCACCACTTGATCGTCAGCCACTACCTGGCCACACGGAACCTTCAGGGAACCATGATCTCTCCTGCCTCTCCACCTTCAGCCTGGAGCCTCTTCTTCCTTCACCACCTCCTCTGCTTGGCAACTGACTACTGACCATCCTTCACAATTCATCGCAGACCTCACATAGTCCAGGGATGCTTCCTTGACATCACTCTCAAATCTGGGTTTTGGGCTGTCCCCAGTGCTCTCCAAGCCCCCACGTTTACCTCTTATAGCACAGATTACCTGTCACTGTGTGCTATCTCAGCCCCTCTTTCTCTCCACCAGAGGTCTGCAGCTCTTTCTCCCGTTTCCAGATGCCTGGCCTATGTAGGAAAACAATAGTATATGATTATTGAATCAATAATCTTCCTAGAAGAAGCAGCTATTAGGTGGTGTTTTGTAGGCAGACACGAGCTGGTGTGAAGAGGAGGATGAGAATGAATTGCATAGAGTAGAGTCTCTGACTCAGAGTCCTTCAAGAGCCAGGGGAAACTGAGGGAAATGACTAGATATATTTAACAAGGAATGGGGGACCCCAGCAGAAGACATGCCCCACCAAAAGACATCACATTCAGGTACGAATTCAGCACTGCAGAGGCCAAAAAAGCACAAATAAAGCGTGTCTTGGTTGGAGGTGGCAGGGCCGGGGTGGTGGTGGCAGGTGTGGCATATAGTGAGTAAGGCTGTTGAAATGGAACGGCTGGTGGGGTCCTTAGGAAACCAGGAATAGCTCATGACTTCCTGCAAGATGGGGTCTCTATAGTTCATCCTGGCCCTGGCAGAAAATCCGGGTATCTTGGAGGCCCTGGAATTTGAGGGATCCACTCAGAGACTGCCAAACTGGCCTTGGCAGCCACAAACAGGAATGTCATACCAGAGACATAGGAAGCAGGGATGGCCTTCCCTTTTTGGAGCTGATCATAATTCCAAAAGACACAATCCTGAATGTTGAAATCCTGAAAGTTCAAAATCCCAAAAGACAGGCCAGGCACAGTGGCTCATGCCTGTAATCCCAGCACCTTGGGAGGCTGAGGCAGATGTATCACTTGAGGTCAGGAATTTGAGTCCAGCCCGATCAACTTGGTGAAATCCTGCCTGTACCAAAAAATACAAAAATTAGCCAGGCATGGTGGCGCGCACCTGTAATCCCAGCTTCTTAGGAAGCTGAGGTAGGAGAATCGCTTGAATCCGGGAGGTGGAGATTGCAGTGAGCCAAGATCATGCCACTGCACTCCATCCTGGGCAACAAAGCAAGACCCTGTCTCAAAAAAAAAAATCCTGAAAATATAATTCTGGAAAAAATAATAAAAACATTCATTAAAACATATTTATTTACATTTAAAAGGGGATTTATATTGGAAACATATAAAAACACAACAGAACACTTTATAGTGTACATTACACAATAAAATAGGCAGTGATAACATACTATTTTTGCAAGCATAAACAGGTAATGACGGTTGCATGGGTATAAGAGTTATGAGCAGATGAACTATGTTCATAAAGAAATAGGTCAAAAAAGGGCAAGACATAAAGGCATGTCACCATGGTTGGTACTTGTGTGCACCCAGCTTTATAACCGGTCTTCTGAAACAACAGGATGAGGAACCAAAGTCTTTGGATGAGTTTGATCAAAAACTTCGATGGATCATCACCAAAAATGCAGCTGTCTATGCATGGAGCTGCATTCCAAGCTGCACGGAGCTGAGATTCCAAGAAAATTTAACTTCACAAAGGCAGATGTACAGAAAGGACATCTCTTTATCTAACGAGAAAATGTCAATGTTTTTCTGTACATGCACAATCCGTCCACACAAAGTTGACATTGTGATAATGCACTTTCAGGGAGCCAAATTTAAAAACAAACAAGCAAACAAACAAAAAAACAAGAACAAACAACCAAAAAACAAAAAACCACCCAAAACCCCCAAAACCCTGCATAAAACAAATTAGAACTCTCTAAAAGTCTATACAACTTATACCTCCAGTCTTGCAAATGACGCAAAGATGAAATACCTAGCATAGGGAATTGTAAAAAATAATGCTGAAAATTTAAAATAGTGAAAAAGGAAGGAAAAAAACAACAAAAAACTATCCTGTGATTGTGATTTTTGGGATTTTAGATGTTAGGGGTTTAGACTTTAGAGATTATAATCTTTCAGGATTTTAACATTTGAGGTTACAGTGTTTGCGACTGTGTCTTGGTCCAGCTCCTCTTTTTCCTCTCTGAGACCTTGTAGGCAGATGTGGAGACCACATCACTGTCAGAGGAACAGGGGCTGGGGTGGGGGGTCTTTGGAACCTTGAATGAGATGAGTTCTCAAAGCTCCTTCCAGGCTAAAGAATAACAGAAATTGTAGGACTTGAGTCTCCAAGTGAATAAAAGCCTTGTAAGCACATTGCTTTAGGGAGTTAAAGAGCTATGCTGGATGTCCAAGGAAGGCCCCACCTGTGGCCTCTAGTTCTTGGGGGAAAGGCACCATTTCAGCCACCAGAGGGCGCTCAGGTTGCAGGAATGGTTTCTCAGGACTGCTGCGTGGAGTTGAGTAAGGAATCTAAGGAAGGGTGGCCGGAGCATGGGAGCCATGCAGGTGGGACTCCAGGACTGAAGTCCAACCTTTTCAATCACTCTGCCATTATCCCTGGCTGAGGCCATCAATTAATTCATTTATTCAAGGAACATTTGCCCTGTACCTGGGAGCCCTGAGCTAGTAAGCTGTGTGTGTGTGTGTGTGTGTATGTATTTAGAGAGTCTTGCTCTGTCACCCAGGCTGGAGTGCAATGGCATGATCTCGGCTCACTACAACCTCTGCCTCCTGGGTTCAAGCGATTCTGTGGCCTCAGCCTCCCGAGTAGCTGGGATTACAGGCGCCCTGCTAACATGCCTGGGTAAATTTTGTATTTTTAGTCGAGATGGGAGTTTCGCCATGTTGGCCAGGCTGGTCTTGAACTCCTGACCTCAGGTAATCCACCCGTCTTGGCCTCCCTAAGTGCTGGGATTCCTGGTGTGAGCCACTGCACCTGGCTGTGAGCTAGTAGGCTTTGGAGACGCAGAATCAGATAAGCCTGTCTGGACCCTGGAGGAACCACAGCCTGGGCTGGGAGGTGGACCTTCAACACTGCAGTCCCCTGCAGGGTATTTGTGCTATGACAGAGGGACATGCTGAGTGTGGTGGCAGCGCCCAGGATGAAGTGTTGATTGTGTCTGGGACCTGGGGGAAGGCTTCCTATTGTTGGAAGTATTTGCTGTGGGTCTCGGAGGGTGAGCAGGAGTGCCCCAGGCTGAGAGGTTCTGGCACAGGCAGGCAGGGGCACGTTATAAGCCAATGCCTAAGTTTGGCTGGACAGGGAAATGCCCAGGTGGGGGTCGTGGGATGTGGCTGGAAGGTAGGGGGCGTAGGCGATCACGTTAGGGAAGAGCTAGGGGCTTATCTCAGAGGAGAGAAGCATTCTATGTGGGAGCCAGGGCAGACTCAGGTTCTGTGGGGGCCTGAAGCTTACATAGCTTTGAGGCTTTCTCAGATGAAGAATACAAAATTATAAATACAAACTTAGGAAGAGGGGCTTGGAAGGGTCCGTACAAGTGAGCGGCTTGAGGCTTGGCTTATTGGCCTCCTGGCGAATCCTCCTCTGTATGGGAGACACATCTTCCACAATCTCCCTGCTTCCCTGCAGGGCCCCAGCCCGTCCTCAGCAGCTCCCCGCTCGCAGCAAACCACTTCCCTCTCACCCCTGCCTCTTGCCCTTCTTTGGTCCCCTGGAGTCCTGAGCAGCTGTGGAAGGCCGGACAAGGGAAACTGGAGTCTGAGGTTTCCTCTGGGGAAAGGGAGGCAGAGCTGCACAGCCTTTGGGGGACATGGGTGGTGATGACCTTTTCTATGGCGTTTATGCAAACAGCACCTGCTACCCGCATTGTTCCAAGAGCTGCCTTTGAATCTGGCCAGCAACTCTTATTCGTGCTTTAAACAACGCACAGTGTGGAAGAGTTCTCGCTCTTTGCCAGGCACTTTCACGCCTCTCATGTCATCTGTGCCATGTTCTAGGGAGGCAGGCAGTGCTGTTCCCTCTGCAGAAGGTTCACAATTCAGACACCTGGCGGGTGGGACCTCACACCTAGCACTCTCCCTGCGTCACCCGTGTCTCTTGTTCACAATCAATCCAAGAGTATTAGTATTAGTATTAGTATTAGTATTAGTATTAGTATTAGTATCAACCTATCCTAAGATTGCCCTGCTGGGGCACCAGTGCAGGAAAATGAGTCACCATAGAGGTGAAACCACAGATGACATGGCTGGCTTTGTTATTCTCCCCTTTCTGTGGTGCGTTTTGATGGTAAGGGTGTGCACAGGTGGGGTGGAGCTGGCAGCCCTTGTTACACTGTCTGCACTGTAGTGAGAGTTCTCACCCTTACCTCCTTCTTGGGCTGTTGGGAGAGCTCTCACCTGGCTTTAACCTCAATTTCAGGCTGTCACCAGTGCAATGGACTGCTGAGACTTAGCACTGATTTGCAAGATCTGCTGGGTGTTCAATTTGAGGGTCTCATCCAGGGCATGGGGAGGAGAGAGGTGGCCACTAATTTCAGTAGCCTTTAATCAAATAAAGAGAACTGAGCATCCACCTGTGTTAGACTGTGCTAGGATAGTGCTGAATCAGGCATGGCCTTGTCCTTGTGGCTCACTTCAGCAGCCGTGAATGGCTCCTGTGTGCCAGGCAGTGAGCTGGCCTGTGGGAGACCCAGGGGTGGGTGAGCAAGCTGTGTGCCTGAGTGTGAGAAGCTCCCTTCTGTTTCAGGATGTCAGCCTTTCTTATAAATCCACAGAGAACAGTACAAGGCATAGCATCGTCTGTACAAAACTGAAAGGATAGTTTCTCTGCTTCTTGTGCCACCAGTTAGAACGAAAGACACTGCCTCTGATATCCACTGGTCCTTTCTTGGCTCTGCATACAGGCAAACATGAGCCTGCCTCTACCTCCCTCACACATCTTCACAAAAGCCCAGAGCAATCCCTTCTGTCTCTCCTGCTTTGCTGAAGGATGAGAATCAGAAGTAGGGGAATGGAATGGGTCAAGGCATCTTCCCTGCCCCCAGAGAAGCTCTTTTGCAGATGGGGTGGGGATGGATTGGGGGAGGTCACTGGGGCCATTTTCTACAAAGGATGCTCAAAGGTTTGGAAGTCCTGGGTCTGGGATTCAAGATGCATCCCTGTGGCAGAGGTGACAAAGGAGAGAGGAATCATCCAAGTATTTAGGTGTTTCAATGCTTCGGGCAGATCTACAAAACCCCAAAGCCTCTGAACTTACAAACAATCAAAGAAACCCTGATTTCTCCTATTTTCTGCAACATGCATGCATCGGCCAGCACTTACGGTGAGGAAGCAAGGGTGGGGCTAGAAGAGTGAGTGAAATGGAGGCTTTGAGGCAGGAGGACCGCGGGGGTGCTCAGGATGGGTTACTGCCACTTTGTATGTGTCAGTTGTTTCTGCTCCTCACCTTCTTGCCCAAGGTCTGGTGGGGATAAACGGAGAGCCAAAGCTGCCTTGGGTCTGCAGATGGCAGGGGCAGCTGATGGTTGGTGTCAGTGGCTGGGTGCTAGTGCCCAGCTCACCTGGGCTGTGCATGACTCTGGCCCACTTGAGCAGAGGCCTGACTTTGTCTGGGAAGGGGCCTTGGCTTAGGATTCCCCCAGCTGACCCCCCGTCTTTGCAGACCTAGGAACCCAGGAGGCCTGTGGGGCAACCTGTGCCTGGGATGCTGCCTGGGTGAAGGAAGATGTTCTATGATTCCCCAAAGCCCTTTACCTCTTCCATTACTTCATGTGACTCTCACAGCAATAGCACGAGGCATACGTCACTCACCTGCCTCTTCATTTGCTGGAAGACAACCTGGAAGGTCAGAGTGGCTCACCTGAGACTGTGCGGCCGGTGTGTCCCAGGGCGGGGGCTCCAGCACGCGCTCCTCTGAAGGCAAGCCCTGTGCTCATTCCAGTACTGAGAGACTTCAAAGAGCCTCTCTATATCCACTCCCCACAAGGATCCTGGGCCCCTTGGTACCTTCTAGGCCCCAGTGACTCCACTACGGCATGAGGTGGTTTGAACTCAGTGGCACAGGTCTCCACAACACCTCCCTGACTATCCTCCCTCAGCATCTAGTGTGGGAGGCACGGTTTGCACGGCGGACACATTGACAGCAATCCAAGGCAGGACTAGTTAGTGAGGAACGTGCACTTACCCTTGCCAAACTCTTTAGATCATGCCTCCCATCAGTAAACAATTTTGTGCATGCACTCTGATATTTATGTATTTATGAAGTATATTTGTATTTATACTCGAACATATATGGCCATTATAAAGCACACATGCAAAAATTAAATTAAAAACGTTAAGGATGGGCCGGGCGCGGTGGCTCATGCCTGTAATTCCAGCGTTTTGGGAGGCCGAGGTGGGTGGATCACCTGAGGTCAGGAGTTTGAGACCAGCCTGGCCAACATGGCAAAACCCCATCTCTACTAAAAATACTAAAATTAGCCGGGCGTGGTGGTGTGTGCCTGTAATCCCAGCTACTCAGGAGGCTGAGGCAGGAGAATTGCTTGAACCCGGGAGGTGGAGGTTGTAGTGAGCAGAGATCACGCCACTGCACTCCAGGCTAGGTGACAGAATAAGGCTCTGTCTAAAAAAAAAAAAAAATTAAGGGTGGAACAAACATGTGAGAATTGCTGCTTCCCTTCAAATCACTCCCAGACGGTTCTGGGGTCCCCAGCCGGTGTCTCAGATTCAATGTTTGGACCAGCCTCCCGGCTACTCTTGCCAGGGGCCATTGGCCCTCTCTGGCTCTGTGTGGCATTGTCTCCTGTGGCCCCTGGTGCCAGGGCAGTGGCTACCCTGTGGAGGCCTGGAAAAGAGCCCTGACCCCTGCCCACCCCTGATGTTGCTGCTAAAGCTCATGCTGGCAACGTCCCTGGGAAGTTTAGTGAAATAGCACTCTTACTTAAAAAAATATATTTTTGGTTGCAAAAGTAGTACATTATGATTATTGGCAAAATCATTATCGTTTTCACTTGCTCTTTTTTTTTTTTTTTTTTTTTTTTTTTTTTTGCAGCTCTTTAGCCTGGGCCATAGGCATGAGGCTGCAGGAGGAAGGAAAGCTGAAGGGCAGGTTTTTCCCCTTCCCCATCCTGGCCCAGGACCCGTGACACTTCACTCCTTTAGGTCATGTCCTTTCCAGAAAGCACCTCCATCTCTTCTGGGATGGCCTGCTGTTTGGCTATTACTCATGTGTTTAATCTAGAGCCGTGTTTTTTGTTTTGTTTTCTGTTGTTTTTTTTCCCCATACTTTATGACTTTTGCGTCATTCCTGAGCCAGCTGTACCATTATTTACTTAATTTCTCTTTCCTTCCTTCCTTCCTTTCTTTTTCTTTCTTTCTTTCTCTCTCTTTCTCTCTTTCTTTCTTCAGATGGAGTCTCGCTCTGTCGTCCAGGCTGGAGTGCAGTGGCACAATCTCGGCTCGCTGCAACTTCCGCTGCCCAGGTTCAAGTGATTCTCGTGTCTCAGCCTCCCGAGTAGCTGGGACTACAGGAGCACGCCAGCAGGCCCAGCTAATTTTTTTTGTATTTTTAGTAGAGACTGGGTTTCGCCATATTGGCCAGGCTGGACTCAAACTCCTGACCTCAGGTGATCCGCCCGCCTCAGCCTCCCAAAGTGCTAGGATTACAAGTGTGAGCCACCGTGCCCGGCCTAATATTTTTCTTAAATCTGACTCACTTTTTAAAATTAATTACTTCCTTTAACCTTGTTCTAAGAAATAAAATCCACAAAATCAAGATTTGATATGCTAGTTATGTCTCTTCTTAAAAATGTGAAAATAAATGCATAGCTATTAAAACAATAAATGGCTCCTGGGTACCACTATGATCACCTCCCATGTTACCAATGGATGCACCCCCACTCTAGGGGCAGTGATGGGGAGGCATGCAGAGAGAGGCCTTGGCGAGGTTCCATCTGAGCCCCAGAGACACCTCCTAAGAGGCTGTCAACAAGCCACTTGAAACGCTCTGGGCTGCTGTCTGCATCTCCTTCTTCCCAAGACACAGACCCTGCCGAGCAAAGCTTAGGCACTCAAGCCAGTACCCTGGGACAAATGTGGAGGGTCACAGAGATCCCCAGCCCACAGAAGGCATTCGCGTAGACTGCTGTAAAGGAAGCTTTGCCTTGACTCCCCCACAAGGTGAGTGGCCATAGCTCATACTCAAAGTCTCATTTTGGCTGCTGAAATAACTTATTTGCTTCTCTGTCCATGGGGCTTCTCCATCCATTAAATCCTTCAAACAGAAGCACTGTCTTCTCCATCTCTCCCAGCCCTCAGCCTCTGGACAGGACAGTCTAAGGTCTGGGATCCTCTGAGGTGGCTGTGGCTGGCTGTGGGTGTATTGCCCATGCCTGCTCCTAGATGACCTTTTGGCTGTCCTGAGCCACCACTAAGACTCTGTTGAGGAAGAGCCAGGGCAGAAGAGCTGAGCTTCAGGGTGTCAGATGTCAAGAATGCCCCAGAATGCCAACCTCCAAAGCCCCGACTGGGGCCAGGGCTCATTCTTTGAATATTCTCTCTGTCTCTGTCTCTCTCCCTTTCTCTCTGTTTTCAGACACACAACAAGTGTATGTATTCTAGAATCCTTGTTAATTGGTTAATTTAGTTAAAACCAGATGAGATCACTGATAAATCCACATCACAGGCCACGTGTAAACACGTCACAATATGCTAACCCCCTTAGACCTTCGCAGATGCACACATGTGGGCCACTGACACAAGGACAAAGTGTGTGTCATTTCTCCCAAGGTCACCACATTGGGGTGGTGGCTGACTCTCAGCAGCTGGTTTACTCCTAAAACTCAGTCAGTAGAAGGCAGGCTCACTTCTATTCCTTGACTTTATCTTGCTTAGGGAAGTAATAAAACTAAGTAATCTTGGGACTGGCTTCTACAAAGAAATTTAAAATGTTTATTTATCTTAAACTCCTTTACTCAAAACAATACATTTTCAAATCTAAACATCCTTCTCTCTAAACTTAAGTATATTCAGTATGACTCTCACTTTCTTCCTCCTGAATGTGAGATAACCAGAACTAATTACTTTGGGAAACTCCCTATACTGACTCTTATATGAATAGACTTTGATGGACGTGTTCCTCTGTCCTCCAGACCCAAATGGTGTCAGTCTGGCTGTGAAAGAATCCCCTGGGGAGCTTATTGAAAATTACAGATTCCTGGGCCCACCTCTGGAGAGTTTCCTTGGATAGGTCTGGGGTGGGTCCCAGGCACTCCATTCTTTGAAAGATCTGTAGGGAACTCTGAAGAATTTGGGAACAGCTGCTCTACACCCGCCCTGACTTGCCTTAATTGTAGGGACAACTTGGCTCAGACTTAAGGCAAGGTTCTTGATATCCAGGGGTCTGTTGAGGTTGAGGGCTGAGCAGGCAGGAAACTACTTGAGTTAAAGACTGCATTTCTGACATAGCCAGGCACCAGGACTTACAGTTCCTTGAGGCTTCCTGGTTCTTCATAAGCCCTATCATCAGTGCAAAGTTGATGCCAATCTTCCTGTGTGCTTGGAAGGAGATCACACATCCATCTAATCTAATGTGGTATCAGACCAATGTGGCATCATCACTTAAAGAGAAAGGGGCCTGACTCTGAGCCTTGTTTTATGTCACAGGAAATTGTGATCTGTCAGGGGCTGTTTCTGTCCACCTCATTCTTGCATTAGAGATCAAAGGCAGACTTTTGGTCATCAGTAGGTGGAGATCTCTATGGGCTCATGTAACTTGGTGCCTAACCGGTCTCTGTCCAGAGGAGGACAAAGGCTACTGATAAATTAATGAAGAGCTGCCAAAAATCTTATGCTGTTCTAGAAAATTTCACTGTAAGTGAAGGAAAATAACTTATTGAATATCTACCGTGTGTCGGGAGCCTTATAACTCTCCTTTCACATACACGTCTCACTTAATCTTCACATTAACCTTGTGAAGTTAATATTTTAATCCCCATTTCAACATAAGAGAGGATTAAAACTCAATCTTGCCCAGAGTAATGATATTTTAGCTTCCGGATGGCCTGGCTCCAAGTCTCTTTCCATCATCACACACTGCTAAAGCAAATATCCTGATGGTCAAGAGTTAAAAAGATCTGCCTGAAATCTGCTGTCTGTTCATTCATTATACTGGATTGAAAGACTCAGAGCTGTACATTATCAGAGAGAGAGAGTGAGGGTAAAGTTTAGAGAGCAGAAAACAAACCAATGGGTCTAGTTTCAAACAAGAGATACTTGATTTTTTACTGTTGTTATGTGATTGGTTTGTTTTCTTCAGCAATATTCTTCATCACACGAATATTTCTATTGCAAAAGATGAAAATCATATGAAATTGATAATACCTGTTTTTGACCTTTAAAAATGACACTTTTATATGGTTCAAGCTAATACTAAGGCAAAACTTGAAAGGCTCTTTTTACTTCTACTCCCTACTCCAGTCCCCTGGTTCTTCATAAACCCTATCATCACCTGCTTTACACCTGCCCTGACTTGCCTTAATCATAGGGAGAACCACAACTTGGTGAGAGCCTTTCTCTCTCTCTCTCTCTCTCATGTGTGTGTGTGTGTGTGCATGTGTGTATACCATAACTAGAATTATGTGATATCTATTCTTCTGCAACTTGAACTGATCTTTAAAATGTGGCATTGATGAGCAACAAATGCGCAACAAAGGAGGAATTCTTGATTCCAGCTGGAGAAAAGTGTAGGCTCCATAAAACCTGATGTATTGAGGGTGAGGGGGCCTAGAAGCCGATGGAGATGAAAATGTTCCGTTTTTCTTGCCAAACCTGGACCTTGGGCAATATCACCTCCACATCTGCCTCCACCATTGATCCTAATAGTAAAGCCTTTGGCCTCCCACTAGGGTCTGTAGTACTCAGGTTTTGAGTTTTAGAACTTCCTTCTGATTTTGTTTGATGTGTTGCTAATTTTGCAGGGGGTTGTGCTGCTTGCTTGTTCATTTTTTGTTTTGTTTTGTTTTGTTTTAAAGTTCCTTGTCAGTATGATCTAAAAGCCAGAGAGGTCCAATCACCTGCTGGAGGTTTCTTCTAAGTGATCAAACTAGGATTTTTTTTTTTGGTAGAATGAACTTTTTTTTTTTTTTTTTTTGGAGACGGAGTCTCACTCTTGCCCAGGCTAAAGTACAGTGGTGCAATCTTGGCTTACTGCAACCTCTGCCTCATGGGTTCAAGCAACTCTCCTGCCTCAGCCTCCGGAGTAGCTGGAATTACAGGTGCCCGCCACCATGCCTGGCTAATTTTTGTATTTTTAGTAGAGACGGGATTTCACTGACCTCAAGTGATCTGCCCACCCTTAGCCTCCCAAAATGCTGGGATTACAGGCATGAATCACCGTGCCCATCTTAGAAGGAACTTTAAATGGGAGTTAGAGGGGCATCTGGAGAGAAATCATGATTTAGATGGGTGGTGGGATGACCATTTGCAAGATCTTCTGGCTTTAGGTCAGTTCGTCCAAATGGCTTGGTAAAGAGTAAGGTGCATAATGCCACTATTACCTTCATGCTGCTTGGCATGTACTCACAGCTGCATTTTTTTTTTTTTTTTTTCAATTCTGCCAGACTTCTCAGTGACTAAGGTTTGGTTTCCGGAATGTGAGTAGATGGATAGATAAGTACAATTAGGGTAGATTCTTACCTAAGTGTAAGGATCTTGATACCTCTTCTTTTTGCATGGGTTTTGAGTGTTACATATCTGCAGGAAAACTGGATTATAGAAAATGCATTTCAATGCACTTCTTCAAGTTTAAGGATTTAGGAACTCCTTCTCTCCGGGGGATAATTTAGACAGAGATAAATATAGGCTGGCATTTTATCACTTTTTTAACAGGTTTCTTTAGATATAATTCACATCACATACAATTCACTCATTAGAAGTATATAATTTAATGCTTTTAATATACTCATGCATATCTGCAGCCACCATTACAGTCCATTTCTGAAAATTTTCATCACCAAAAAAACCCCATACCCTTTAGCTAAGATAACCCCCTCCTTTTCTCCCCACCTCCCCTGGCCCCCCATAATCTACTTTCTTTTTCTTTTTCTTTTCCTTTTCTTTTTTTGAGACGGAGTCTCGCTCTGTCGCCCAGGCTGGAATGCAGTGGTGCGATCTTGGCTCACTCAAGCGATTCTCCTGCCTCAGCCTCTAGAGTAGCTGGGACTACAGGCACGGGCCACCACGCCCGGCTAATTTTTTGTATTTTTAGTAGAGACAGGGTTTCACTGTGTTAGCCAAGATGGTCTTGAACTCCCGACCTCGTGATCGGCCGGCCTCGGTCTCCCAAAGTGCTGGAATTACAGGTGTGAGCCACTGCGCTCAGCCTCTACTTTCTTTGTCTATAGATTTTCTGGATATTTCATATAAATAGAATCATATAATATGTGGACTTTTGTGACTGGCTTTTTTCACTTAGCATAATGTTTTTGAGGTTTATTCAAGTAGCATGTATCAATACTTCATTTCTTTATATGACTGAATATTCTGTTATATGGATATACCACATTCTGTTTATACATTTGTCTGTGGATTCTTTAAGATTTTCTTTAAAAAAAAAAAAAAAATGTTTTACCAAATACCCAGACTTCAAGGAGGAGGATTTTCCATGAATAAGACTGTGTTATCTGTGAATAGAGATATTTTCATTTCTTCCTTTCCAATCTGGACACCTTCTATTTCTTTTTCTTGACTATTTCCCTGGCTAGAACCTCCAGTACAATGTTGAACAGAAGTGGTGAGACCAGACATCTTTGTCATGTTACTGATCCTAGGAAGAAAACATCTGCCTTTTACCATTGAGTGTGATTGCTGTGGGTTTCTCATAAAGGCTCTTTGTCAGGTTGAGGAAGTTCTCTTCTGTTCCTGGTTTGTTGAGTGTTTTTATCATGAAAGAGTGTTTGATTTTGTCAAATGCTTCTTCTGCATCTATTGAGATCATCGTGTGATTTAAAAAATCCTACTGGTATGAAGTATTACAAGAATTGATTTTCAGATGCTGAACTAATCTTGCGCTCGAGGGAGAAATCCAGCTTGGTTATGATGTATACTTATTTTTAGATACTACTGGAATTGGTTTGCTAGTATTTTGTTGAAGATTCTTTATTCTTTTTCCACATACAATCATTCCCAATTGTTGAGGATTTTTGCATCCATATTCATAAGAGATATTTTTTCTCTGGTTTTCTTTTCTTGTGATGTCCTTGTCTGGTTTTGACATCAGGGTAATATTTGCCTTATAAAATGAGTTGGAAAGTGTTTAGCCTCTTCTATTTTTTGGAAGAGTTTGTGAATAACTGATATTAATTCTTTAAATGTTTGGCAGAATCAGTGGGAAAGCTAATTGGGCTTGGGTTTTTCTTGTGGGTATTATTTTTTATTGCTAGTTCAGTCTCTTTATTTGTTATACTTATTCAGATCATCTGTTTCTTCTTGAGTTAGTTTTGGTAGTTTGTGTGTTTCTAGGAATCTGTCTATTTCATCTAAGTTATCTATTTTGCTGGTGTACAATTGTTCATTGTATTTCTTTATTATTATTTTTGTTTCTGTAATGTTGACAATGATGTCCCCTCTTTCATTTCTGATTCTAGTAATTTGAGTCTTTTTTTTTCTTGGTTAACTTAGCTAAAGGTTTATCAGTTTTGTTGATCTTATGCCAATTTTTTGTTTGTTAGTGTTCTCTATCATTTATTTTCTATTTTATTAGTTTCCACTCTAAGCTTTATTATTTCCTTTCTTCTGCTTGCTCTAGTTGAAGTTGTCTTTCTTTCTTTCTCTCACTTTCTCTCTTTTCTTAAATTTATTTATGACTGAGTCCCACTCTGTTGCCCAGGCTGGAGTGCAGTGGCGCGATCTTGGCTCACTGCAACCTCCGCCTCCCAGGTTCAAATGATTCTCCTGCTTCAGCCTCCCGAGTAGCTAGGATTACAGGCATCTGCCACCATGCCCAGCTAATTTTTGTAGTTTTAGTAGAGACAGGGTTTCACCATGTTGGCCAGGGTGGTCTCAAACTCCCAACCTCAAGTGATCCACCCACCTCGGCCTCCCAAAGGGCTGGGATTATAGGCATGAACCACTGCGCCTGGCCTGTCTTTCTTTTTCTAGCGTCTTAGAAGATTAACTGGAAGATTAGGCGATTGATGTGAGATCTTCCTTCATTCGTAAAGTAGGCATTTACAAATATAAATTTTTCTCTGATCATTGCACCCCACAAGTTTTGGTGTACCGGGTCTTTATTTTCATTCATCTCCAAGTTTTTTAAATTTCCCTTTTGATTTATTCCTTGATCCATTGATTATAGGTCATATTTAGGAGTGTGTTGTTTAATTTCCACATATTTGTAGAATTATTCACATTTATTTTGCTATTGATTTATAATTTTATTTCATTGTGGTCAGAGAATATACTTCATATTATTTTTATTCTTTAAATGTTATTGAGGTTTGTTTTATGGCTTGGCATATTGTCTATCCAGGGGATGTTTTATGTACACTTGAATGCATATTTTGTTGTTGAATGGAAGGAGTGTTTTACAGATGTCTGTTAGGTGTAGTTGGTATGTAGTGTTGTTCAAATCTTCTATTTCCTTGATCTTCTATTGAGTTATTCTATCCAATATTAAAAGTGGAATTTTGAAGCTTCCACTTATTATTGTTGAGTTTTCTATTTCTCCCGTCATTTCTGCCAGTTTTTGCTTCATGTATTTTGATGCTTAATGTTTTAATGATTTTTTCACCATTTTTAAGCGGTTATTACTCTAGGATTTACCATGTACATCTTAGCTTACCAGAGGTCACTTCAGATAGCTTAATACCAGTGATGTATAGAAATATTACTCCTGTGTAGCTCTAGTCTCTTCTCCTCTTTTGTGTATTACTGTTATATATGGTACACATTATATATTATATTATGCAATATATTTTTGTTATACATATGTCACATCTATTAATGTTACAAACTCAGCAATATATTGTTATAATTATTACTTTATCAACTACAGTCATGTCCTTTGCTTATACTGCTTTGCTCCCATCCACCCCTTAGTGCTATTATTAACAAAAATATTACATTTCTATATGTTATAGACCTAACATTACATTATGTATTTTATATATAAATAATTTTGTATGATTGCTTTTTAAATCAGTTATGAGGAGAGAAATATGCACTTACACATTAAAAAAATTGTTACTAGTCGCCTTTGTTTTTCTGTGTGTATGTATTCAAATTAACATGAGATCATTTGCTTTTAGCCTGATGGATGTCCTTTGGTATTTCTTGTAAAGTGGGTCTGCTAGCAACAAATTCCATCAGCATTTGTTTATCTGGGAAAGTCTTTAGTTTGCCTTCATTTTTGAAAGATAGCTTTGCTAAATGTAGGACTTTTGGTTGACAGTTCTTTTTCTTTGCGCGTCACTCTCTGTGACCTATATGTTTTTGCTGAAAAGCCAAGTGCTAATCTTATGAAGGTCCTCTTACAAGTTCCCAATGCATTGTTTTTCTCTTGCTGCTTTCAAGATATGCTCCTTGTCTTTTACTTTCAGCATTTTTACTATTACGTGTCTGTTTGCAAATCTCTTTTAGTTTTTCTTACTTGGAGATTATTTAGCTCCTGGATGTGGAGGTTATTTACTTATTTTTTTCTAAGACAGAGTCTTGCCCTGTTGCCCAGGCTGGAGTGCAGTGGCATGATCTCGGCTCACTGCAACCTCCGCCTCCTGGACTTAAGCGATTCTCGTGCCTCAGCTTTCCAAGTAGCTGGGATTACGAGTGTGCACCATCATGCCCGGCTGATTTTTTTTTTTTTTTTTTTGAGACAAGGTCTTGCTTTGTTACCCAGGCTAGAGTACAGTGGTACAATCTCAGCTCACTGCAACCTCCATCTCCCTGGTTCAAGTGATCCTACCACCTCAGCCTCCCTAGTAGCTGGGACTACAGGTATGTGCCACCACACTCAGCTAATTTTTGTATTTTTAGTAGAGATGGGGTTTCATCATGTTGGCCAGGCTGGTCTCAAACTCCTTTTTCGAGTCCCGCCTCAGCCTCCCAAATTCCTGGGATTACAGATGTGAGCCACTGTACCTGGCCAGGTTATTGTTTTTCAATAAATTTGATAAGTTTTCTGCCATTATTATTATTATTATTTTGAGACAGGATCTCATTCTGTCACCTGGGCTGGAGTGCAGTGGTGTGATCATGGCTCACTGCATCCTTGACCTCCTGGGCTCAAGTAATCCTCCCACCTCAGCTTCCCAGGTAGCTGGGGCCACATGTGTGCGCCACCACACACGGCTAATTTTTGTATTTTTTGTAGAGATGGAGTTTTGCCATGTTTCCCAGGCTGGTCTTGAACTCCTGGGCTGAAATGATCTACCCACCTCAGCCTTCCGAAGTGCTGGGATTACAGGAGTGAGCCACTGTGCCAGGCCACTAGCTCCTCTATTCTTGTACAGCCTTAAAGAGGCCATTACAGAACTCCTGGGCCAGGGCAATAAAATTCTGTGTTGGTCTGATCCAGTTTCCTAATTAACTGAATATAAGCCTTAATGTTATATGTCTCCCACCAAAGCTACTTGTTGAGATAACTGGGTATTTGGTACTTATTCCATGTATTCCATGGCAGAGACAGTAATTCCTCAAGGTTAAGTCACCACCTTCTCGTGCCTCCCAGTTGGTCTTCCTCCCTTCATTTTTGCTCTGCTCTAATTTATTCTACACATGGCAGCCAGAGTTGTTTTAGAAAGGGCACATTTGGTCAGACGTTATACTGCTTCAATACTTGAGTGGTCTTCCATTTTTCTTATTATAATGCCCCAAATCCCTAAAATGGATGATAAGACCCTGTTTATCTCTCCTACTTCTTCTCATGCCCCTTTCTCTCTGTGCCCCACTCTCTGCTCCACCCCGTCTCCTCACTCCACACCTTGTATGTACTCCAGCCACACATGAATCTTTCAAATTTTTATTGTCTAAGTATCATGCTCTACCCTGTTTTGAGCCCTTAGCACATGTTGTTTGCTTTGCCTAAAATGTTATTATTGTTTTCTTTTCTGATTCCTATCATCTTTCAGGTCTTGCTTAAATGTCAGATTCAGGAAAGGCTTTCCTAACCTCTCAGAGTAGTTCAGGTCTCCTGTTTTTTTTTTTTTTTTTTTCTTTCTGTTATGAAAACAAAACAAATGCCCCATGAGAAGGGTCCATGATTACCAGAAACATCAAAGAGTGCTTTCTACCATTTTTATTCTGTTGTGTTGAGGCCAACATTGCAATAAACAAGCTAAAACTACTTACATTGGACTCATTTGCAGTAACTGACATTTACAGGAATATACTAGAAATGGCACTAAAAAGTTTAAGAAAAGTTATGACAAACTTGCTTGCACATCATATAGAAAAGTAACATTTTAAATATAAAAAAGAAAAACTTCCTGGAATTGTTATGCCAGTATTAAAGAACAGCGCTACACTGGATGTGACAAATTCTTTACGTGGGTGTTATTCTTTCCCAAAGACTGTCAAAGGTGTGAGTGCTGCAAAAGAACAAAAATGAAAACAAACACAAAAGAAAACGTGTCTTACAGTTTATAAGCAGGACGACACTGACCAACACAAAGAGGGGTTTGGAGTTCAGTTCATGCCCGAAGCCTGCCCCCTCGGCCTCCAGGGATCATTCAGAGCATTCTCAAATCCATTTCTGACACATGACTTGTCACTGCTCCTCTCCCCTTGAAAAAAGCTTGTTAGAAGCTGCCCTACAGGAGCAGTGGGACAATATTTGAATCACTGAGGCCTTTTAATACATAAGAAATGGACATGACCATCACCCTCAGCCCCACAGCAAGGGTGTTGAGGAAGTCATCAGTCCTCTGAAACTCTGAAAAGAAACCAGAGTTGAAGTCTGGACAGAAAGCTTTAAAAAAGTAACAGCACCAATGCAGCCACTCAGTGTGCCCTAGGTGTGCTGTCAGGGTCAGCAGCTTCTTTCTAGATGAAAGGAGCGGAGGCGACAACAAAAGAGTACCCATTCTTCCTTTTGTTATTGGAGCAGGAGTACTAGGCAGACTAGGTACTGGCATTGGCGGTATTACGACCTCTACTCAGTTCTACTACAAAGTATCTCAAGAACTAAATGGTGACATGGAACCGGTCACCAACACCCTGGTCACCTTGCAAGATCAATTTAACTCCTTAGCAGCAGTAGGCCTTCAAAACTGAAGAGCTTTAAACTTGCTAACCGCCGAAAGAGGGGGAACTTGTTTATTTTTAGGGGAAAACTGCTGTTATTACGTTAATCAATCCGGAATCGTTACTGAGAAAGTTAAAAAAATTCGAGATCAAATACAACGTAGAGCATAGGAGCTTCAAAACACCAGACTCTGGGGCCCCCTCAGCCAATGGATGCCCTGGATTCTCCCCTTCTTAGGACCTCTAGCAGCTATAATATTGTTACTCCTCTTTGGACCCTGTATCTTTAACCTCCTTGTTAAGTTTGTCTCTTCCAGTATCAAAGCTGTAAAGCTACAAATGGTTCTTCAAATGGAGCCCCAGATGCAGTCCATGGACCCCTGGACCGGCCTGCTAGCCCATGCTCTGATGTTAATGACATCGAAGGCACCCTCCTGAGGAAATCTCAACTGCACAACCCCTACTACGCCCCAATTCAGCAGGAAGCAGTTAGAGTGGTCTTCGGCCAACCTCCCCAACAGCACTTGGGATTTCCTGTTGAGAGGGGGGACTGAGAGACAGGACTAGCTGGATTTCCAAGGCCAACTAAGAATCCCTAAGCCTAGCTGGGAAGATGACCAGATCCATCTTTAAACATGGGGCTTGCAACTTAGCTCACACCCAACCAGTAAAGAGAGCTCACTAAAATGCTAATTAGGCAAAAGCAGGAGTTAAAGAAACAGCCAATCATCTATTACCTGAGAGCACAGCGGGAGGGACAATGATTGGGATATAAACCCAGGCATTCGAGCCGGCAATGGCTACCCTCTTTGGGTCCCCTCCCTTTGTATGGGAGCTCTGTTTTTACTCTATTAAATCTTGCAACTGCAAAAAAACAAAAAAACAAACAAACAAAAAAAAGGAGCAGAGGCGAGCATGATGCCACCATCACAGAGAGCCAGCCCAGATGGAAAGGTCCCATGATGCTCCTGCTACCTTCTGCCCCCATGGCCAGCCACTCCCCTGACAGCTCACACAGGTGGCACCTCACTGTCCTGTGGCTGGAGGGGCACTCCAAGGAGCGCCCTACATCCCTAGGCACCCCCAGCTTAGGGTGTATGCATTATCCAGCCCTGTGCTGGCAGCACGTTACCAATCAGCCTGCATGAAGACCTGTCAACTGTCATGTGTGAATTCCTTAAATTCAGTTAAATAGTCCATTAAAGATCTGTTTAGAAAATACCTTTGAAAAACAAGGGTAACTTTAAAAAATGGAAACTTTCAAATCCATTTATATTTTTATTATAAACAAAACTTAGTTAAAAGTTTAACAAACTGGCTGAAAAGTCACCAAGTGTCAGACTCACCAGCAATTAGAAAAATGGTGATTTACCAGCATTTCCTCATCATAGTTCTCTCTCTGGTAAGGGTATATCTAGATCTGTAAGGGTCAGTGGACTCTGAATCAATTTTATGGTTTTTTAAAAATCACCACATATTGGCCGGGCATGGTGGCTCACACCTGGAATCTCAGCACTTTGGGAGGCCGAGGCGGTTGGGTCACTTGAGGTCAGGAGTTTGAGACCAGCCTGGCCAACATGCCCCCTAGAGACTGGCAGGGGGCAGGCATGCCCCACCCGTGCAAGTCCCTCTGTTCTGATGGCACCTGGACCCCCTGTACTTTTTCATAGAACATAAGTTTTTGAGCAACTGATTATTCGGGTGCTGATCTGTTAAACATACTTCGTCATAGAACATGAGCTCCATGAAGGCAGGGCTCCTGTGTGCCTTGACCACTCTATGCCCGGTGTCTGGTACAGGGCCTGGCACATAGTAAGAACTCCATAAATCCTTGTTGAGTGTGGAAATTAGTGCTCTTTGGGGCACAGAATTCAAGGGCTGGCATGGGAGGTGGGCAGGGAGAAAGTCCTGGGGCTCTACCTAGAGCTAATGTGAAACTGGTGGAAAAGTTGTTTAAATTTCAGATGGGCACTTTGGGAGGCCGAGGCGGGTGGATCACTTGTGGTCAGGAGTTCAAAAACAGCCTGGTCAACATGGTGAAACTCTGTCTCTACTAAAAATACAAAAATTAGCTGGGCGTGATGGTGCACGCCTGTGGTTCCAGCAACTCAGGAGGCTGAGGCACCAAAGTCGCTTGCACCCGGGAGTTGGAGGTTGCCGTGAGCTGAGATTGTGCCACTGCACTCCAGCCTGGGTGACAGAGCGACACTCTGTCTCAAAAAATAAATAAATAAATTCAGAGGGAAACTGCTCACCACTTGTATTCATAACTGCAATGTGGACTTACTAACTGGCAAGTCTAATGGACACATATTCCAAGGGGAGCTTCCCTGAGAGTTCCATCCTGGGCTAGTGTCATAATAAGGTGGTTGGCTCCTCGTCCCCCTTGTCATTCTTTGGGTGAATAGCTTGGTGCATATAGAAAGTAGCCATTTCCCTCCTACTTTCACCCTTCACATTGTGGACACTGAGCCTATTTCTTTGTTTTGATACAAGATCTCACTCTGTCACCCATGCTGGAGTGCAGTGGCACAATCTTAGCTCACTGCAACCTCTGCCTCCCAGGCGATTCTCCAAGTAGCTGGGTCTACATGTGTGAACCACCACGCCCAGCTAATTTTTGTATTTTTTGTAGAGATGGGGGTCTTGCCATGTTGCCCAGGCTGGTCTTGAACTCCTGAGCTCAAGCAATCTGCCTGCCTCGGCCTCCCAAAGTGCTGGGATTATAGTCACGGGCCACTTGCCTCAGCCTATTGTAACCCATAATTGGAATGGTGAGTTTGGGAATATAAATTGAGACAGTGACAATTTTTTTAAAAAAGTAATCAACAACTAATATTTATTAAGTGCTTTATTTGTAGTAGATATGTATCATTTTATTTTATTTCTTTTTTTCTTTTTTCTTTTTCTTTTTTTTTTTTTGAGATGGAGTCTTGCTGTTGTTGCCCAGCCTGGAGTGCAATGGCATGATCTCAGATCACTGCAACCTCCACCTACCGGTTTCAAGTGATTCTCCTACCCCAGCCTCCCGAATAGCTGGGATTACAGGTGTTTGTCATCATGCCTGGGCTAATTTTTGTATTTTTGGTAGAGATGGGGTTTCACCATGTTGGCCAGGCTGGTCTTGAACTCCTGACTTCAGGTGATTCACCCGCCTCGGCCTCCCAAAGTGTTGGGATTAGAGGCGTGAGCCACCGTGCCTGGCCTATTTTAAATAAATCTATGGTAATTCCAGGTGTTAGGGTACTTTTATTATTTCCATTTCATAGATAAATGAACTGGGTTTTGGAGAAATTAAGTATCTTGCTCATGGACAAATTGTAAGTAACTGGTAAAACTGAGATTCAAGTTCACTTCTGTTTGGCACAAGCACCCAAACACTTAACTTTTGTTCTATATTGCCAAAGGATTGTAGAATTCTATAAATGATTTCTTGCTGTCTGATGGTATTTTGAAATTTCATTTACACTTTCACCTGAAGTGCCTTTTGAAACTGTCATCTTGAGGTGCCCCTGAGGGAGGGAGGCACTTTTCTTTCGATATCAGGAGATCACCGAAACCCAAAATCTGTGTTCACCATTCCATGTTTGAGTAAGTGCAGGCCTTGCCCTAAACTTTCTTGATTTTACAGGGACATTTTCTGGAAGCCAAAGCAACAACAACAACAGAAAAAGCCCCTTGACTATACAGAAAAGGCAGTTTGTAAAGAAATAGGAAAGAAAATACACAGGAATTTATCAAATTTAAATTCTATTTAAACTGATTGCGTTCAAAGGCTCTAAGTCTGATGCTTGTCAAAGGACTTTGACCAAAACAGAAGGGTAGATTTTAAAAAGTATTCTACAGGGTAAGGTTTGGATGAGAAAAAAGTCATCGAAACATAGACCTAAATTAATAAACAGCTACGTGGTCCTGACAAAACTGCTTTGAAGTCCATCTATGTGTTCTAGAATCCTTGTTAATTGGTAACCAAGAACAATCCCTCATACAGATCTTTAAATTAAAAAGCCTAAATTAAATAAAACACCAGGTAAAGACTTTCTGCTACCAAAATTGTTCAAAGCCTAACTTAATTGATGAAAGCTGATCCTTATTCACTTTTTGCCTTAACTATAGAGAGAAAAATAAAAATTTCAATGTGTGTGCATGCAAATGTCTAACATTATTATGTATTAGTTTTTTGAATGTAAAAAAATAAGAAAAACAGAAATGACACATAATCTCACTCTCCAGAAAACTCCTTTTTTTGTTGTTGTTTTTTATTTTGAGAAAGAGTCTCATTCTGTTGCCCAGGCTGAAGTGCAGTGGCATGATCTCGGCTCACTGCAACCTCCGCCTCCTGAGTTCAAGTGATTCTCGTGCCTCAGCCTCCCAAGTAGGTGGGACTACAGGTGCCTGCCACCATGCCTGGATAATTTTTGTATTTTTTGGTAGAGACGGGGTTCCACTATGTTGGCCAGGCTGGTCTCAAACTCCTGACCGCAAGTGATCCCCACACCTCGGCCTCCCAAAGGCTAGGATTACAAGTGTGAGCCACCATGCCTGGCCTCCTGTGTTTGTTTTTATCAGAGTAATACATGTACCTGATTTAAAAAAAAAAAAAAAACTATGCAGGAAGATATAAAATGAAAAAAGCTCTTTCCTACCACCACCCAGTCCCTCTCCCAGATCAGTACATTACTTTTCTTCTGCATCTGTCCAGAAAAATAAGGTGTATATATATATATATAGAGAGAGAGAGAGAGAGAGAGAGAGAGAGATGCATATCATGAAATATAGTCTTTTAAAAGGATTTTACTATATCCATTTAAACTTTGCTTTTTCATATATAATGTCTTGGAGATTTTATAAACCAGCAAATAGAGACCAATTGCATTTTAAAAGTTATTATTTTCCATTTTGAAATGATTACAAACCTGTAGAAAAGTTAGAACTACTGTGTATTAAAAAACAACAACAACAAAAATGTTCCTGAGTGATTTGAAAGTTACTGACCTGATGCCCCATCACACCTGAATACTCTACGATGTATTCTCTGCAAAGACATTTCCCTACATAACCATGACACGGTGATCAAAATCAGAAAATTAATAACAATACCCTACTCCCATCTAATTCTCACATTATTCAAGTTTTGTCAGTTGCCCTGATAGTGGCTTTTATAGCAAAAGGATCCAGTTCAGAATCACAAATTGCATTTAGTTGTCATGTCTTTTTATTCTGCTTCAGTCTGGAGCATTTTCTCAATCTTCTTTTGAATGTTCTTTATACTCAGGCTGGAGTACAGTGGTGTGATCTTGGCTCACTGCAATCTCTGCCTCCTGGGCTCAAACCATCCTCCCACGTAGCTGGGACCACAGGCATGCACCACCACACCTAGCTAATTTTTTTTTTTTTGTATTTTTTTGTTAGAGATGGGGTTTTGCCATGTTGCCCAGGCTGGTCTTGGACTCCTGGCCTCAAGCGATCCTCCTGTCTCAGCCTCCCAAAGCACTAGGATTACTGGCGTGAGCCACCGTGCCTGGCCGATGCTGGGTTCTTCTCCTCACCTCCCCTCAGGTGGTATGCCATTTCTGTTTATCTCATTACTGATGAAGCTCACTCTGGTCACTTGATTAAGGTGGTGTTTGCCAAGCTTCCCATCTGTAAAGTTATTATTTTTTTCTCTTTGTAATTAATAAGTACTTTGTGGAGAGGAATTTGAAACTATGCCATTGTGCAGTAAACTTTTAATTAATTAATGTCTTTTGGACTCATGGTTTCTATTTTATTCAGTGGGTTGTTCCCACCATCACTTATTTTGATACTCAAATATCAAATCAAATTTTGATACTCTCGCCTTCCCTTCAAAACCTAACAGCCATTGCTTTGTCCAACAGAAGCTAGCTTATATGTCATTTGACATGCCCCTGTTTTTGTTTAGGACCTTCCTTATTGTTGCTGTTGTTGCTTTGGCACAGAAAGATGATTCAAATTCATCTTTTACTTTCCCTGCTGGTACTGAAATCAGCCATTTCTCCAAGGGACCCTGGTTCCTTTGGGTGGAAAATGGCGTTTAGAAGCCAAGATGTTGGTGGTAGATGTGTCTATTGATATTGGGACATTGCTGCTTCAAGCCCTCTTAGTGGACAAAGCTACATCCATCCCTACAGGTCTATGTTCATTTCTATATCTATTTATATGTGTATTAAACTGTAGTTCACACCAATAACTTCAATTCCCATCTAACACCACAAGATTTATTCTAGGTGTCTCTCTTTTTGTATTTGTAACTCTTTTTTCCAACAGTGTGAAGTCTGGCTTCCATTAGTCTTAACATACTACTTAATTAATCCTTTGTATGTAATCAACATCAATATTGATATTGATTGATCAGTATCAATATCCAATCTCTGTTGCCATGTCCCCTCTAGCACTAATGGCTGTCTTCTTCTACCTGGACTCTGATACTTTATGCTGGGCTGCGCCATCATGGCCTTTCTTTTTGCCCTGTTGGGCTCTGACTCCACTTGCTGGGCCGTAACCCCCAACACTGCCATGGATGCCCTCCTAATCCCATTCAGTCTCTGACTCCACATACCAGGCTATCCTCCACCTAGAACCCTCGTCATCCTGCTTTGGCTCTGATGCTCCAGGTTAGACTACCTCATTCCCTATGCCTTCCTTTTCTTTCTCAGCCCTGACTGCCCACACCAGGCTTCCCATCTTCACGGACACCCTCCTCCCCCAGCTTGGGATCAGGCATCTTGTGCTGAGCAGCCCTCCTCCACGGACCCCGCTTCACACTGCTCAGGACCACCATGGTTCCACTCCACCACCAACGGCGCCTGGGCCCAAGAAAGAACATGTAGATGTTCTATTCTTTAAGTTCTTTTACATTGGAAAATATCTGTCTTTTATCTTTATATTTGAACATCTTGGGTTGTTAAAATATATTTGGATTTCACTTCTTTTTCTCTTAGAACCTTGTAGATTGTGCTCCATTGTCTCCCAGCATTACATTTCTGTGAAGAAGCCTGTGCCCAACATAAATTATGTTGCAAGTCAGGTGTGGTGTCTCACGCCTGTAATCTCAACACTTTGGGGGGCTGAGGTGGGTGGATCACTTGAGGTCAGGGGTTCAAAACCAGCCTGGCCAACATCGCGAAACCCCATCTCCACTAAAAATACAAAAATTAGCTGGGTGTGGTGATGCATGCCTGTAATCCCAGCTACTCGGGAGGCTGAGGTGGGAGAATCACTTGAACCTGGGAGACAGAGGTTGCTGTGAGCCAAGATCACGCCACTGCACTCCAGCCTGGGAGACAGAGTGAGACATTGTCTCAAAAAAAAAAAAAATATTTCTATCCCCCTGCCCATTCCCCAAGATATTTTTGTATTTCTGCATGGATAACCAGGGTCTAGTTAGGAAACATAAGCCACAACAATCATTTTACCAGAGAGAATTTATTCTAGAGAACTGTTAACTAGGTAACTGAAAAGACAGATACAGAACACTTGGTGATGTGGAGGTAGCAATGCAGGAGGCAGATGCTAGCATTAAGACTGGGGAAACAAAGGGAAGAACTTGGAAGTATCAAAACATAGAGCCTGGGGGAGGACCTCAGACCTCTGGGAAAGGGGGCTTTGGCAGTCTTGTGCTGGTGTTTCTGGGGTAGAAGGTAGGGTGTAACGAGACTGGTTCCATGAATTTGGAAAAATTGCAAACTAGACCCAACTGATACTAGAAGAAACTGCTGGGATGAAAAAGAAACACTGGGTGATGCTGACAGTGATATGACAATAAGAAGCAGACAGGGGGTAAGTCCCCTCTTCATCCTCCAGCCTTGTAGCCTCTCTCTATTGCCTCCTATTGGCAGAACTTCCCCCAGCTGGCAAGAAGAAACTTTTGCAGAGTCCTCGTTGTAACATCACAAAGCCAAATAGAGAGAGTGGGTTTGAAACTGAGAAACAATAGCTTAACTGGAACAACACTTTAACTAAACTATATCTTGGTCTTGAGTATTAAGCTAACCTCCCACCTCAGTCTCCTGAGTAGCTGGGGCTACACGCGTGTGCCACCATGCCTAGCTACTTTTTGTATTTTTGTAGAGATGGCGTTTCGTTGCCCAGGCTGGTCTTGAATTCCTGACCTCAAGTAATCCGCCTGCCTCGGCCTCCCAAAGTGCTGGGATTATAGGTGTGAGCCACTGCCCTGGCCTCTTGAGTAACATTTTATTGTAGGTCAGATTCTTTGTCCCTGTTTTGCATTTGGTTTTATTATTTATGCTATACTTCACATGTGTGGTTGCTATGTCCTTTATTTGAGTGACTAAGTCCAGACATTCTATTTGTCTGACATTGATGACAGACTATTCTCCTGTGTCTTGATTCTATTTTTGAAAAGTGAAATTACTATTTTTACCTCAAACAACATAGCCAAGAATTTCTCCTCCTCCTCTTCCTCTTATTTTTCCCCTCCTCCTCCTCTTGTCCTCCTTCCCCTCCTCCTTCTTCTCCCCCACCTTTTTTCTTCTTCCTCCTCCTCCTCTTTCTTCTCTTCCCCTTCTACTTCTCTTGTTCCTCCTTGTTTTTTCTCTTCCTCCTCCTCCTTTTGCTTCTCAGTTTCTCTTCTTCCATCTCCTTCCCCAACCTCCTAATTTACCCCTTGACCTTACTTTGTTTTTAGACTTTTTCCATCTCCACCTTTTCCTCTTGCTTCATCATTCTAAGTAAATTTTATGCCAATTTTCTTCTTTACAAACTGAAAACCCAAGTTTCCCATGTCAACATTTTATATATGAATAAGCATAGTTTTATTTGTAAAATCAATTTGTAATTTTTTTAAAAGGGGTTTTTACAGAATTAAGATAGTATTTTGGCCAGACCCAGGAGTACTGGAATCCTGTCATCGACTACACAAAACCTCTAAGGGAGAGACACATAAAGAAACAGGAGATAAATATCAAAGGAAAAATAACATATCATGGGACTCATATCCCAAGTCCCCACAGGCCTGTCTTGTAAACTTGACTGGAGCAATGACCAAGGCTAAAGAGCCTTAGGGCATGTTTTTCTCCTCCTTAGCCCAGCACCAAATCCTGGGTCTTACCACGCTTTGGTCCACAGGAGCAGGAAACTGTCATAATGAGCATGCCTGTGTGTAAATGCGGGGAGACGATGGTGTCTACACTGGCTCCCTACTGCTCCAGTTATATGGAAGGAGGCAATGGAATAGAAGGGCCATAGTTACCACCTCTGAATATATGTTGATCCTGCCCATCAGTAAACTTGGCCCAATTGGCATGACTCTAGAGAGACAGTGAAGCAGGGGAGAAAAGGGGATGTAAATGGTCGTCTTGAATGCATCTCTTGCCCTAGAGCCCCATGCTGCTTTCTGAGATCAGGACTAATAGAAGATCACAGTTATATTTACCCTTCATGAGCCTTTGACTACATGGTTACGGATCCAAATGCAACACTTGCATCTTAATGGTAAGAGTGGAGGCTGGGAGAAATGGCTTCCCCTAGGCCAAATACTACTGTGAGTGACACAAAACAGGACTCCGTTTTGAAGAACCTCATTCTCTCAAACACCTTTGTGGTCTGAAACTGCTTTTGGATAATGTGGATGGGTGCCTCCCTGCCACAGGTGTTGGAAGTGTGAGTACTTAGGTAGGCTGATGACAATGGGTGGACTGGATGAGGGGCATCTTCAGGAAATCAGTTGATATGGTTATCTAACTGCTGACATAAAGAAGCTCCACATAGGCTGCTCTAAAAGTCATAGCATAGTTCTAGAGATGCCTTTTAAAATTTGTTTATTTCTGTCTAATTGTTTTATAGAACAAGTAATTTTAAGCAATAGAGAATAATGGAAAGGACATGGGTTTTGGTGCCAGAAGGAACTGAGTTCTCACTGTGGCTTTGGCATATACAGCTCTGTGAATTGGGTGATTACTTAACTATTAGGAGCTCTATTTACAGTCTCCTTAACTGCAAAATGATGGGCAATAATAATGTAGTCTAAAAAACTGAAAACTACCAAGCAAAAAAAAAAGTGGTGGTGGATTTTTAAAAAATTCACATAGCTGACAGCCTGTTGGAGAAACTTCTGAGAATTTTCACCTGTAGCAACATCTGTGGGGCAAAGGTTTTATTGACCTTTTCTTAAATTTGGATTTTGTGAAGGGGAATATCAGTTTACCATAGATTCTTGGCTACCAAGACTTATATAAGACCTGCATTTTATATTTTTATTTTTTAAAAAAAGAAACAGGGTCTCACTGTGTTGCTCAGGCTGGTCTCAAATTCCTGGGCTCAAGCAGTTCTCCTGCCTCAGTCTCCCAAATTGCTGAGGATTACAGGCATGAGCCACCACGCCCAGCCTAAGACCTGCATCTTAATGAATGCAAAATTGGTAGATACATTATTTCCCTCTGTAAAATCCTAGGTAAGGATTCATGTGCCCATCTGATGTCCCAATTATTTTGGCCAGTAATTAGAATATATTAATTAATCAAGCAAGAAATTTATTCTGGCAAGATCACCAAGAGTGATTTTTCTAAAGCCATTTGTTCTAGTGGGAGCCCCAAGATAACATATCTGTTTGGAATATATTAACCACAAAGAAATCATCTTTAATTATTCATATAGTAGAGATATCCTAGACCTACTTCTGAGAAAAACTCTGGCTATGCCTGAAGATTGGCCCACCTCAGTATAGGCATTGCTCAGGAGAGAAAAAGGGTCAGGCTTCTCCATTTCTATTGAGGAAATACTCCCTCATCCCCAACTTATTCATTTCTATGTTTAGTTCTAAAATATTTGGCTTTACCACAGGCATCACATTACCCAACTTCAAACTATGCTACAAGGCTACAGTAACCAAAACAGCATGGTACTGATACAACGAGACACATTAGACCAATGGAACAGAATATAGAACCCAGAAATAAAGCTGCACACCTGCAAGCATTGGATCTTTGACAAAGGCTACAATAATAAGAAATGGGGAAAGGAGTCCCTATTCAAACAATGGTGCTGGGATAGCTGGCTAACCCTATGCAGAAGATTGAAATTGTACCCCTAAATTTCACCATATACAAAAGTTAACTCGAGATGAATTAAAGACTTAAATGTAAGACCTAAAACTGTAAAAATCCTAGAAGAAAAGCTAGAAAATACCATTCTGGACATTGGCCTTGGCAAAGAATTTATGACTAAGTTCCCAAAAGCAGTTACGACAAAAATAAAAACTGACAAACGGGATCTAATTAAACTAAAGGGCTTCTGCACAGCAGAAGAAACTATCAACAGAACAAACAGACAACCTGTAGAATGGGAGAAAATATTCACAAACTATGCATCCAACAAGGTTCTGATATCTAGAATCTACAAGGAACTTAGGCAATTTGACAAGCAAAGACCAAATAACCCCATTAAAAAGTGGGCAAAGGACATGAACAGACACTCTCAAAAGAAGACATACAAGTGGCCAACAAACACAAAAAAATGCTCAACATCACTAATCTTTGGAAAAATGCAAATCAAAACCACAGTGAGATACCATCTCATGCCAGCAAGAAAAGCTACTATTAAGAAGTCAAAAAATAACAGATGTTGGCAAGGCTGCAGAGGAAAGGGAACGTTTATACACTGTTGGTTGAAATGTAAATTAAAATGTAAATGTAAAATGTAAAGTTCAGTCACTGTGGAAAGCAGTTTGGAGATTTTTCAAGGAACTCAAAACAGAACTACCATTTGACTCCACAATCTTGTTACTGGGTATATACCCAAAAGAAAATAAGCAGTTCTACCAAAAAGTCACATGCACTCATATGTTCACTGCAGCACTATTCACAACAGCAAAGACTTAGAATCAACCTAGGTGCCCATCAACAGTGGAGTGGATGAAGAAAATGTGGTACATATAAACCATGAGATACTACACAGCCATAAGAAAAGACAAAATCTTCTCCTTTGCAGCAAAATTGATGAAGCTAGAGGTCATTCAAAAGTGGGCAAAGGACACGAACAGACACTTCTCAAAAGAAGACATACAAGTGGCCAACAAACACGAAAAAATGCTCAACATCACTAATCATTGGAAAATATCCTACGCAGATTAACACCGGAACAGAAAACCAAATACCACGTTTTCCCTTACAAGTGAAAGATTAACACTGGGTACATATGGACAGGGAAAAATAGACACTGGGACCACTAGATGGGGGAGAGAGGGAGAGGAGCAAGGGTTGAAGTAATAACTATTGGTAATAGTAATGCTCACTACCTGGGTAATGGGATCATTTGTATCCCAAACCTGAGCATCATTCAATATACTCATTTAACAAACCTGTACATCTACTCCCTGAATCTAAAATAAAAGTTGAGGCTGGGCGCGGTGGCTCATGCCTGTAATCCCAGCACTTTGAGAGGCCGAGCTGGGCAGATCACCTGAGGTCAGGAGTTCGACACCAGCCTGGTCAACATGGTGAAACCCCACCTCTACCAAAAATACCAAAATTAGCCAGGCATGGTGGCGGGCACCTGTAATCCCAGCTACTTGGGAGGCTGAGACAGGAGAATCGCTTAAACCTGGGAGGTCAAGGTTGCAGTGAGCCGAGATCACATCATTGCACCCCAGCCTGGATAACAGAGAGAGACTCTGCCAAAAAAAAAAAAAAAGAACCAAACCAAACCAAACCAAAACAAAACCGGCCTCACCCCTTATAAGCAATACAGTGAACACGTAGCTCAGGACCTTACCAGACACCATACTCTTGACCTGTATATTTTCCAACCTATACATATGGTTTAGTTAAAAAGAATGATTCTTATGGAGGGTCGGTTGAAAGGAAATGTAGTCTATTTCTTCCCAAGGATAGTTTAGGCCTTCCTTGATGTAATAAAGAGTTATGATATCAATCATGGGCACCAGAATTCCTCATAGGAAAAAAAATGTCTTGTTTGAACAAATAACTTGACAGGTTCTTCAGCATTGGAAAATTATTGGCCATATCTCATCAAATTTTTTTTTTCTGCTTTCCCTGGTTTTCTCCTTCAGGGAATCTAATTACACATATATTAGGTGGTTTGAAGTTGTCCTGCACCTCACGAATACTCTTTTCTTTTCTCTTTTTTTTTTTTTTTTGGAGAAAGCATCTCACTCTATCACCAAGGCTGAAGTTCAGTGCAACCTCCACCACCCAGGTTCAAGCGTTCTCCTTCCTCAGCCTCCCGAGTTGCTGGTATTACAGGCACACGCCACCACACCTGGCTAATTTTTTTTATATTTTTGGTAGAGATAGTGTTTCACCATTTTGGCCAGGCTTGTCAGGAACTCCTGACCTCAAGTGATCCATCCACCTTGGCCTCCCAAAGTGCTGGGATTACAGGCATGAGCCACCACGCCCAGCTTTTTCATTTGTTTTATCACTTTTTTTTCACCTCTATGTCTCATCTTGGATAGTTTCTATTGCTACGCCTTCAAGCGCACTACTTTTTTCTTCTGTAACGCCTAGTCTGCTGTTAATTCCATTCAATGTAATTTTCATCTCAGATGTTGTAGTTTTCATCCCTGGAAATAATTGGGGTCTTTTATAATTTGAGACTTATTGAATCTCTCTTTCTCCCTCTCCCTTTTTTTCACACACACATGAAATTGAGGCTCTTGGTGATTAAATAACTTGATGAAAGCCTCAGACGGATGAGTGAATAGGATTCAGCCCCAGGCTGCAGGATTCCAAGGCCTGTGCTGTTGATTGTTCTGTTCGTTATGGGTCATTTTGCTCTGCCTCTGAGTGCCTGGTAATGTTTGATTGAATGAGGATATTGTAAATTTTACTTTGCTGAGTGCTAGATATTTTTGTTTGCCTATAAATATATTGGGAAGCAGTTAAGTTAGTTGGAAGCAGTTTGACCTTTTTGGGTCTTGGTTTTACGATTTGTTAGATGGGTTCAGAGCAGTAGACAAATCATAAAACCAAGACCCAAAGTGGTGGAAATAATTAGCCTTAGGCTGAACAGTCTAAGGCTAATTATTCTCACCACTAAGGCAAGAACTTCCTGAGTTCCCTATCCAATACCCTGTGAATTACGAGTTTTTCTAGTCTGGCTTATGAGAATAGGCACTGCTTCTAGCCCTATTTGAATGCTAGACGCTGTTTCCAACGAATGCTTTCAGATGATTCTCTGGTCTCAGGTAACTCCTTTACACACATGCACTCGTTACTTATCGAATACTTGAGGGGGTCCCTCTGCACATCGCTGGATTTTTTACCCAATGCAGCTCTTTCCTCTGTCTTGTGAACTTTAGCTGCCTTGGACTGTCTCCTCAACTTACATTTTTGATATGTCATGTTTTCAATATCATTCAGATCTAAGTATTTTCTAATTTCCCTTATGATATCTTCTTTTATCCAGGATGTTTTTAGAAGTGTGTTGTTTAATTTCCAAATACTGGGATATTTTCCAGATATCTTTTTGTTTTTATTTTCCAATATAACTCTGTGGTCAGGGAACATATTGTATATTATTTTAACTTTTAAAAATTTATTGAGATTTACTTACTAAGACTTATTGTTGGGCCAGGCACGGTGGCTCACACCTGTAATCCCAGCACTTTGGGAGGCCAAGGCAGGCGGATCATGAGGTCAAGAGATCAAGACCATCCTGGCCAACATGGTGAAACCCCGTCTCTACTAAAATTACAAAAATTATCCTGGCATGGTGGCAGGCACCTGTAGTCCCAGCTACTCGGGAGGCTGAGGCAGGAGAATCACTTGAATCTCACTTGAACCAGGGAGGCGGAGGTTGTCGTGAGCTGAGATTGCGCCTCTGCACTCCAGCCTGGTGACACAGCAAGACTCCATCTCAAAAAAAAAAAAAAAAAGACTTATTGTTTTATGGTTTAGCATATAATCTGTCTTGATGAATTCTCCATGTATACTTGAGAACAATGTGTATTCCACAGATGTTGGATGTAGTGTTCTGTAAATGTCTACAAGGTCAAGTTAGCTGGCAGTGTTGTTTGTGGCCTCTATATCCTTACCTGATTTCCTGTTCTATCAATTGCTGAGAGAGTTGAATTCTCTAATAATAATTATGAATTTTTAAAGTTTGTCTTTCAGTTCTATTCATTTTTTCTTTTTAAATTTTAAAGCTATATAATGAAATGTCCTCTTGATAAATTGTCCCTCTTATCATTATGAAATGTCCTTCTTTACCCTTGGTAATATTTCTTGTTTTAAAATCTTTTTTGTCTGATATCAACAGAGGCACTTCAGCTTTTGTTTGATTAGTTTTTATATGGCATATCTTTATTTTCCCTTTTATATGTGAATGTAATAAGTTAAAGATACATTTTATAAACCCTAGAATAATGAATAGAAACTATAGGAAAGATGTATAGCAAATGATATAAAATTAGATATAATGGAAAAATTTAACAAATAATTGGAAATTATAAAAAGAATTAAGTTAAAATTATGGAAATGAAAAACACCATAACAAATTAAAACACTAAGGATGATTAATAGCAGATTAGACACAGCTGAAGAAAGAATTAGTCAGCTAGAAGACAGGTCAGAAAAAAATATCTAAGACTGAAGTTTAGAGTGACAAAAGTAAGTAAAAAGAAAAAACAATTTTATTGTTCATGTCAAACTTTTAAGCTGAATTTTCAGTAACATTCACAATAATTTCCGAAGTTTTACCTCCTACAGAGTAAGCTTCTAAAGGCTTTACTTTGACTTCACGAGTTAGATGAAAACATTGAGCTAGTATTAAAATTAAATTAACTGTTACTCTTTTCCTATACCAGCCATAATTCTATAACTCATGTCCATCTTAATAAGTAGTTAAAAAAAAAAAAAAACCAAAACATTTACCCTGTGAATTTGGAAACTAAAAAGACACTGCCAAATACCTCAAGGGTTAAAGAGGATATCCCAGTGGAAATTACAAAACATTTAGATTAGACAAAGGTAAAAATGTTACATATCAAGTCTTATAAAATGAAGCTAAAGTGATGTTTAGGGGTAAATTTAGAGCATCAAATACATATATCAAAGTACATTATACTGGAAGTTCTAACCAATATAATTAGACAAGAAAAATAAATTGAGACATATAAGAACAGAAAGTAAGAAAGCAAACGGCCTTTATTTGTGGACAATATAATAGTCTACATATCCAAGGGAGACCAGAAGAAAATGATTAGAATGAGAGAATTCAGCAACGCTATTACATGGAAGACCAATGTACACAAAACAAGCTCCCATTCACACTTACAACATCATAAAGTACTGAGGAATAAATCTAGCAAGAAGAGTACCAAACCTTTAAAGGACAAATTATAAAACATATGATAGTCTACAAAAGATGACCCAAAATAAATGAAAACATTTGCCATACTTGTAAGTTTGAAGACTCAGTATCTCAAATATGTAAGTTTTATCCAAATAAACCTATACATTTACTGCTACCTCAATCAAATTCTAATAGAGATTTTCACTGACCTTGAAAAACGAATTCCCAAATTCACAAGAAAGAGCAAAGTACTCAGAATAACTAACATGCTTATGAGGGAGGATAGAGTGGAGCATTTATTTTACCAACTATCAAGATTTATTTATATATTTATATATTTATTTATTTATGATGGAGTCTCACTCTCTCGCCCAGGCTGGAGTGCACTAGTGCGATCTTGGCTCACTGCAATCTCTGCTGCCTGGGTTCAAGTGATTCTCCTGCCTTAGCCTCCCAAGTAGCTGGGATTACATTTGCCCACTACCACACCCGGCTAATTTTTGTATTTTTAGTAGAGAGGGGGTTTCGCCATGTTGACCAGGCTGGTCATCTTGAACTCCTGACCTCAGTTGATCTGACCACCTCGGCCTCCCAAAGTGCTGAGAATACAGGCGTGAGACACCGCGCCCAGCCAAGATTTATTATGAGGCCATAGTAATTAAGATAATGTAGCAGTGTTTGTCATTACATGTCTAGTGTCCAGTGACAGACACATAGACCAATAGAAGACAGTTGAAAGCTTAGAAAAAGAAGCAGACACATCGGTATAACTTGATGTATGAAAGCAGCAGCAATGAAGGGGAAAAGGATGGAAAATTAATTTCCATATAAAAATTATGGAGATAATGTATACCAAAATGAATTCCAGGTTGATTGAAGTCCTAAACTGTAAAAAACAAAACGTTAAAACTTTTAGAAAAAAATTAAGGCGTATGTCTTGGAGTAGAGATGGATGTCTTAAATAAGATTTTTTAAAAGCACAAATAGATAAATTTGATTAAAATATTAGTTAAAATTCTGCTCAAAAGAGACACTATAAGCAAACTTAAAAGGCAAGCCACAACCAAAGACTTTGGGGGACCCTTTTGCAGATCTCTGAGAGTCCTTGTCTCTGTCCAGCTCCCTTCTCTCTGGTATTTTGTCCATAAATTCTGGCTTCCTGGGCTTCCCTGAACTTAAATTCTGACTCCTCAATTTGACTGCTGGGCTCTTTCTGGGTTTTCCCTTCTGTGCTGGAACTCGGGGAACTCACCTAGGCAATAAGCCAGGCAATCCTAGAGAGCTCTTCATTTTACTTCCTTCCTTCAGGGATCACTATTCTGTACTACCTTTGCCCATTGTTTTAGATGGTTTGTTGGTTTTCTAGTTATTAAAGTAGGAGAGTAAACCTGGTCCCTATTATTCCACCATGGCCAGAAGTGGAAGTGGTCCTAATATAATTTTCATAAAGTTTGAAAACATGTAAAACAATGGTATATATCTCTGTATCTACATAGAGATAAAGAATTTATTAAAAATATGAAGTAATGGTATAAAAAAGGTGTATAGGAAAGATAAACACCAAATTTGGAAGGGTATTTACTTGGAGGGAGAGATAGGAGAGGACTACTCTGAAATTGAGCTACTTTATAGGTAAGAATGGCAGCATTTTAGAATTCTTTGAAAAATTAGTAGGCACATGGCTGTTCTTCATGCTATTTTATATACTTCTTGTATGAATGAAATATTTTATAATAAAAATGTAAAAGTATTAAAAAGAAGACTAAGGAATATTAGGTAAAGGAGCATCCCAGAAAGATCAAGAGGTAAAATAGAGTAATTGTTTCTGCAAGCTACCTAAGTCAGAAGACACTGTGTAGAGGAGACAAAAAAAATAACAACGGAGACATAGCATCTTCTTCCCTCACCTCGGGGTCTTTGGAAGGCCTGTGATTTCCCTGCTGGTGCTTTCCTACTGGTATTTCCTACTTTTGGACAGACTTTTCTTTGATGAAACCCTTCAAACCCCAGCTTCCACAAACACCACCAGTATCACTATGACGCTGTGTTGTCATCTGTCCGTCCACCTGTGAGTCACTAACCCTTAGTTCTTGAAGATTTGAGCCCTCGAGTCACTGTCCCTCTCTCTGTCATCCACAGAGATGATCTTCTTTGACCCTGGCCTCTTAGTTCCTTGCACTCCTTTCCTCCAATTACTGTCTCTTGCTTGGATATTGCAGTGGCCTCCTGACTGGTCCCCCTTCTCCAGGGTCATTCCCTACCTCATCAATTCTTAACACAGTAGCCAGCCAGAGACATCCTTTTAAAACATTGGGTCATGCCCCTTCTCTACTCCAAGTCCTCAAGTGACTCCGCATCTCGCTCAGAGGAAAAGCCAAGCTTCCCTCATTGTCTTCAGAGCACTACATTATTTGGCTCCTGATACCTCCTCTCCTGCTGCCTTCCTGCTCATCACCCTGGGCTCCTGGATGCTTCTGAAACCTGCTAGGCATGCTCCTGCCTCATTTGTACCTACTGCTCCCTCTGCCTAGACATTTTCACTCTAGATACCTCTAAGGCTTGTTTCTTCTCTCACCTCCTGATATGGTTTGGCCGTGTCTTCACCCAGATCTCATCTTGAATTGTAGTTGCCATAATCCCCATGTGTTGTGGGAGGGACCTGGTGGGAGGTAATTTAATCATGGGGGTGGGTACCCTCATGCTGTTCTCGTGATAGTGAGTGAGTTCTCGTGAGATTTGATGGTTTAATAAGGGACTTTCCCCGCTTTTGCTTGGCACTCTTCTCCTTGCTGCCGTCATGTGAAGAAGGATGTGTTCGCTTCCTCTTCCACCCTGACTGTAAGTTTCCTGAGGCCTCCCCAGCCATGCTGAACTGTGAGTCAGTTAAACTTCTTTCCTTTATAAATTACCCAGTCTCAGGTATGCTTTTATTAGTAGTGTGAGAATAAACGAATACACATCCTTTAGGTCTTTTCTCCCCAATTGTCACATTTGTCATAAGACCTTCCTTGACCACTTTATTTAAAACTGCTCTCTCCCTTCACAATGCTTTCTTTTGCTTAATTTTTTCTCTAGCATTTACCACCCTCTAATATGCTATTTAATTAATTTCTTTATTTTGCTTATTGCCTGTCTCCCTTCACTGGAGGAGCTCTCTATGACTTCCCTGCCTCTCTTGTGGATACAGGAATCATTTGGTTACTCTCATGCCATGACAGCAACTCTTCAAGGCTGTGTGAGGCTCCATTTGGCAAGGCACCCATATGCAACTATTCTTACCTGGACTCTTGCTGTCTTGGAGCTCAGCCCAGCTCTTGGATCCCACAACTCCATCTGGGAATTCTATTGCCTTCCTGGGGCTCGACTTTGGAGCAGGGAACAAGGTTGCTCTCTCTGGGACCCATCGACATCTTTGTAACCTGGCCTTTTTCTTTATCTCTTTCATCTCTCTGGGCTGGAGATTTTTTCCTAGTATGATGCGGAGGGTAATTCTTGTTCTGGCTCACTTCTTGTCTATGCTGTGAATTCTTTCCCTAAGGGCCTGGGTTTTTGTAACTTAAAACTGAAAGGAGAGACCCCTTCCCTCTGCATTTGGCTATCAGATTCTCTTCACTGAGTAAAGAATAACCTGGTTGCCAGTGAGAGGAAGGACCAAGGGGCGTAGCATCGGCATACCATTTTTAATGAGAGAATTGTGAAATACTTAAAAAATACAGTTGTACCATTTGATAATACTAATGACAACAACAACAATAATGATATAATTTACATCTATTGAGCATTTCGTGTATGTCAGATCCTCTCCTAAGTGCGCTCTACATATGCTATCTCTTTTGTCACAACAAATCTATGTATATTTAATATTAGTCTTATTTTCCATCAGAGCAGTTGAAGTTCAGCAAGGTAAAGAGACTTGTGTGTGTCAGGGTCTCACAGTTTGCAAATAGTGGATCTAGGCTTCAGATGCTAGCCTGCATCTAAAGCCTGAGCTCAACCACTGTACCTCCTGGCCTCTTGGCAATATCCCTAGAGCCTCAGGACACCAAATGGGGAATCATTCCATTCTTTCACACTCCTGGCTCCTCATCAGGCAGCAGTGGGGCTGGCCTTCTTGATTCCCTGCCCCAGCAGAGGTGGGTTGTCCCTAGGGTGCCCCCACTGTCAGCCTCTTCCTCAGAACCTGGTTGTCCTTTCTGCTTCTACCGTGGCCTATCTCATCTCCCTGCAGGTTTCCAACCTCTCTCTCTCTCTCTTTCTTGGTTTGGCTTTACAAATAAAATATAAATTTAGCTAAGAGCTCATACCACAAAAAGGGAAGAAATGGTAAGTACAGGCAGCAAACAGAGTCCAAGGGTTAACACCCTGCTGCCACTGGGTGCATGGGCTTTGCAAAGGGGTGGGGGGACTGAGGCTCCCTGGTCTGTGTTCTTGGACCCTCCAGGTGGCCCCTGACCACCTGGCTCATGCTGAGGCAGGACCTCCCAGGCTCTCCCCCACACAGGCAGAGCTTTTTCCAGGTAGAATATGCCTGTGGCTTCAAAAAGACCTCAAACAATCTCTACTATCAGAGGATTATTCCTTTGGATTAACAAGCTCCAAATACTGGATAGGCTCACTCTAAAAATTCAGGTGTCAGACATTTTCATCTTAGTATAGCTGGGCCGAATCACTGGGCTCAGAGCAAGGCTCCCAGGGGACAGTTATGTTGGTAGGCAGTGGGAATGGAGGAGAGCTTTGAAACATGGTGCAGGTGGGTCGGTGCAGTGGGCTGTGGGCTGTGGGCTGTGGGAGGGTGCAGAGCTGCATTTCTCTGCAGGTGAGGACTCCATCAGCACCTTGGGCCTGATCCTTGGCGTGGGGCTGTTGCTGCTGCTCATGTCCATCCTCGGCTATAGCCTGGCCAAGTGGTACCAGCGCGGGTACTGCTGGGAGGGTGAGTGTGCACTGGGCCCTGTCACCCCAGTTCTGCCCAGCTCCTCCTCTCCCATAGCAGTTGGCAATGCCTGGCAGGGCTGCAAACTCTTCAGCATGGTGGGATGCAAAAATATTTCCTGTGGTGGTTGCAGTGGTTGAAGACTTGAGTGGGTGGCTGAGCAGTTGAGGTGGTGAGGTGGGGCAATGGTACTTTTATCGAGGGAATGGGGGCTCCTCCCATCCCAGCAAGCAGCCAGCTTCCTCCTCCCTCAAAGCCCATAGGAGTCCATGCCAGGGGTCTCTGTGGGCCCCCAAGGCCAAGAGCAATGGCCTAGACAGGCCAAGCTCCAACTGGCTCCTCGTGTGTCTCTGCCCCTGCCTGTGGGTCTTGGGGCCCTCTCCTAAGCTTGTGGAGGTATCAGCTTCACTGGGAGTCTCCTGGAATTTGCTGTGGTGTTCTCAACTCTGAGACATAGCTGCAGTTTTCACTGGACTCTGGGAAAACTGGAAGGGTGTGCTGGAGTGCCAAGGGGTAGAAACTATTCCCTAGATCTGCAGTTAACTTTAACAGAGTCCATGGATATTTGTTGAGCACCTACTATGTGCCAATGCACTTTTGTCTAATATGATTTTCTTTGAAATTCCACATGAGGAAGACATTATTATAGCCTTCATTTTTATAGATGGGGACATGAGGCTAAAGTCGTGGAGTCAGAATGACGTGGAGTCTGAATTCAAGCCCAGGTCTGGTTCTTTTGGGGTCCAGGCTAGGACTGCCTTCATCCCAGGATAATCAGGACCCTTAATGGGGGGCCCTGAAGGAGGCTGGGATGCTCCCACACCATCCTGAGGTCCAGCCCAGCCACCCTCCTCCTCCAGACAGGGATGAGGGAGTACCAGATGTTCTTAGAAGGGTGATGGACTGCTTCCCCTGGAGGTGCTAACCCTCTCTTTTTGGATTGTCTTCCTAGGGCCTAATTTTGTCTTCAACTTATATCAAATCCAGTGAGTAAATTCAGGGAATATCTGGGTGAGGTGGGGGTTGGGGGTAGATATAATGGAAAAAGAATCAAAGATAGAGTAAGAACTGACTGGTTCCCTTTCCTGTCTTCTGTTCATGCCCCTAAGAAAATAAAAGAAGGGCACAAGAATCCATTTAGAAAAGTCCCATGAATTAAAACTTGAACACAGACAGGACTATGTGAAACCCTGATGACAATGATCTCCTTAACACTTACCCTTAGGCAGGGAACATCCATCAATCCATCCATCCATCCATCCATCCATCCATCCATCCATCCATCCATCTATCCATCTCTCCCCCAAGCAGACAGAGCCTGCCTTCCTTTCTTCCTTTCCTTTCCTTTCCTTTCCTTTCCTTTCCTTTCCTTTCCTTTCCTTTCCTTTCCTTTCCTTTCCTTTCCTTTCCTTCCTTCCTTCCTTCCTTATCATTTATTCAGAAAGATGCTATCATAACCACCCCTACTGCAGTATTAGTTTCAAAGAGTACAAAGATGACTGGGCATAGCCCCTGTTTTCAAGCATTTCATGTCTCTGCTGGAGACAGGTCTGATTACAAATAATGTAATCTCAGGCACAAGATAGTATGAAAAAGAAGAGCATATCAGAAAATCAGGGATTCAGGGAGTGTGAGCCGGAAGTCCTCTTGGCGTTGGTCATCTCTTCTACTTGCCACAGGCAGGGCTGTACCTCCTTTGGCCCTGAGAGATGAATATGGTAAGTGGCCCACTTCCTTTTCTGGAAGACAAGTCAGTGAATTGGTGCCCTGGAGTCAAGGGAGATGGGGACCCAGGGAGAGGCTAGGTTATCACTCCAGTAGCCTGATTGGATCATCTTCTTCAGGAACCTGAAGGATCTGGAGATAGGTCCACCCTTCACCATCAGTGGTCACATCAGCAGCACAGATGGTGGCTACAGGAAGTTCTCCAATGGGCTAGTCTGATGCAGAGACAGCAACTTGTGAAGCCCTGGGGAGGTGAGTTGGAGTTGGGAGAACTTCCGAGTGAGCCTGATGTCCAAGTAAGGTCCTAAGAGGGTTCAGTCACCCAAGCCTCGCACCAAGGACCACTTGGAACCCAAAGAGATTATCTGGTTCATCCCCTGTCTTCTGGTGCTGATCTCAGGCTTGGGTCATGTTTTCTCCCACCCACTTCTGGTACTGGGCCTGCCCTGTTTCCTCCTGTCCACCCAATCCATGCCTGGCCTTTCTTTCCTGGGAAGGTTCTGTTTGTATTCAAGGTGGAAGCTCCTAGAGCAGAGCTTTTTATCTCAACTCTTGCTCTGAGATGAAATTTCCAGATGGCCAATATCTCCAAGAAGCATCACTCTAGCACTTCAGTTCTGAGCTTTCTGAGCCCAGGAGCCTCCCCTGCTTCATGGCCCGCCAACCCTTTGGCCACACCTTCCCTCGCCTGCCTTCAAGCCTGTCCCTTCCCCACATCTCAGCTGCTTTTTCCCATCCAAACCATTTCTTCCTCGGGCAGTTCTTGCCCCTCTCAGGCTCCCCTGGACTGCCCTCATCCCCTTGGATCTTCAAGGCCTGGCCTGGCCCCTCACTGTGAAGAATGAGGGGGTCTCCTCTGGATACACCACCAGCCTATGATATGGGAGTCCTGGGGAGTCAGGCCTCTGGGGATGGAGTCTGGCTGGGCAGCAGCGGCTTTCTCTCAGAACTAAAAGAGGCCACCATTCCTCAGGAGGAAGCTGGATCCCGGGAAGCCCCTGAGCCTGTAGGACAGGTCACAGATGTCCTGGAGAACCAGCCCTGCCCAGTGCAGTCCAGTGTGGGCGAGGCCTCCAGACACCAGTGGGGAGCTTCTTTATGTGGTATCTCCAGTTATCTCCCCCTGTAGGGTTGACCAGCGGCTGGAAAGCCAGTCATAGCTTCAATAGGTGAAGTTATACTGAGGTGATTCCAGACATGGTTTTAACATTCCCACCTGAGGCCAACTTCCCTGAAGCCTGAGCTGGGCCTTGACTCTGCCCTGCCCCGCTCTGTACTTGGTTCCAGCACTTTCAACCCTCCCCCTGCCCCGTCCCCAATGTGGGCCTGTTCTCTTACTGCTCAAGGCCTCAGTGCCTCCCAAACATGGCCAACTCCCAATTTTGATGTGCAGTGCTGAGAACAGTCTAGAAACATGTTCTTGTCGCCTAGGCTCCTGCGATGGGGTGGGCATGGGGGACTGGGTGAGTGCTACCTTGCCGTGTTCTGCATTTCTTGTGCAAAGCCTGTCCTGTGGCAAAAGTGGGCAGGAAATGGTGGGAGTGTGAAGAGGAACCCAGGAGAGGCTGAACAAACCAGATAATGCACCAGGGAAACCAAGAATCCACTGTAGTTTGGTGGACAGCAGGGCAGTTTCCCTCGTGAGTCATCACTCCTTTCTCCGGTCTGTGCCCTGCTGGACTGGAGGTGGAGTGTCCACAGGACATCAGCTCAGAAGGTGCTTAGTGCAGACTTGTTCAAACCAGAGAGGCAGAGTCCTCGGGGCTCCTGTGGATGGAGTAGGGCAAGAGAAGGGAGCCTGTCACTGCTGAAACCTGCAGTTAGAACAGCCAGCTGCCAGCACCTCTGCTAGCAGCCCAGCAACAGATGCAGGAGCCCAGTGCAGCAAGTGGGAGGAGGAGGGAAGCTGTGTGATTTCTCTCTCTATACTCCCTTTCCTGAAGCCTCATTTCTCGTTTTGGGTTCTAGCAGATTGTAGAGGAAGGAAGGTGAGGAGCCTCACCAGCCCTTACCCCATTTTCTGCCAGGGTCTGGAGGCCATTCTCCCAGCATAGCCAGGCTTTGACTTAATTACCAAGTCTCTGGATTTGGAGGTCTTCAACTGAGTCTTCTGCCCCTGAGTAAGTGGGAGTGAGGAAGGCCCCTTAATGGTTCTGAGACCCCTCCCTTCCTTGAAGGCCTCTTGGAATAGCAGGGAGGGGAGATGGGTTGTCTTCGGCTTCCTTCCTTGAATTTCAATTCTGAGGACTGGGGCCTCTTTCCTAACCCCTGAGGTTTGGGCCCCAGTAAAACTTTCTTTCTTTCTTTTTTTGAGATGGAGTCTCACCCTGTTGCCCAGGCTGGAGTGCAGTGGCGGGCTCTTGGCTCACTGCAACCTCTGTCTCCCAAGTTCAAAGGATCCTCCTGCCTCAGCCTCCCAAGTAGCTGGGATTACAGGTGTGCGCCATCATGCCCGACTAACTTATATTTTTAGTAGAGATGGGGTTTCACTATGTTGGCCAGGCTGGTCCCGAACTCCTAACCTCGAGGGATCCACCCGCCTCGGCCTCCCAAAGTGCTGGGATTACAGATGTGAGCTGCTGCACCTGGCCCGGCCCCAATAAAACTCTGTATCCGCACCCTGCCTAGCAGGGACACTGGGTCTGCAGTCCATGCCTGGCCACCCTAAGCCCCTGGAAGTGCTCAGAACTCAGTAGCCTTGGGGAATCTTGAAAGGGAGGATGGGACCCAGGACCCAGGTGGCCCTGGGCCCAGGTCTGTGGCTTCAGGTGAGGAGACGGGGACAGCTGCCCGGGGCTGGGAGCACGGAGGGTATTTCCCATCCTCGGGAGCAGAACTGATACTGGGCGACTTCCTCTTTTAGGGCCCTCTGACGCACCCGTTGTCCCCTCAGCCTCCCCCTCTTTTCCTTACTTCCGCAGGCTACTGGCGAGCACAGCTTTCTTCACCCTTGGGGCCTGGGCCTTACCCCTGGACTCTGCGTGTTTCTGTTGAGGGCTGTAAAGGGCAGATTCCAGCTTGTTTAGAAACGATTCGGGAGCAGATGCCTGGAAACCCAGCCACAGGTTTGGCTGAGCCAGGCACTGGCTGGGACCCAGACCACGGCTGTGCCAGGGCCTCTCCCAACACCTTCCCGCTACCTTTTTACGGTTCTTCTTTCCACCGGCCCTAAGAGCCCAGAGGCAGTCACGGGGGCTGGGGGCCCAAGGGCTGGCTGGTCCCGGTTCCCATGCCACCCTTTGGTGCCTTCTCTGGGGCTATTCTCCAGCCTGGGTACCCTCTTGTCCCCGCACCCCTTCCCCTCCAAGCCATATCTAGTCTCTGTGGGATGGCTCAAGTCCGTCTTTGCTGTGACTTTGCTCAGGGCTCGAGACTTGATACCACCCATTTTGATCTGAATTGCAGGTGGCCACATGTCCTCCATTTGTGCTGTTCCTCAACCAGGCTGAGCCCTCTGCCAGCAAATTTATGTCCCATAGGTCTTTAGTAACTCCTAAAGCTGGAGCGTGCTGGAGGAGGTCAGTAACTACTTGCCGAGTAGAGAAGAGATACCCAATGTAGCCACAGAAGGCTGCTTTGTCCTAGAAAATTGATCAAAATCATGATGAGGCTGGGAGGTGAAGAGGGAGCTTTTCTCTCCTCTAAGTTCTCCTTGAAGTCTTATTGATCTCGTCCCATGCCAGTGGCATTGGAGGGGGCCAGGTGCCAGGAGCCAGGAGGCCAGTGTCTATGGTGCCCCTCTCTCTGCTTCAGGAGTCTGAGAAACTCAAAGTAGGAGCAGATGGGAGGATCATTATTATTTTTTAAAAAACTGCTTAGTGATCAAAAGGAGGAGCAGAGACTGTTTGCACAGTCCACAGTCCACAGAACACAAAGCCTTTTCTTGCATGGTACTGCGTTTTGAGCCTTATGTCAAGCTTGAGACACAGAGATTATTCTTGGTCTCGTTTTACATACGGGGACACTTGGGTCAGAAAAGCAGCATGCTTTACCCAAGTTCCACAGCTGGCTACTGGCTGCACCAGAGCTGAGCAGAGTCTGCACCCTCACGGATGTAGCTGACATCAGGGGGTAAGGATGAGAACTGAATGTAGTATAAGGTCTGGTTCTGACCCTGCCCTGACGTGCTGTGTGGTCATGGGCTACTTACTCCACCTCTCTGGGCATCTATTTCAGCATCTGGAATCAAAAGATTGGACTATTTTTCCAAGGCTTCTCCTGGTTCTTACCTGTAGGAGAGCAAAGACCTTACCTACTTTTTTTTTTTTTTTAAAGCCTCTGCATTCTCAGTTCTTAGCATATAGCCAGGTCCATAGTAGGTGCTCAGTAAACAATTAAAAGATGCAAGTACAAAGTGTCAATATATCTTTCCATTTTAGGAGATGGCAGTTGAAAGGTGATGGCTGCAGTTCCCTAGTGGTCTAGGATTCTAAGCATTACTTAGCCTTTCCTTGACTCTGCACGTGTCTGACCAGGTTCCAAGTCTGGCCCATGGCCAACCAAATCGTTCTTTACCTGTAGGGTGAAATGCTAACGTTTGCTGAGCACATATCCGTGCAGGGCAGAGGCTTATGATGCACGTCTTCATCCTCACAGCCTCACAGCCTCACAGGTGAGGGAACAGAGGCCCAGAGTGCTGTGAAGTGATTTGTTCAAGGCCAAGCAAGAATCTATTTTCTTTATAATCCTTTGTCACCCACTTCTAGCCTCAGTCCAAACTGGCAGCTATCCTAACATCCTTGGCCCCCAAGAACATACTCCTCCCTCCTGATGGTCTCTAATCTCTTTTTGGGGTCTCCTTGTGTGGTGAGAAGGGCGCTCAGGAGCCCAGTCCTCCCCAGGCCCCATCCTCAGCTCTGAGCTTCCCACTGACCCACTCCTCTTTCTTCCTTTTATTTTTTAGACCTTCCTTGACCTCCAAATCACCAAATTCTGCCCATTCTTCACGCCAGCTCAAATTTCCCTTCTCCAGGGAGACTTCTGTAAGACCCATGGATCTTGTGTTCTGCTGATTTTAAATACAGATAGTCTCAGGCTCCCATAACTTTGTTATTGATTATTGCTTTGCATTCATTTATTCACTCTGCTTCCATAACATGCCAGGAACTATGCTAGGCACCATGAGGGCATCCAGTCTCCCTGAAATTAACCTTGCTTTCTCCTATTTGACAGGCATTTCTTGCAGGCAGAATCAGGTTTTAAACCTCTTCTGAGTTCTCCGCGGTACTTTGCATGGCTCTGGCCACAGCCAGGAACTTCTCAGGAAATTGTGTTGAAATCTCTCTTCAGAACATCTTGGGCATTGCTTCATCCCTGGTGCAATCCTAGGTGCTCTGAAAACCAAAACTTTTGATCTCTCCCCATCCTTGACTACATTCAACCTCGTGCTCATGATCAGTTACGTTTCTGAGAGAGAGCATACAGATGACGATTTTTCTATCTTAAAGGATAACCTAAGGAATGATCAAAACCGTGACAAGGCTGGCAGGTGAAGAGGGAGCTTTTCTCTCCTCTAGGTTCTTCTTCAAGTCTTAATGGTCTTGTCCTATGCCAGTGGCATTGGAGGGGGCCTGGTGCCAGGAGCCAGGAGGCCAGAGTCTATGGTGCCCCACTCTCTGCTCCAGGAGTCTGAGAAACTCAAAGTGGGAGCAGATGGGAGGATCATTATTATATTTCTAAAAACTGCTTAGTGATCGAAAACCATCTAGAAGCCGTGATATTTAAACAGATCTGGTACAAAACAGGAAGCCAGTGGCCTGGTGAATTCTCACACTTGGAGACCAGAAGTGAAAATGTTCTGCCTGCCCAGAGTAGCAGCAGGCCAGCAAAACAACAGGTGTGGCCGGGCACGGTGGCTCATGCCTGTAATCCTAGCACTTTGGGAAGCCAAGGCGGGTGGATCACTTGAGGTCAGCAGTTCAAGATCAGCCTGGCCAACATGGTGAAAACCCATCTCTGCTAAAACTACAAAAATTAGCCGAGTGTGGTGGCTCGTGCCTATAATCCCAGCTACTAGGGAGGCTGAGGCAAGGGAATTGCTTGAATCCTGGAGGCAGATGTTGCAGTGAGCTGAGATTGTGCCACTGGACTCCAGCCTGGAGACAGAGCAAGACTCTCAAAAGAAAAAAAAAAAAGAAAGAAAGAAAGAGAAAAACAAACCAAGAAAAAAACAGGTTGGGCAGTGCTGGAGGCGAGTTTTTATCTGCAAAGCTATTGGGCTGGTCTACTCCTCCCTAATCAGGAGGATGCGGTTTCTCATGATAAGCAGGGAGCCACTGGGGGAATGATGGTGAGCAGTATAAGAAGTCACATCTTCGGCCAGGCGCGGTGGCTCACACCTATAATCCCAGCACTTTGGGAGGCCGAGGTGGGCGGATCACAAGGTCAAGAGTTTGAGACCATCCTGGCCAACATGGTGAAACCCTGTCTGTACTAAAAATACAAAAGTTAGCTGGGCATGGTGGTGCGTGCCTGTAGCCCCCACTATTTGGGAGGCTGAGGCAGGGGAATCTCTTGAACCCAGGAGGCAGAGGTTGCAGTGAGCCAAGATTGCACCACTGCACTCCAGCCTGGCAACAGAGCGAGACTCAGTCTCAGAAAAAAGAAGTCACATCTTCTATTCTAGTCCCATTTCCTCCCCTTGTAGCTGGTGAGCGCAAGCTCTCTGAGCCCCTGATGCTGTGTTTGTTTGTATAAGGCTGCCATTGGACCTGAGGACTCTGAGGTCCCTTCCAGCTGGGAGGCTATTTCAGAGCTCAGGTAACTCTGAATAATCCTTTTTCACCCACTTCTAGCCTCAGTCCAAACTGGCAGCTACTCTGACATCTTTGGCCCCCAGAACCTACTTCTCCCTCCAGATGGACTCTAATCAGTTCCACAGTGCTCGGTGGGGGTGGGGAGTGGAGAAGGAGATGGGTGGAGACACCCCTGTGTGTGTGTGCGTGTGTGCAAGTGTGCATGTGTGTGTGCAAGTGTGCATGTGTGTGTACTACACAACTGAGCCAAGAAGGAGAAGGATCATGTCTGATTGCCTTTTGTATTTCCGGAGGGCCTGCCCATGACAGAGGCTTAATGAGTGTTTGCCCAAAGAGTGAATGCGTGTTGAATGTTTTCATGGTCCTTTGCCTTGTCTCTTGACCATATCCCCTTGCCTTCCTGTTTGATCTATAGCCCTGACTTCCGACAACACCCAAGAGTTTTAGGGTGAAAATATCAGGGAAGGGAATCAGCATGGTATAATATGACTCAGCTAGGAAGATGACAAGCCTGAAGATAAAATTTAAAATAATAGTTATGTACAGCCTGCTTTTCTTTAGGCTCAGTCAAAAGGCCTCCCAAGTATCTGTAAGTCACAAGCTACCATCAGCACTGTTGCCTTCTCATGTTTGGATACTATGCTTCTTCAAGTTCCTTCCCACAAATGGAAGAAATTCATTCATCCATGCATTCATTTATTCATACAAATTTATTGAGCACCCATTGCGATGTGTTAGGCATTGCTTGGGTGCAAAGGACACAGAGAGAAATCAGAGGGGTTTCTGCTGCCCAGGAGCCTACAGTCAGTACTGCATGTAGCACACTCAGGGATAGCAATGTGCCCAGGGCACTAATTAAAGAAGTCAACTTGAAGACTACTCTGTCCATTTTACAGATGAGACGACTGAGGCCCAGAACTGACATGACAGTTTCATGTGGAGAGAACAGAAAGTGGCTGAGCATTCTTTCTACTCCCTGGGGCTGTTGCCTCTTCCTGTTTGCCCTTGGAGCATTTCCAGACCAACAAGCTTGCTGTGGCAGTCCATCCGGCCATTCGCATATTATAGCCTACCATGTGCTGGGTGTCCCTGGAGCTGTCAGTGCTACAGAAGCAGTTGGAAGTGGAGCCAGTGAGTCTTTCAATTCTTTCAAAAAGTTGATTGTGAAGGATGGGAGAGAAGGTGGTGCTGGCCAGGAAGTTTTCAGAACCCTTGGCTTGTCTTCCTCAAGGAGCCCTCCCAGAAAGCGCCAGCTGGGCCAAATGCCCGCTCTCCACACGCCGTCGACCCCTGTGCACATCCCCATGACAGCCTGTACAGTCGGTGCCTCCTGTCCTCCTGGCCTGACAAAGTCTCGTCTCCAGTGCCCACTGCCTGCCATCTGCTTACTGCCCAGCTCCTCCAGTTCTGGGGAAGCCCATGCAGCCCTGTACACTGCATCAGGAGGACTGTGGTATGGAGACTAGACTGAGGAGCAGGTGTGGATACAGAGAAGCAGGACAGAGCCTCATGGTGGTCCAGGGGAGAGGTGAAGATGAATTTGACCAGATGACAGTGGGAGGTGGTGACAAGTGATTGGATTCACCATCTATCTGGAAAGTAGAGCTGATAGGACTTACTAAGGAGTTTGATGGGGCAGGAAGGGCTGACTCCTGGATTTTTGGCCTGAACTAGGGGAAGGGTGGTGCCATTTATCAGGTGGGGAAGACTAGGGGAGGAAGGAGTGTCGGGGGAATCATGAGCTCTGTTGTAGACACTATAATTTTGAGATGTATGCTAGATGGAGCTGCTGATGAGGCAGCTGGATAGAGTTCTGGAGAGAAACCCTGTTTGGACATTTGGAAGCCACCAGCATCCAGATAACACTTAAAGGTGTGGACTGGGTGATAACAAGTAGGGGGCAGTGGGGAGAAAAAGGACTGATTTTAACAGAACAAGCAGTGAATCATCAGGTTGTTCCTTAAAGAGGTGACTCAGTGTGTGCTGGAATCACCTGCAATGTGGTCGCTATAAGTTGTTTCCCTAGCAGGTCCTTGGGAACCGGCATTCAGAAATTCTGGGCCTTGGGGAGCAGCTTAGGAAGACAAATACTCCCAAGTAATTCTGATAGAGGCAATCTTCTGAGAAACTCTGCCTTAGGGGACAGGTAGAGGGGATGTGCAGAGGTGGAAGGCAAGGGTCACTTCCAGGGCTGGGGTGACCAGATAGTAGGATCCTGAAGAATGTTCCTGTTCTCTCCAGGGTCACTGTGCGGTCTTAATCTCCACCATGCCCTTCTGCCCCATGTGGGTAGAGGTAGACAGGTGTGGCACCCTACACCCAGGCCTTCGCAGATCATGTACTAGCCTGTACCCCTCCCTGAGCCTCTAGCTCTACAGATTGGACAACTTACTAAAGGGAGCCCTCAGCTGCACCCTTGATGATGGGCTGTGATTGACCAAGGAGCCCCAGTGAGACTCCTGGCTGGGCTCTGCAAGACAGATGCCAAACACAGCCATGGCTCCTGTGACTCAATGAGTCGAAGGATGGCAGCCTGCTTTTCCTCAAGGCAGGAAGTCATCGCGTGAATATTCTAACTGCATATTGGCTGCAGGGATTTGGGGATCTTCTCCAAGCCGGCGTCCTTACTTTCACACTAAGGGCTATGGGCTCATTCACTCTCACATGGGAATCCCCAGCCCTGAGCCTCACAGATCCAGGCCAGCCTTGCCAATTGCTGAAAGACCTTTTCTTGGATGACTTGTCATTATTAAGCCAGAACTCATCATCTCCCCTCTCCCTCCACACCTGTGTCTCCCTTCCATGTCCATATCTCGCTTTTCTCATCATCAGGTTCAAGTGTGACCGGCACTTCTGAGACTTTCTTCTTTCACTCCAGCCTGTCGCCCCATCTTGATAACTCTTCCTTTACAATGTCTGAGTCTGTCCCTTTCTCCCTGTTCCCACTGCCCCTGCTCAATCCTGTCATTTGATTAGACTACTGTATAAGCCTCTCTTATGAACTGAATATTTTTGTCTTCCCCAAATTCATGTTGAAGCTGTCACTCCCAATGTGATGGTATTTGGAGGTGGGGCCTCTGGGAGGTAATTGGTTTAGATGAGGTCATGAGGATGGGGCCTCCATGATAGGATTAGTGCCCTTGTAAGAAAGTGGAAGAGAGACCAGAGCTCTTTATCTCTACCGTGTAAGGCCACAGCAAGAAGGAGGCCGTCTCCAAGCCAGGCAGAGAGCCCTCCTAGGGAACTCACTCAGCTGGCACCTTGATCCTGCACTTCCCCACCTCCAGAACTAGGAGAGATAAATGTCTGTTGTTTAAGCCACCCAGTCCATGGTGTTTTGTTACAGTAGCCCAGCCTAAGACAGCCTCCTACCCTGTTTCTCTGCCTCCTGCCTCATCCTTCATGTGGAATACTAGTTTCTTTCACACCACTTATCACTGATTGTAGTAATACATTTTTGTGTTTATTTGCTTGGTGTTTATCTTCACAACCAGATGACAGGCTCCATGAAGCCATGCTTGTTTGGTTCACCACTCTGTACCCAGGGCTGCATGTCCAACACATAACAGGTGCTTCATAATGTTTCTTGACAAAATGAAATGCTGACTACAGTAAAAGTCTCCAGCCAGGTCTCTCTACCCCCTGCCTCATCCTTTCTGATTCATGTCTGATGCTTTGGATAGAGCCATATTCTTAAAACACAAGTTTTATCCTACCCAATCCTTCCTTGGCAAAGTGTTCATTGGGTCCCACCACCCTTTTCGGAGGTTTATGGGAAATTAAGTGAAGTTAGGATCGAGATGATAGTGGGAAAATGTGCTGTGTGTCATTAATAACAATGCATTTAATTTTAAATTGGGGTTTACTTCAAACCCAAAACTGTGGGTTTGCTTTTTTAACCCATGAGCACAACAGGAAATGAATGAGTCAAGCTTCCTAGTATCTAGGGTCCTCTAGGTTGAGGCTTGATCAAATCAGCCCTGACTGCCCGGACCTGCCACTTAGGCAGCAGACCTGTCAGTGGTCCCAGGTGGTCACGGCCTACAGCTTCCCTTGCTGTGCTGTTCCCACGTAGGGCTCAGAGACCTTCCACCCAGCAGAGCAGCATGGGCTCTGGGGGTGGGACCCAGCCTCCTAGGGACTGTGTGTCTTCGTGAAAGTGTGGACACTGAGGCGGGGGGATGGATATATGCTGGGTAGACAAGGCACACCCTGACTATAGCTATTTACAAAGCTGGGAAAACACAGTTTATTGAATTTCCTCTTCACTCCATGGTGGCCCATTTACCCCCCTCTCTGTACTAACAGGAAGTTCCATTAGCTCACAGAAAGACAGCATTACGCATTCCTCGGCTTGGAAAAGCCCTTGAAGGAGATTGCTCAGTTGAAGAAGAGCCGGGGCCTTCTGTTGGGGACTGTGATCCAAATTCCCAAGAAACCTGCAAGTGTCTCATCAGCCCCGGCTGCTTGGAAGGACTCGCTTAGTTTCTCCCAAGGGCCTATCTGTGGTGAGTGGTTACAGAGCAGCCTCAAAGCAGAGGTGAACCAGCGCAAACTCCTACTCATTCCACAGAAACGGAGCAGGCAGGGCCTGCAGCAAGGGCTGCGCCTTCTGATTTCCTTCTGTCCTGCAAGCTGCTCCTTGATCTGTCGTATCCAACCGAACTGGCTGCAGTTCCTTGAATGTAATTCCTTTTACTCTCTGAATCTTTATATTTAGACCTTAGGGGCCTTTTCCATGGGGAATAAGCCGTCGCTAACACCTCATTTCCAGGAGAAAGTGACCAACACTACTTTTCTTTCCGGTATTGACAGGGAGGGCTCTAGGGCAAAAGCCTGAGCAGGTCTGAAATGGTGTGATATTAGTCGAGTTCTCTGAAGATGATAGGATCAGCACTTCCTCAGAACTAGTTATTTTCTCAGAATGAACAGGGTGAGGTAAGATTGGAGATGACACAGGGGAAAAGAGGTGAGGTGTCCCCAGTCACCTTCTAGGGGATTCAGGTAGGATGAAGAGAAAAGCACACCCAGGAAGCTCAGGCCGTGGGCCTGGGTTTGTTCTACCCACTGGGCTGAGCACAGGGAGAAAGTCAAACCCACATGGGGTTTTTCATGGAGGGAGCAGGCTGCTTCTGGAATAGAGTGCAGATGGCTTCTGCACTTAGGAGAACCACCGCTGGGATATGCCTCCTGGGCAAGGGGAGCCAGGGACAGGGCTCTGGGGACAGAGCTCCGGGGAGGTCCGGTTGCTGTCTTCCTGGAAAGGAGGGGTTTCCAGGTTCTTCTCTCCACATTGTCAGAACTCACATCCAAAACGTTGCACTGTGCTTTCCCCCTCTTCCTTTTCTGTCTTCTGAAAGAGCCCCGCTGCACACTCCTTATTGCTTTCATTTTCACCTATTTCCAAGAAAAACTGTCCATTTCTCTTTACAGCCTCAACAGCCAATGAAAGCTAGTGGCACATGGGGACCACCACATGCCTGGCACCATGTTAAACTTTTTATGTGCAATTTCATTTAAACCTCACAACATCCTCATGGGGAGTTGTCATCTCCACGTGACAGGTCTGAAATGGTGTGATATTAGTCGAAAACTTGGAGAAGATAAGTAATGGGCCCAACGTCACAATACAGGTAGCACGAGGACTCCCTGGATCTGTCAGATTTAAGCCTGAGTCCTCAGCCCTGTTTCCTTAAAGTGACATCACACATCCCACCCATTATTACCCTCCTCATTATCAACAACCGAGTCCTCCATGAGCCACTGTGCCATCAGCAATCTGACTGGTTTCACACGATTCCTGTGGTCTTGACAATTTATTGGAATAAAAAACATGTATCATTCATTGACAGAGCTTTGTGTCCAAGGCACATTCATACCCATTTCCTCAGCAGAACCTCACATCCCTATGAATTAGACAAGTCAGTCATTATTCTGCAGATGAGGAAACTGAGGCTCCAAGAGGATAAGTGACTTCCCCAAGGTCATATTGCTGGAAACAGCAGAGTCAGAGCTAGAACTTCGGGGCTCCTGAGATATCCAGAATTCTTTCACTGTGCAATGCTGCCTCTCCAATAAATAAATGAACAAAATAAATAAATAAAGCTTTCAAGGGAACCCTGAGGAATCCTCCCTCAAGCCTGTCTCCAGAGGGAGTTCAGTTACCAGACTGGCACCTAAGAGCACTTTGGCAGAGGGATGGGGGTCATGGCTGGATTCCCTGGGCCAGAATGTCTGTTTTCCGAATGCTCCAGAGAAAGGCAGGGCTGAGATGACTCTGGATGGCACGCACAGGCCTGTCCCCTCACAGCTTCCATGCCTGTGGACTGAACTGCCTTTGTTTGAAGACAGATTCCGAATGGCTTATGGGGAGGCCGGGCCCATAATGCCCCCTTCTGGGGCCATGTCCGATACTGTCTTGGCATGACACCATGGACTCCCATTGGATCTGTTAGCCTGTGGCATGAGAAACAAGCCAGCTCGGTAGTCCGTGGACAGTATCTACATTCTCCCAGGGCCAGCTTGGCTAATACCCAGCAAACATGGAGGGCCCCCTAAAGGTGGAGTCCTTATTTCACAGATGGGAGATTGAGGCCCTCTGACAAGTGGCTAGTCCAAAGTCACACAGCTGAACACCAAGAAGGCAGGGACCCCAGCCCCAGTGCCCAGTGGCTTATCCTCTGGGTCTGTAGCTGGACATTAGCAGCAAACACAAGCACAGGCCTCCAACCCTGACTCTCTGGGGCTGGCATGAGCTGGTGCCCAAGCCCACAGGCCACCCAAAGGGCTGGGTTATGACCAATACAAAAAACCATGGCTTCTCTGGAAGTTGTCAGCAAGATGGTGGGGCAGCAGGGTGGGGATGTGAGTGGCTTGGCCACAGCCAGTGCCCCAGGGAGATGCTACTCCATTTGCTGGAGAGAGGGAGATATTTGCAGATGGGCACCAGAGGTACCCACCAGAGGGATGGCTTCTGAGCTGGAACCCCCATCCAGGGTCTCAGCTCCCTTTGTCTCCCCCCAGTGAATCCATTATGATGCGTTTGAGTATCCAGAAAATACATACCTTAAGATCTTCCAGTGACAAGCTTCCTGCCTCAGAGGCCTGATGAGGGAAGGTTCCCCATGTATCATCCCAGAGATCAAACTCTGCCTCCATATCCTCCTTTTCCCCCTAAAAATGAGCCCAGCAGCAAGGCCCTGAAGCTTCCATTCCCATAGCCCTTCCTTCTGCTGGCGGCCCTGCTGCTTGAGTGGACTAAGCAGGGAGGTCTGGGGCTGAGCTGACTTCAGCCTGGCGGCCTCACCACAACTCCAGAAAGCCCCATGGTTCCCCTGAGCAAATAATCCTTTATGATACAGGAAAGAGTTCCAAGGAGGGAGAAGGTCCCTGCCCTTCTCAGCTCTGCCAGAGTCTGCAGGGCCCCAGTCAACAGAACAGGTCAGTGCCACCCACATACCCTGCACTAGTTCAGTGAGTTGGCCTCCTCCTGCCCCAGGCACCCTGACCAGCCCTGCAGGGCTTGGCTGGGGCTGGCCCCAGTGGACTTGCAGAAAAGTGCCCAGACTGCCTCGTGCCTTACTTCTGCCCTGGAGGCCCTCCTCCTGGTCCAGGCAGAGGAGCAGGCATGGCTAAAATCAAAAGCAGCCTCTCAGCCTGAGTCACTCACTGGACTGCAGGCTAGAGATGAGGGGCAGGGTGACCAGGTCTGAGTTAAAGCTGCCCAGGAGACTACCTGGGGCTGCCACACAGCCTAGAGGGCCAAGGTCATGGGCAAAGCTCCAGTCAGATGTTCCCAGGTCACTGCAGCTGCTCAAGGCCAGGAGTGACCATTCCTCAGTGGGCTGGTTCCACTGTCCAGTTGGGGCCCCTGAGGAAGCCAGAGTCATTTGTAGAGGATCCTGTTTCAAATAGCCCTTGGCCAGGGCTGGTGGATGCAAGCCTGCCTCATCATCCAGGCATCTCCCGAATTTGGGGCCAAGGCCATCTGTCAAGGGCGATTCTTCCTCCGGGCAGCCTGTCTTGGTTGCCTTCTCTTCAGCGCATCTGGTCTGCCTCAGGTAGCCCCGGAATGCCACAGCAGCTGGGTCTTCTTCCCCAGGCACCTCAGGCTCTGGGGGACTGTGGTGGCCCAAGGCTGAGCCACCCTGTGTGTCCCCAGCCCGGCCCTCAGAGTTTTGAACTAGGCCAATGCCACTGTCATCCTGGCAGCTGCTGTTGCTCCCCACCTGCTGCTCCCAGCTGGGTCCTGGGCTGGGGCTCAGGCTGGACTCTTGCAGGCAGATCCCGCTGTCCGTGCTATTGCTGCTGCCACTATTGCAGCTGTCCCCCAGCACAGGGGGCTCCCCGTTTCCCAGCGTTCTGTCAGCCCGGGGGTGAGGGTCAGGGAGGAGGAACTGGGGCTCTTCAGTCTGCAGGGATGGCTTGGTGCTGCCAAAGCCACTGTCCGTACTGCCGTGCAGGTCCGAGTTCCTCAGCTCTGGGGACACCTTCAGGAAGGCCTCCTCATCAAGCGGGTGGATGGTGTCTTGGGTCTCTGGGGAGGGACGCTGGCTGATGAAGATGAAGGGGCTGGGCTTCTTGAAGAGCTGGGGAGGAGAGGGCAGAGTGAGAGAGGCAGGAGTCACCTTCCAGCGCCCATCCCAGTGCTGCCGGGGAAGGCCAGGCCCAGGAGGAGAGCTCAGTGGAGGGGACTACAGTCTTAATTACACTGCAATGTATTCTGTTTTGTTTTCGAATCCAGCTTTCTCCTAATGCGATTCCCAATTTGGCTCAGGCCAGATACACAAGAAACTTGTATTCTCAGGCCCAGATGGAGTAACAGGCAGAACCAGGGTCTGCTGAGCATGGTGAAAACTCTCAGGTGGCTCCATCCACAGTGTTTTTCAAACCTGAAAGCAGGCTAGACCCCTCTAGAAGCATGTTTCAAACTTTTTTGACTATGACTCAAAATCAGAAATAAGTTGCATAATGACTTGTATATATAACCCGTATGTAAATAACTGAAACCAGTTTCACAAAATAATACTCATCATTATGAGCTGTGCCACGATATTTCTGCAGTTCTTATTCTATTGTATCCCAGTCTACGCCCTCCTGCCTATTTCATTTTCTAAAATTCTGGATGTAGCACACCAAATTAATTTTTCTATTCCCTGAGAAGTGACTCACACGAACACGGGGGCTGCAGTGTGGGGCAGTGGCACAAGTGTGGAACTCACAGTGAAGGGGCTGCTCTCTGTTAATTGCCAAGGGTTTTAAGGAAGCCACATAACCCCTCTGCCCTAGCCACACTGGTGTTCTTTCTGTCCCAGAACACATCAAGCACCGTGCTGCCTCAGGGCCTTTGCACACACTCTCCCTCCCGCTTGAAATGCTCTCAGCACGTTATATGGCTATGTCCTGTTCATGGTTTAGGTCTCAGCTCAGTTGTCACTTCTTCAGCAAAGCCTTCCCGAATACCTTGCCTAAAGCAGTACTCCTGCCACTCTCTCCACATTAACCCTGTTACTTCTTCCTAGCACTTTGTTCCTAGAATTATTTTACTTGTTTGTTTTCTGTCTCTCACCATACACACACTCACTTACTCCACATTCCCAAACTCCTTGAGGGCAGAACTGTCTAGTGTTGTTTACTACCCTGTCTCCAGAGTCTAAACTGAGCTGGCACACGGTAGGCCCTCCTAAGTTCTGCCGACTGACTCACTGACTCACTGTTGCACATCTGCCCTCGTTTCCTTGGTACATGATGATTCAAATGCAGCTCTTATTGGTTGAGTCCCTATTCCTATCACATTGCTTGGTGATTTAGGATGTGTCCTCTAGAGCCAGACTTCATGGGTTCAAATCCCAGCTCTGACTCTTGTCAGCTTTGTCACCCTGACCAAATTACTTACCCTCTCTGTGCTTTAGTTCCTCATCTATAACATGGAAATAATGACAGTACCTGTCTCCTTATGTTGTAATGTGTCTAAAGGGCTTAGAACAAAGTGTGGTACATAGAAGGTGCTCAATAAATATATGTTGAATTGAACTTTACCCTCCAATAATTCTGTAAGAGAAGTACTATTACCTCTAGTTCCTAGAGGAGAAAACTGAAGCTCAGAGAAGTTAAATGACTTGCACAAAGTGGCACAACAGTAAAGAACACATCTGGAATTCATCCTCAACTGTCCTGATTTGAAATCCCTTGCTTGTCCAATAATACTTACCTTGATGAACTGTTGAAAGATCAGATCAAACAAGCTAATGAATGAGAACAAACTAATGAATGTGTCAGTGCTCTGTGCATTATAATTTATTCATGTGGTAATGACTACGATCATCAGATGAAGAGATTGGGCTATATTTATCCTAAAGAGAAAAAACCCCCAAGGACAAGTCAGTTCCGTGATCCCAAAGTACAGAAGGGGCAGGGCGCGGTGGCTCATGCCTATAATCCTAGCACTTTGGGAGGCTGAGGTGGGCATATCACCGGAGGTCAGGAGTTCGAGGCAAGCCTGGTCAACACCCCGTCTCTACTAAAAATACAAAAATTAGCCAGGCATGGTGGCAGGTGCCTGTAATCCCAGCTGCTCAGGAGGCTAAGGCAGGAGAATCATTGGAACCTGGAAGGGTGAGGCTGCAAGTGAGCTAAGATTGAGCCACTGCACTTGTCTCTCGTCAAGTTTTCCCTAGAGATCCCAGGATCCCTCTGGAGATTCCCCTTCCAGTTGTGGGGCCCCTGCCTTGCAGACGGAGCTGGTTCCTTCCCAGCTGATCCCTCAGCCATCATGCAATAGTGCCGGCTATGGAGGCTATGGTGGGCAATCTTCAATGCGGCCTGAACTCCAGGCCAGAGACAGGCTGAGGTTTGGAAAATGCTGCCCAATCTTTGCAAGCTGAGTTTTGGAGGCTGGCTTGCCACAAATGTATCATTTGTCAGTACAATGTAGCAAGAGGACACACCCTGGGAGGGGAGGAGGGCTTGGCCTTCTCCATGAGCCCCTCCCTGCTCCCTCCCCCCTCTGCCGCCAACATCCCCTCTCCACTGGCCCAGCATTCCCACCGCCCCCCAGCATCCTCTCTCCTCTGGCCCACTCTGGCAGCAGCCCGAGGACCAGCACTTCTGGCCTTTCCTCCTTTCTCTCTTGTGGAACACCCATGGCCACTAGCGGTAGGAAAGTGGGTTCCCTCCCTGACTCTTCCTGGCTGTGTGGCCCTGTGTGTGTAACAATCTCTCTGTGCCTCAGTTTCCTCACTTATGAAATGGGGATAATAATAACTGTGCCTCATTATCAGAGATGCAATGCACAGGGGCTAGTCCATGGCCAACTACTAGTAGATCATATCAAAATGGCTCATGGTCACTGAGGTTTGTGATTCCATGTGTCTTATCTCAGCCACTGGATGGCAACATTCTCGGTACTGGGCTTCATGCTCACTTCCTCCCTCTGTCCCCACAGTGCTTGATGAAGGTATCTCCCAATCACATGAAGGCTGAGAGCAGACGCGAGCTAAGGCAATGTACTGGCTGGGAGGAAAAGAGCTCCCTACCCTCCTGGAAGCTCTGGTGTGGCTGGGAAGGACGGGGCAGTGACCTCCTTGCAAGACTCACCAGGACACTGGGCAGCTTCTTTCGGCGCCGCACATACAGCTGGAGGGCCAGGCAGTAGGCGAGGGCTCCGGAGAGCAGCAAGACAAAGGCAAAGAAGATGATGACGTTGGTCACGGTGAAATCTGCAGGCCCAGAGAGATGTGTTTGTGGCCTAGCACCATGGGGCATGGTGATTCTGGTCATAGGACTCTGGTCCCATGAAATCCATTGGCCACTGTCAGGAACCATTCAGTGAGTGGCCCAAGGCAACCTATAGGCCACAACTCTAGATGTGCCTAGGTTTCTGCGAATCCCTACCTGGCCTTCCAAACCATGCCCTGAAGGATCCCCTTAGGAGATGCGCTAACTGCTTCCAGCTCTCTGCACACAACTCCCATCACAGCAAACAGAACAGTGAGGCAGGATGGTACAGCAGGTAAGAATCGAGGCTCCGGGGGCTGCTAGATCTGGGTTCAAGTCCCAGCTCCACCACTTACTAGCTGTGCAATTGTGGACAAATTAATTACTCTCTCAGAGCCACTGACCTCATAAGGTAGTTGTGAAGTACGCAGCACTGACCATGTACCAATATCATCAGATTCTTTTAACTTTTATACTTATAGGAGGTAAATCCTATCATCAGCCCCATTTTTACAGATTAGGATCCTGAAGCACATAGAAGTTAAGTAATTTGCCCAAAGTCATATACCTCAAAAGTAGTAAAGCTGAGATTTGGAACTATTTCATGTATCAGTGAATGAATGTATGAAAAACTCTTGAGATTGCCTGATACCCACTTAGTGCCTTACTCTGCATTGAGACTCAAATGACACTGAGCTGTTGAGTGTCCTTCATAAACTGAAATTTGTTACAGATCTAGCAGGAGTCACTTTCATCTTTGCCAGATGCTGCCCACACCGGACTGGGCCCTCCCAGAGCACTTACTGTTGGCATGTTTCATTGGGCACTGGACATCTCATCTGCTGTCCAGTAAGAGTTGCTTGTTACAGTCTCCTCTGTGCACACTCTATCTCCCCAGCCAGGATGCAAGATCCTCCTAGGCAGGACTGTGGCCTCCACGTCCTCTATTCTCTCCCTCCCCCTACAGCCCTGGCACCTGACTGACAGCCTGGGGCAGTATTTGCTGACTTTAGCAGCTCTGGTGAGGAGCAGAGCAGAGTAGGGGAAGTAAGGAGAAGCCCTTTGTATCCCTGGCTCCGAGGAAGAATAGCAGAAGACCGTAACAACAGGAACTAGCACAGCTCACTGAAGATGGCCTGGGGGAGGGGGATGTTGTTGGGAAACACCGCTGTGCTCCAGTGGGAGGACCCTAGATCCAAGAGACTTGGTTCTGCCACCAAGTCCTAGCTGTGCAACCCTAGGAAGTTGCTAATACTGAGCCTCAGTTCCCTCATCTCTAAAATGAGGACAGTAGGACCTCTCTCCTATTAAGGATGCAGAGCTATGTGAAGCAGCACCTAACACAGTGGCTGGCACCAGCATCCCAGGTGCACGCATTTTGGATTGCACCAGGCCCTCCCAGTCTCCCTCCCCATGCTGACAGCAGCCCAGCTGACTCACAATGCCTGGTGAGGGAGACGCACTCCTCTTTAGACCACACCCCCTTGTTAGTTCGGGAAGCGACAGATGGTTTCACCTGGACACAGAACTCTCCCACTTCTCCAGAGGTTAGGAGGCTGAAGTTTTCATGTTTTACTTTCTTGTGTGTGAACTGAAACAAAAATGACAGCGATTAACAAAATCCTTTTATTTCATGGCACACGGACACTGAGAGCTGGCGGGCCTTTAGAGGTGATTTCAGCCAACCCCCTTCAGTATCCTTTGTCTAAGATAACAAACCCCACAATTACCAATGCAGCACATGATCTCTGTAATGACCACAATTTTATTTTGTATTTTAAAAGAAAAAGCGGTGTTTTATAGATGCTGAAGATCTTCCCAGAAGGGGCTGGAATCAACTGTGGTGGAGAGGAAAGAGGGTGGATTTTGCAGATGCCAGCTCTCCCATAACAGGGGCGCCCTCTGGTAGGTTACATAGCCTCTCAGATCCTTATTGCTTCATTAGAAAGGCTCTGGGGTGCCCAATTGCCCTAGTAGGCAATTCCTTTGAGGAGCGTCTCACAAGAGCATAGCTCTGAGGGCTGAGGTGGTTTCTACTCCCTCCTCTGCCCACCCACCATCCCAGACCCTCCCTTTAGTCCACAAGCAAAGTTCCCAATGGCACACAAGGGCGCTTCCAGCCCAGGGGACAGGAAAGCCAAGGGAGCTCTGGCCCTGGGGCCTTGGGGAACCCCATACCGTGAAGTTTCCCGGCACCTTGCGAATGGCAATCTCATACTCTCGGAAGTGACTGAAGATGCTTTCATATGTGTCATTTGCAGGCGCCATCTTGGGCCTGGGGGGCTGAATCTTTCCGAGGATGAAGCCATTGTGGGTCTCTAGCTTCACACTGCCAACTGTCAGAGTCACTAAATGGAGTGGAGGGGGAGGGGGAATACCATGAGACCTGAGGGCTGAGGAGGGCCTGGGTGTCCCCCACCCGAGACTTTGCCTCCAGAATTAAGCTCAATTAGAACCTAGGCCTAAAACCTAGGCCACGGGTTTGTCAATGCAGAATGTAAGGATTTCTTGGGGAGCACATTAAAAATATGTATACCCTAAAATCAGATGCATCAACCAATGGAATATGATGGAGAGCCCAGAAATAAACCCACAATTGATTTTCAACAAAGGGGCCAAGAACACACAATGGGAAAAGAACAGTCTCTTCAATAAATGGTGTTGGGAAAACTGGATATTCACAAACAGAACAATGAAAATAGATCTTTGTCTCACCTCTTATACAACAATCAACACAAAATGGATTAAAGACAAATGTAACACCTGAAACTATAAAAACCACTAGAAGAAAACCTGGGGCAAAGTTCTAAGACAATGGTCTGGGCAAAGATTTCTTGGATACGATCCCTAAAGCACAGGCAACAAAAAGCAAAAACAGACAAATGGGATTGCATCACACTAAAGAGCTTCTGCACAGCAAAAGAAACAACTACTAGAGTGAAGAGACAATCTATGAATGGGTGGAAAATATTTACAAATGTACACTGAACAAGGCATTAATATCCAAAATATACAAGGAACTCATACTACTTAATAACAAGAAAATAAACCTGTTTTTAAAATGGGCAAAGGACTTGAATAGACATTTAAAAGAAGACATACAAATGACCAACAGATACATGAAAAAATGGTCAACGTCTCTAATCGTCAGAGAAATGCAAATTAAAACCACAATGAGATACCACTCTACACCTGTTAGATTGGCCATTATCCAAAAGATGGAAGTAACAAGCGTTGGCAAGGATGTGGTGAAAAGGGAAACCCTTGCATGTCGCTGGTGGTGAATTTCTCAGCCATTATGGAAGACAGTATGGATGTTCCTCAAAAATCTAAAAAGAGAACCCATGTGATCCAGCGATTCCCACTACTGGGTATATATCGAAATATATTGAAATTAGTGTATTGAAGAGATACCTGTATCCCCCGTTCATTGCAGCATTATTCACAACAGCCAAGATATGGAAATGCCCACCAACACCAACGGATGAATGGGTTTTTAAATGTGGTATGTATATACAACAGAATCCTATTCGGCCTTGAAAAATAGGAAACTGAGGCCTGGCCCAGTGGCTCACGCCTGTAATCCTAGCACTTTGGGAGGCTGAGGCGGGTGCATCATTTGAGGTCAGGAGTCCGAGACCAGCCTGGCCAACATGGTGAAACCCCATCTCCACTAAAAATATAAAAATTAGCTGGGTGTGGTGGCACGTGCCTGTAATCCCAGCTACTCAGGAGGCTGAGGCAGGAGAATCTCTTGAACTCGGGAGGCAGAGGTTGCAGTGAGATGAGATCAAGCCAGTGCACTCCAGCCTGGGTGACAGAGCAAGACTTTGTCTCAAATTGAAAAAACAGGAAACTGTCATTTGGGACAACACAGATGGACCTAGAGGACATCATGAGTGAAATAAGCCAGGTGCAAAGAGATAAATGCCATAAGATCTCACTTATGCATAGAATCTAAGTAGAATTCTTTTAGAATTCAATTCATAGAAGTAGAGAGTAGAAGGGGTTACCAGAGGCTGGAAGGAGGCAGGTGGGGGAAGTGGATAGGAAACAAGGAGAGGGGTACCAAGTTACAGTGAGACAGGAGGAATAAATTCTGGTGCCTATTGCATGGCAAGGTGACTGTAGTAATAATAATGGACTGTATATTTCAAAATAGCTGAAAGATAATATTTTAAATGTTTTTGGCACAAAGAAATGCTAAATATTTGAGGTGATAGATATTCTAATTACCTTGATTTGATCATTCCACAAGGTATGCATGTATTATGTATACATAACCCTCTACCTCATAAACATGTAGAATTATTACTTGTCAATTAAAAATAAAACAAAAACTTTTTGTATAAAATGTTTTCAACACTTTACTGTTTTGTTTTTGTTTATTTGTTTGTTTTTTTGAGACAGAGTCTCGCTCTGTCGCCCAGACTGGAGTGCAATGGCGTGATCTCAGCTCACTGCAACCTCTGCCTCCCAGGTTCAAGTGATTCTCCTGCCTCAGCCTCCCTGAGTAGCTGAGACTACAGGTGCACGCCACCACGCCCGGCTAATTTTTGTATTTTTAGTAGAGAAGGGGTTTCACCTTGTCAGCCAGGCTGGTCTCAAACTCCTGACCTCAGGTGATCCACCCACCTTGGCCTCCCAAAGTGCTGGGATTACAGGCATGAGCCACCGAGCCCAGCCCAACACTTTACTGTTAAGCATAATATTTATGGTGGATATGTGTAGATAGATATCTTTCTACAGGTTAGGACATTTTCTTTCTACTTTAACTTTGCTTAGTTTCTTTTTAAATGCTGTTTTCTTTTTTAAATAGTTAATGTGATAAATTGCATTGATTATATTTTTATGTAGAAATTTCCAATAGACACAAAAGTAGAAGAGAATATAATGATTTCCAAAGTCCCAGCTTTAGTAATTGCAAACACTAGGCCAATTTTGAAGTAATTAGTGGCGGGGGAGGGTCATCAATATCCCCCCATGAAATTTACTTTAGCATTTTAAAGAAAATCCCAAGCACTGTGTTACTTAATTCTGAATTACTTAAGCATGTATCTCTCACATATCATACCTTTGTAAATATAACTACCATGCTGTTATCACATGTAACAAACAAATACCTAGTAATATGCCCTAAAAACCCTTTCATATATAAATACGGTGATTACCTCAAAAATGTCTTTTTATAATTGCCTTGCTCAAATCAAAATACAAAGAAGAACAAAATGTTAAAAAAAAAAAAAAAAATACAGATGCCCTGGACCCATTCAAGACACAGTTAGTCTGAATTTCTGAGGCTGGGCCCTGGAAATAGATATTTTAAACACACTTGCTGGGAAATGTTTCTGCACCAGCTGAGCAGTGGCCTGTGGGCAGGCATTTGGAAGCCAATGACCTAGACCATCGGCTCTAACTCTGAATCCTACAGAGCGAGGCCTCCAGGCACACAAAACTTTCTCAATCCCAACTGGTGGGATGAAAAATCCCATTGAGTTGGGGGCTTATCCTTTCCTCTTACCTCAACAGAGAGGGATCCGTAACTTCTCTTTAGTAGCACTTCCCATTTCAAAGGGATGATCCCTGGGTGTTCACCCCTAAAGAAGCGGGGGGGCTTACCCAAATTCTGCCTACTGCTTGCTGCCCCATGCTGAGTGTTCATGGATTCGCTTCCTCTCCCTGAACCCTCCCTGAAAAAACAAGTTCACAGGCCTGGACCTGGTGACTCAGCTGCCCCAACCCACCCCAAGACCTCTCTTCTGTAGGATAAACAACTCCAGTTCCCTTTTAAATCTCAAACAACTTGGGCTATTTTTATCTAACATGCTCCAAAGTCCTGCCCTGTTTGGGCAACTAGTTCTCCGGCCAGGGAGGCTGGCTGACATGGTGAGCTATGGTAATAGACAGAAAAGCTCTAGACTAGAATTCCTGGCTGGAAGGGACTTCAGAACCATGTTCTAAGTCAAGGGAGGAAAAGCACCTTCATCCACAGAGAAGCGGGTGTTGGCGATGGTCCAGTTGGAGTGCCGGCTGCCATCCACAGCCCGCACTCTGGCCCGGTAGCCATTGCTGCGGTACAGGTCCAAGGTCACTGCGGTAAGGTCATAGGACAGGGCCTGGCTACAGTTGGAGATGGAGTTCCAGGGCTCTACTCCATACCTGAGGAGATACCAGGTTAGGCACTGGAAAGGAGCTTGTGCTCAATCCTACCTCCTTTAAGGGAGATGCAAGAGGCCAGGAAGAGAGCTCCCACAGTGGGAGAAACTGGGACAGCCCTCAGGCTATATCCTCTAGTCCACCACAGCTCCTTGTGAGGGGTCTCCCTTGGTCTTGGGACCCTGTACCAATTTCCATGTGGTCTAGAAGATTTTTCGATAGGAATACGAGTAGTCCCAGCTCTTCCAGAAAGTCTTGCTAGCTCCTATAGCACAGCCCAGTCTCTCCCTTCTCCCCACTGCCTTTGCAGTCATTAGGGTTCCCCTGTTGTCTGGCTATACTGTGGATGCTTCTCCTTCTTTTCCAGTAAGATAGAAAAGGCTTGGAGGCCGGAGGTGGTGGCTCACGCCTGTAATCCCAGCCCTTAGGGAGGCCGAGGCGGGTGGATCACCGGAAGTCAGGAGTTCGAGACCAGCCTGGCCAACATGGTGAAACCCGGTCTCTACTAAAAATGCAAATATTAGCCAGGCATGGTGGTGGACCCCTGTAATCCCAGCTACTTGGGAGGCTGAGGTGGGGGAATTGCTTGAACCCAGGAGGCAGAGGCTGCAGTGAGCTGAGATTGCACCACTGCACTCCAGCCTGGGTGACAGAGTGAGAAGCTGTCTCAACAAAACAAAACAAAACAAAACAAAACAAAAAAGAGAACAGCCTTGGCACAAAGGCTTTTCTGACTCTGGAGTGAGCAAAGACTCTGGCCTTTTCACCCAGAGCTCCCGGCACATTGCTCAGCATGGGAGTCTCAGTCAGTACTTGTCAACTGCTGGCTATGTGTCAGGAGCCCTCAGGCACCCACTTCATTAACAAGGCAGGTACCCCCCCCCATGCTAGGGGAGTAGGGGACAAGGCAGGGATTCACTCCTCCCTCCCCCTCCCTCTTCCCTTTTCCTCACCTCAGGAGCGCCACTTCATAGCAGGTACTTTCAGACTGATTTGGGATGGATGTCCAGTGGAGGATGTGGTGGAAAAATTCTGCTTCAAACCACACAGATGGAGGGCTGGGCAGCTCTGTCCCTGGGGAGAAGAGTGTCAGTGCCACAGCTGGCGGGGGAGGGGGGCAGGCATTGATGACCCCAATTTTACCAAAGAAGAAAGGGAGGTTCAGAGAGGCTATGACTCGCCCGAGGCCAGTGGAGCCTGTAAGGGGCAGAGTGGGCACATGAATCCAGATGTGTCTGATTCTAGAGCTAGTGTGTCTCCCTACATCACTGCCCTGTGCTGTCTGTGATCAGAAGCTGCAATGGTGGCTGAGAAGAGCCAAGCTGAGTCTGATGCCTCCCAGGGAAGAAGGCAGGGGCCGAGGGCTAAGCAAGCTGGCAATGAGCTCTCAGATGTGTTAGTCCCTGGCTCTGCCCAATCCCTGTCCCTGCTCTAGCACTATTCCTAGGCTTGGCCCCATCCACACACCTGGTCCCCATCCTGGCTTGGCCCAGGCTCCAGCTCAAAGCCACCTCACTAAGTACACAGATAACCTGCTTGCTGACATCTGCCTCCTTCTCTTCATAGGTCTCCTGGGCTCCTCAAGCTAAGTGCTTGCCTCATTCCCTAGTTTCTAGAAGGGCTTTGCCTATAGCCAGATGCCCAACCTCTGGCTGAGCAAGGACAGATGGAATAAATCAGCTCTGGCTCTACACATGGCTGAGGACATCCCCACAAGAGCTGGCACCCGTAGCTCTGAGGTGAGATACTCGATACCAATTCCACTCTCCCTTTACCCCCAGTACACACCATTCACCATGGGAAACACTGCTGTGTGTCTTCTTTGTAAGAATGCAACAAACATTTCTACTTTAAGAGTCTTGTTGATCAAGCAGACTGAAGTATGTGCAAGGCCAACGGCTGGCTGGTTCCCTTTCTCTCCTCCTTGATCCCCTAAGTTCTCTCCATTTGACAGCAACTCTGCTCCCGCTCCCTAGTTTTCTAACTTCACGACATCTCTCTAATCATCCACCTGTTTTTTATTTATTTTTTTTTTGGGGGGGGGGAACTCTGTCATCTGTCTCTTGCTTTCTTTCTTATACTGTCTTTGATCTTCACGTCAGTGCCTTGATTTCAAAACATTAGATGGAAAGTGAAAAATGCAGCGAGTCGTTGTAGTATTTGGGCTGCACATCCCCGACTCAGCTCTCGATCACATGAATGGCTGACTGCATGTTTCACTTTGTATTTCGGTGTCATGAAGAAGCAGTTTCGGTCCTTGCTCTCTGTCTCTGCTCTTGGGTCCCTCCAACTCCGGGCTCTTTCATTCCGTCTCTGGGGTTTACTTTTCTTAGTTGCAGAAACTTTGCCGGAGAACTGGCTGGGTTAGGAGCCTGAACTGGCTGGGTTAGGAGGAGAGAGGCAGGGGGGCAGTGGGAGTGAGTTGGGGGCAACAGGTGGAGCAAGGGGGATCAGATCGGGGTGATGAGTGAGGGATGAAGGTGAGATGAGAGAAGGACAGACAGAGGTAAGTTGAAGGACTAAGAGAAGGGAGAGTCAGGAGATCAAAATTATTCCCCAAGGGGACAAGAAGTCCCATCATTTGAACCTAAACAGCAAAAAACCTAGAGCTAAACTTATGGCTCATCTAGAAGTGGGTGGATGATGAGGTTTGCCGGCTGAGGGTTTGGCCTTGCACATACTTCTCTATCCTTCCCAGTCCGTCAGTTCCTGTCAATCTCAGCCTCTTCCACTTCCACAACAGGTGGGCCTGATATCCAGGTTTGCCAGAGTAAGGGAGCACCCGGGCACCCCTCTCCCCAGAGGGCCGGCCAGTCAGCCAGGACTCTCCACTGGATGTAGAACTTTAATGGAGCGGGCGCGGAGAGGGCAGGGCAGGGAAGGGCCTCGTCCCAGAGCCTTACCATGAGCGTCTGAGCCAAGACGGAGGCTGAGGAGCGCCGCCAGCAGCACTACGAGGCACGGCAGCATCCTGGGCGCCGCCGCATCGTCCGGGGCCGGAGCCGAGCCGGCCTGCGCGCCTCCAGCGACCCTTGGACTGGGACTGACAGTTCCGCCGCCCGCTCCGCCCGCGCGCCGCGGGGCTGACGTCAGCGGGGCGTGGCCTACAGACACCCCGCCCCCGAGGCCGCTGACAGGGAACCATTGTCCCACAGGGCTACCGCCTGGGGCAACCCGAGACTGTCCTGGGGCGAAAGCGGGCTCCGGCCACCCCTCCCTTTCCTTCCCTCTGGGCCTCCAGTGCCTTCGGATCAAAGTGGTCCGGGTAGCCCGACCGGCCGTGTGTACGTGTGTGTGTGTGTGCGCGCGCGCGTGTGCATGTGTTGGGGAGCAGGTGGCCAGGCACAGCCTCGGCCCTGAGTGCGGAAGGTGGGGTGAGGGCATCCGAGCCGCTTTTGCCGGGCGTGCCGGCGTTAAAGATGTGGCAGCGGCCGCTCCGAATGGGGAGGAGGTAGCTGCAGGCGCTTGAGGGCAAGGGCGCCAGGACGCGGGTGTTGAGTCCTGGCGTTGCCCCAGGGCCTCCCCGTGTGGGGTTCTGAGGACACCGATGGATGAGTACTGAGTAGTCCCCTACCTAATTGTTGGAGGGGGTCTACGACTAAGCAGTTTATGCAGACCTGCCCCCAAAGTCCCAGGAAGCTGAGAGACCCAAGAAAGAGGCTTTTATCCAGCAGCTTAGCAGCTGAGCCTCAAACCGCGATTTAAAAAAATTTTTTTTATCTATTTATTTTTTTTTACAGAGTCTCGCTCGTCGCCCAAGCTGGAATGCAGTGGCGCGATCTCGGATCACTGCAACCTTCGTCTCCCTGGTTCAAGCGATTCTCCTGCCTCAGCCTTCCCAGTGGCTGGCGTTACAGGCATGCGCCACCACGTCTGGGCTAATTTTTGTATTTTTAGTAGAGACGGGGTTTCACCATGTTGGCCAGGCTGGTCTCGAACTCTTGACCTCAGGTGATCCACCCGCCTCGGCCTCCCAAAGTGCTGGGATTACAGGGGTGAGCCACCGCGCCCAGCCTTAAACCGTGTTTTAAACTTAGTTTCTCTTCTTTCCTTTTTTCTCTTCCTCCTCTGGGCCTCAAGATATAACTTTGAGACAAACTGCGTGTATGTTACCTCTCATCTTAAAATACAGCCTCAGGGTGTGCTGTGAACCTCCACTCCGTTTCCTGTCCCATACTGTTCTCCCATGCCTTATGCACGTTTATTTACCTATGTGCTTGTTAAGCACACGCTATGCTCTTATCTGGTCATATATTTCCTTAGATGCCTCAGGAGCTGCGTCCTGATAGGGACCAGGCACCTCTGGAATTCTCTCTCCAGCAAAAGCTTACTTCAGGAATTGAACGTATACCCTGCTGAAGAGTAACTAATTTATAACCTGGCAGGATCCACAATTGCACCAGCCCCTCCACCAAATAAGACAATAATTAAAGAGGACCACTGGAGCAAGTCACGCCACCTGGTACCTCCTAACCTCCCCCTTGCCTTTTCTGCATTTCAGACCATTTCTTTAAAAACCCCTGCATTCCCCCCATGAATTGAAGAGTGGAATTGTTTGCTGCTCTTCCCTTGCTAGCATGGCAGCTAGCAGATTTTCCTTTATTATTCATTCTTTCTACAAGCAGCGAGCAGCCAGATCCTTTTGCAGGTTACAGGCTGACACATCCAGTTCCTTAGAAAAAAACATTTAATAAAGACTTATAAACAGAAGCTACGTGTGTGTCTCCACGATTCACCCCCAGGCCCAGGGCTTATAGACCATAGGGGAAGGGTGATTCAGAAAAGATGTGTAGGACAGTTGAAGTATGATAACATCAAGGTTGTTTGACCTAAGGGCCGGATTTACAGTAAGTGCTTGCACTTACACAAGGAGCAATTAATAAACTGGGAATCTCAGAGGCCTTCTGGGAGGCTTTGAAGCCAACATGGCCAAAACTGTGGATTAGCATCCAACATAGAGTTGCTTTAGCCTCCATAAGGACTTCTCCCAGCCTCTTTTGGGTTTCCCTTGCTTGCTTGAAATCTGATATTCAGACCAATTTTTGTGTTGGGTAATAGCACTACTGGAGTGCTGGGTAACACCTCAGCACATCCTCAGTCTCTCGCACCTTTGTGTCACTTGGCTCATCTGAGGCCATCTCTAGGTGAACCAAAGATGTGAGGATATGGGAGACAGACTGTCCATCACTTTTTCTTCGAGACTGACACTTGCTTCAAAGTGTGTGTGTGTGTGTGTGTGTGTGTGTGTGTGTGTGTATGTGTGTGTTTGCATGCACTTGCAGTCGTATATGATTTGCAGTGGCCAGTCTGTGGATTTGGATTTCAATGTGGTGTGGAGAACGTCTGTGAGTCTGTTTGCCAAGTGCATATGTGTGTTTGGGACTGTGTGTGCATCCCTGGAGCCCTGCCCTTGTTCTCAGAGAAACCAAAGAAGAGGGGCTCAGGACATTTCCAGCCAGCAACGGCCCCCTCCAGGCCTGCTGCCCCACCCACCCGGCCATACCGCACCCTGCCTGTATTGTAGTTTGTACCTTCATTTGTTCCTGAGCTCTTGTCCTGTGTTCAAGAAGAATGAGAATTCGCTGACAGTTGAAGGGTGAGAATGGGCAGAGAATAATTTTGTAGAGTGATGGACCAGCTCTCAGCAGAGAGGGGATAGGGAGGGGGGTGGTTCCCCACCCCCACAGTTGGGTGGTTTTTTTTCTCAGTGTGGCTGAGTCCAGGGCTTTTTCTGGACTCAGAATAGGAAGTGCATGCTGATTGGTTTGTGAGTATGCAAAAAAGGTTAAAGTGAAGACACCACTCAAAGGTGGGTACGACAGTGTAGAAAACCAATTAGGAAAGGGTAGGTGTATGTAAAATAGGTGAAGGGTGGGGATCAATCAGAGGAAAGCGTGCCAAATGGGAAGACAGGTTCTCAATCTGGTCCGAAGATTTAACTTGTAGCTTGGCTTTCAGGTTTTAAATTGTCTTCAACTTGGAGGTGGGGTTTCACCAGGGACCCGCCCTATCTGCCTAGGCATTTGACTGCCTCCTGTAACTATCACCTGCTCCTGAAGGTTTCCCTGGCAGTGCCCAATGCCCACATGGAGGGCCTTATTTACTGCAGCTTTTGAGAAAGGGCCCCTAACTTAGGTGTGTGACACCAGCACTATGTGTGGTCTAGGAGTTAGAGAGGCATTATCCCCATGGTTTGTGGAGATATAAACCCTATTTCAATATTTTCAGAGTGGAAATCTCTCTGCCCAGTGGCCTGGACTGAAAGTGTACCAGGTTGGCTGGGGGTGGGAGTTGGGAGATCCCATCCTGTATTTAAGAGTCTACATTGGGACTAGAAAGACCTCACTCTTGATGATAGTCAGAGAAGGCAGGGGTGCCTCAGCTACATGGATGGGGGAGTGTGATATCTGCAGGCCTACCAGGACACATGATCAGCCAGGGCCACCCTCAGGAGACAGCTCTTGTTGCCACACCCCCAGATGAGTGGAGAGGGCAAGCCCCAGGCTTTTTTAATGTGTGAAGATTTTTTTTATACTCTCTGTTGCTCAAGTGAGAAATTAAGATGGTAAATTGCTCAGGAGTACCCTGTCATGACCCAAGGGGTGTGGCTGCCTTCTGAAACAACTACTTAGTTCCCCCTGACCTTTTAAAAGAGAAAGACACTGTGATGTTTCTTCCTGAACTTTTTTTTTTTTTGAGACAGAGTCTTGCTCTGTCACCCAGGCTGGAGTGCAATGGCCTGATCTCGGCTCACTGCAAGCTCCTCCTTCCGGGTTCATGCCATTCTCCTGCCTCACCTCCTGAGTAGCTGGGACTACAGGCGCACGCCACCACGCCCGGCTAATTTTGTGTATTTTTTTAGTAGAGACGGGGGTTTCACCGTGTTAGCCAGGATGGTCTCAATCTCCTGACCTCATGATACACCCGCCTCGGCCTCCCAAAGTGCTGGGATTACAGGCGTGAGCCACCGCGCCCGGCCTTTTTTTTTTTAGACAGTCTCTCTCTGTTGCCCAGGCTGGAGTGCAGCGGCACAATCTCAGCTCACTGCAACCTCCACCTCTCAGGTTCAAGTGATTCTCATGCCTTAGCCTTCCAAGTAGCTGGGATTACAGGCACCCACCACCACGCCTGGCGAAGTTTTTGTATTTTTAGGTAGATACGGGGTTTCACCATGTTGGCCAGGCTGGTCTCGAACTCCTGACTTCAAGTGATCCACCTGCCTCAGCCTCCCAAAGTGCTGGGATTACAGGCGTGAGCCAATGCACCCGGCCAGTTCCTGAACTTGTCTTTACTTTTATTTTTTGTTGACATATAAGAGTCTTACGTGTTACCATTTTGAAGGAGGATCAAAATTTTTAATTTGTTCATATGACAATATTTACTGCACACTCGTTGTGGGCCAGATGCTATACTGATGCTAGGAATAAAATGGTGATCAAAACTAGGTCCCTTTCCCCAAGAAGCAGTCTGGGTAGAGACAGAAAGTGGACAGAGATTTTAATACGCAGTGGTAAGTGCTCTGGGAAGGCAAGTACAGGCTGATGTGGGAACAAAAGACATAGGCACTAAACCACACTTGGGACAGAAGATAAGGAAAACTTCCTGAAGGAGGTGGTATCTAAGTTGAGACTTGAGGGAGGAATAGGAGGTAGCTAATGAAGAGTGGATAGGGAAGGTATTCCAGACAGAAGGAAGTGTTTACTTGGAGATAAGGGAATATGGCATTTTTTAAGAACCCTGGAAAGTGGGTAAACTGGCATTCTTGTTTTAAGATGAGAAAACCACAGTGGCTAACATAGGTTAATACCTTGCTCAGGGCAGAGCCAGGATTTGAATGCAGGTTATTCCAATGTATCCTGCTGCCTCATGGAGAGCACCCAGAATAGGAGTTATGTCAGGCATGTGATTACTATACTTGAAAAGGAAGAAAAAGAAACATGGAATCCACATGTTTATTTTGTTTTGTATTCAGTGTTCTGAAAAGTCTACCCTAAAGTTCTGTGAATTCTAGTATTCACGCCAGTAGAGAGACATATGATAGGAGGCAATCGTTAAAGAATCTTCTCTTTTTTACTTTTTTTCTTAATATTTATTTATTTATTTATTTATTTATTTATTTATTTATTTATTGAGAGAAGGTTTCACTCTGTCACCCAGGCTGGAGTGCAGTGGCTTGATCTCGGCTCACTGCAGCCTCCACCTCCCAGGCTCAAGCGATCCTCCCACCTCAGCCTCCTGAGTAGCTGGGACTACAGGTGCAGGCCACCATGCTTGGGTAATTTTCTTTTTTTTGGTAGAGATGAAGTTTCACCATGTTGCCCAGGCTGGTTTGGAACTCCTAGGCTCAAACGATCCTCCTGCCTTAGCCTCCCGAAGTGTTAGGATTACAGGCGTGAGCCACCACAGCTGGCCATATCTTCCACTAATATTTATTGAGTTTTTATGACCTATCAGGCACTGTGTGAAATACTTCACATGTTGTAGCAAAGAATGGCCAGATGCTTAGTAATCCCAGTTCCTCTTCCTGGGCACATGGGGCAACTATATTTCCCAGTCCCCCTTGCAGTTAAGTAGAATATGTGGCTGGCTTTTGACCACTGTAAAGTTGAGTTGATGGGTGCCACTTCCAGGCCTGGCTGCCAACTCTGTCTTTGCTATTCTGCCAGCCATCTGGAGGTGTCCAGTGGAGGACTCCAAGGGAATACAGGGAGCTTGGGCTCCTGAATCACCTCTTGGAGGACAGCTGTGCAGAAAAGACACCCAGTTTGCATCAGCCTATTGATTGGGTGAGGAGTAAACCCTCTCAAGCCAGAGATTTGTGAAATTTTTTTCATAGCAGCTAGTTTTAACTACCCTGAATAATCTGCAAACTTTATTTCATTTAATCCTTATAACCACTCAGTGAGATAAGCATCATTATCAGTGTTTTACAGAGGGGAAAATGAGGTGACAGACTGAGTCACTTGCCCATGTCATTCACTCGGTAAGTAGCAGAGCTAGAAGCCTGTTCAACTGGTCTGTTTGACTCCAGAGCTCATGCTTGTACCACCATGTGAACAGTGCCCTTCTGAATCTTGGAAGAGTTCTTGCGAGAGACAAATGTCAAGTGATTGAGAGAAAGAGAGAATGGGGTTGGAGAGACAGAGAAGGGGGAGGGCAAGGGAGGAGGAACAGCTGAGGGCTGAGAGTCTTGTAGAGGGTAGAGGGATGTGGCTAGCCCAGGAAACCAGGGAAGCTGCTGGGTGAACATCTTGCCCCTAGGGTTACCCTGGGAAATTTTGAGGGCAGATTTTGGGCTCTGGGTGGTTCCATTGTCTCATTTTCATTTCACTTTATCTTGGTGCTCAGGATGATGCTGTTAAATGGGCATGCCTGGGGAGTCGGATGGGCATCTGAGTGGGCAGGAAGTCTGTGCTTGAGTGTGCTAAGAAGCATAACTTGCAGTCTCTGTCCCTCGACTGGTGAGTAGGGAAGTTCCAGGACTTGTGATCACTGTGTCAGAGCTGCACATAACAGGGAGAGAGACACAGAGGGAACTGACCGTGAGAACGAGACACAGACAAGGAAACTGTGTGGGTAGGAAACTTGGTAGTTGTTGGGTCCAGGAGAATTGCAGATGCACAGTGAGGGGCTCGTCCAGCCCCAGCAACAGCCCTGGGAGGAGTCTCCGGCTGCCGAACCTAATGAGTGTCCACATCCCTTCACCTTCTGCCTGGCTCCCTCCTGGAGGAGCACCAAAGAGCTCAGAAGGGACAAAACCCCATTCTCAACACTCCTCTCGACTCTGTGTGGCGGCTCAGGCTTGAATGGGGAGTTCCTAGAACTTTAGCTGGGTGGGTGAAAGGCATCAGTGAAGGGTTTTAGGCAGGAGAGGGATATGGCAGATTTGCGTTTTAAATAGAAGAGGAAATCTAGAGCATGAAGGTGACTAGCCAGGGTAACTCACTCGTTAGTGACAGAATTAAAACTTTGGTCTCCAGATTGAAGCTCAGCTCTCTGGCTATCAAACCACAGCAGCTAAGTTTGTGGAACTGTGAAGACTGCATGAGGTTTTCATGCCCATCAGTTTAGGCGGAAGGGGAAGAAGTACTGATCTCCCAGGTGAGGGAATGCCCCTGCTAATTCCTTTAAATCAGCAGAGCTGGGGCTAAGAGCCTTCTCATTCCTATAATCTGCCTGGGACACCGTTCTTGGTCGTTGCCCAAGGTGGGAGGAGCCTGGGTACCTCAAAACCAACAGACCTACTTCTAGCCCCGGCTTGGTCACTACCAGTCGTGCACCCTGGAACTGGTCCCTTTGGCTCTGTTAGCTGTTGGCAAGATTGGAATCTGGGCTGTTGTATAGCCAGACACAAAGCGTTCTGATAACTGATAATGGCTGCTCAAGTGAGAGGGAGTGCGGTCTGTAGAAACACTCAGCAAAAAGCACGCTGACTAGAGGGATCTAGCCCCTTTCTTTCATGGCCTGGATGTGTTTGGCCTCACTGTGGGTTGTATGTTGTGCTGAGGCCCACCACACCATCTCGGGACAACTGGGGCCTTTGGCTGTACTTGGGACACCTCCCTCCCCCAGAATTATTTTAAGAAAATCACCTTGTCAGGAAGGCTGTGGACCTGGTCCATGAACTTAGTCCATTGTCATTGCTTTGTGAACTTGGGATGCAAGAAGTGAAGAACAGAACACTGACAGAAATAACTCATGTCATTTCAAGACTCATGTCTTCCTTCTGCAGCCCAGATGGCCTTGACTTCTCCAGTTTTTAAGGGTGTCATTTCCCCTTAATTCTAAAATAACAACAGTTTGAACTCCCATCCCACAAATGCAGGAAGTCCATCTGCTCTTGGGTTTCCAATCCCAGAGCCATCCTAGAGGGCTTGCGGCTCACCTCTGAGCATCTCATGGTGGTGGCCTCTGAGCTGCAGCTGTTTGTTTGAAGTGTGGACACAGGCTCAGCACATTTGAAAAAATGCTATTGGAAGTTCTCAAATAACAAAAGTACCAAAGAGATAGTCGGTTACAACTGCCCACCACCAGTTCAGCCGCATTTTGCAAATCCTCCTTAAGCTTCTGGCAATGTTGGTGGCAGGGAGAGGCCGGTGAACTTCCTGCCTTTGGAAGTCTCTAGGCCTCTCTGAACACCCTTCTTACCCATAAAGAGAGGAGAGGCCTTCCTCTTCCTGCCCAAAGACCACCTTGTTTTGTTTTGTTTTTAACTTTTTGCCTCAAGATGATTCACAGCAAGAACATCAATATCTTTCAAGAGAAATTCCTAGACCTATCCTGAAGGTATAACCTGGCTCCAATGGCTCACATAGGGCTAGTTGCCTTAAGCCTGCCTTAGCCTTAAATAACCCTGCAGGTGGGCCAGCAGCCGTGTGGCCCAGATAGTGGCAAATCAGGCCCAATCCAGGGCCTTCCCCCGGTCATTCCTGCCTGGAAGGGAAGAGACTTGGTCTGCCTGCTCTTCCTGCGGTTGTCTGGGCTCCTGCCCTGCAGTGAACAATGACTGGATGAAGGACAATGATTTTCAGCCATGGGACAGCCTAAATTGAGACTTAGGGAAACAATTTCTGTAATTCCTCAGGGGCGTGGTTCTGCTAAGGAGATACTCCACTGACATTGCTAAATGAAACCAGTAACGCTTCAGTCTGAGGGCTCTGTCTTGGACCCATCACAGATGTCTAGGACGTCTTCCAGAACAATGGGTAAGCATGTACTTTATATTGACAAGACTGAGAGGGTTCACCCAATACAAGGAGACTCCCATGTGAAGACAAATCCTAATCACTCCTCTGTCATGCAGAAATGTCTTGTAAATCCTTGAATTACAGCTCCTCAGCTTCAAGGATTTAAAGCTCTACATTCTCCCCTGTCTCCAGCAGCAGCCTGAGTGCTCAATGGGAAGACCCAAGCCTGAGGTTCAAGCCCCAGGTCTGTCAGTTGCCATCCTTGACTTTGGGCAAATCGTGAATTCCCCAGGTCTCGGATTTCTTAGCTGAAAAAGGAGGATAATACCACTTGTTCCAACCTATCAGGGTTGTTGAGAGGATGAATGTAAGCAAACATTTGTTAAGTACACTTGCCTAGGCATGGTAGGATCCAAAAATTAGTAAGACACTGGCCTTATCAGGCTCATGCACTTTTAGGGTGTTTAGACTTCAATAGGTAACTTCATTATGATATGAGAAGAAACAGCTTAGATCTAAAGTGTTTTGTAAACTCTAAATAAAGTGTTATATACTTGTGGATATTAGTACTGCTGTCATTTTTCCTATGAATTGGGTTTCCTTTCTGTTCACTGCTGGGCCAAACGTGTCTTGAGCAGCTCACAGTGGGGAGCCTCTTCTCCCTGTCCCCCAGGCTCCAGGAGGTCTCCCTGCTCCCCATGGAACCCTAGAATCTTCTCAGGGAGCTCCTGTCATCTACCTACATGCTTCCGTTCCAGCACTCTTCCCAGGACACACTGGAAGTACAGTCTTTCCTCTTTCACAGAATTAATGACAAATATAAGAGATGGTGGGCTGGGCATGGTGGCTCACGCCTGTAATCCCAGCACTTTGGGAGGCCGACGCAGGCGGATCACGAGGTCAGGAGATTGAGACCATCCTGGCTAACATAGTGAAATCCCATCTCTACCAAAAATACAAAAAAAAAAAAAAAAAAAAATTAGCTAGGTGTGGTGGCACGCACCTGTAGTCTCAGCTATTTGGGAGGCTGAGGCAGGAGAATGGCATGAACCCGGGAGGCGGAGCTTGCAGTGAGCCAAGATTGCGCCACTGCACTCCAGCCTGGGTGATAGAGCGAGACTCTGTCTCAAAAAAAAAAAAAGAAAAAGAAATGGTGGCCAGGGGCGTGGCTCACGCCTGTAATCCCATCACTTTGGGAGGCTGAGGCAGGTGGATCACGAGGTCAGGAGATCGAGACCATCCTGGCTAACACAGTGAAATCCCGTCTCTACTAAAAATACAAAAAATTAGCCGGGCGTGGTGGCGGGTGCCTGTAGTCCCAGTTATTCGGGAGGCTGAGGCAGGAGAATGGTGTGAACCTGGGAGGCGGAGCTTGCAGTGAGCTGAGATCGCTCCACTGCACTCCAGCCTGGGCGACAGAGCAAGACTCTGTCCCCCCAAAAAAAAAAAAAAAAAAAAGAAATGGTAACTGGAGGCCAGCCAGGGATGGCAAATGGTGAGCATGTACCAGTGCCCAGCAGAGGATGTGTGGGAGGGGGGCATGAAAAGAGAAGCTCTGCAGTCCTAAGGAGTAGTGGAAGTTTTATAATTTATAAGAAAACGAAAGTCAGAGAGGAAGAGCTATCTCAAGAGCATAGCGGGTTCACACCTCGCCCCCAGATTCATTCTGTGGCGATCTGACCTTTTGGGACAGAAGAACGAGACAGGTGATGTTCTTCGCACCTCCTTTTCCAAACTCTTTTAAACAGGCCAACATTTGGGTGATTTTGATGTGGGAGGTCCTGCTGGTATCTCTGATAGTCCGTAGCCAACCCCCTTTCTGTCTTCACTAACCTGTCCCTCTGTCCTACCCCAGCCTCTCTTCTCAGGACACCCCAAAATTCCAGTGGAAAACTACCAGGACCATGAAAAAATTAGCTTTTCTTCTGAGCATTCTTTGAATTCTTGTATATGGTGAGGTCATCTTTACATTAAAAAAAATTTTAAACTAGCCAGGTGCGGTGGCTCACATCTGTGATCCCAGCACTTCGGGAGGCCGAGGCGGGTGGATCATCTGAGATCAGGAGTTCAAGACCAGCCTGACCAACATGGTGAAACTCCGTATCTACTAATTACAAAAAAAAAAAAAAAAATTAGCTGGGCATGGTGGCACATGCCTGTAATCGCAGCTACTTAAGACGCTGAGGCAGGAGAATTGCTTGAACCCAGGAGGCAGAGATTGCAGTGAGCTGAGATTGTGCCACTGCACTCCAGCCTGGGCAACAAGAGTGAAACTCTGTCTCAAAAAAAAAAAAAAAAGAAAAAGAAATTTTAAACTTTAATTAGTAAATGTGTTTAAAACCCATACAAGTTATTTAAGTAAATACGTATTCAGAAATATACACCGTTTTGATCAACACTTGGTGCACAGTATGAAGTTTCAAAGAGGTGACTCATGTTTACTGTTGCACACTGTAGGAATAAATTCTCAGCCTAACATTGGAAAGCTGAAGTAAATAGATGCTGAGATGCGTGAAATTCTGGTAAGCGGTCACTACGTGTGTCTATATGTATACATTAACAGAAGGGTTTCCTTGTGACTACTGGGTGCTCACCCATTCACTGGTCCCAGGAGAGGCCTCCTGTCCACCCACAAAGCGAGATACTTATGGCGGTTGGTAACAGCCTCTTGCTATTACACCACTTTCTTAAGCCCCAGACTCAAGATTACTTCCACCTCTGCACTCAATTATTCTCCATAGGCCAACTGTGGTCACCACATACTAAAGCATAAGTCAGTTGCACAGTTATTCTGAGATCCCAATTTGGTGACAAAGTTCATAACTGCCACACCTTCTTCTTGGGTCAGTAGCTCAAATCTGCAAACATTCATTGAGTAGTCCCTGTGTCAGGCACTGTGCTAAGCACCTGGGGACAAAAACAGAAAAGACACTATGTTTGTCTTGGAGGATATTTAGTTAGAAAGAGTGGGGGAAAGGAAAGGTAAGGTTTACTGTTGTGCTGGGCAATTTGCTACTATGTACTTCCTCTGATTCTATGTGAGATAGGTCTTCTCTTCCCAATTTACAGAGGAGGAAACTGAGTCTTAGAAAGGTTATATGCTTTTCCCAGGGTAACTCCGTAAGTGGTGCAGCTGTCTTGTAAGCCCAAGTCTGACTCTAACTATTCCTGTTGACTGCTCCTGCCAGCCCCATGCACACCAGCCACAGACAAAAAGCAGCAAGTGGGACAATTCCAGCAGTAGGGCCAGTTGGAAGGCTGCCAGGGAAAGAACCAACTTTGGGGACTACTGGCAGGTGTTTGCATGCTGCCAATTCCCCCTGTGGGAGGCTCACAGCCCAAGGCAGCCAGGGGTGGGGTCTGTGGGAATGAAAATTACTAGAAAGTGTAAGAAATGCCTTGACGGGGTTTGCATTTGGCACAGAGGACCTGCAGAAGACGTGGCTGGGCTGGTGGCTTCTGAAGCAGAGACTTTATCATCCCACTCCCATCTGCTCCCACTTGACGGTGCTCACCCCAGCGCCTCCATCTTCCTGGAGAAATGCCCTCTGAGAGTGTTTATTCTTCAATAGCTGTTGATTTCCTGCCACATACCAGGATTCATTCGAGGCAGACAAAGCAAACAAAACTCCTGCCACATGGAGTGTTCATTGTAGCAAGAGGAAACGGACACCAAGCGTCAATACACGAGAGAAATGTGTAGTATGTCAGACAGTGATAAGCGCCACCAAGAACAATAAAGTAAGAAAGGGGTTTAGGGAATAGGGAGGGAGGGTTGCCTTTTTTTTTTTTTCCTTTTCCCTCCACCACCTCCATTTTTTTTCCTTTTTTTTCTTTAGGTTTATTTATAGAGACAGGGTCTCCCTGTGTTGCCCGAGCTGGTCTTGAACTCCTGGGCTCAAGCGATCCACCTGCCTCAGCCTCCCAAAGTGTTGAGATTACAGGCGTGAGCCACTGCGTGTGGCCCACCTCCATTTTAAATAGAGTGGGCTGCAGGCCTCCCCCAGTAGGCGACATTAGAATGAGGACCCAAGGGATGTGAGGAATGAACCATGTGGATATCTGAACGAAGGGTGTTGTGGGCAAAGGGAACAGCAAGTGCCAGGCCTCCAGGTAAGGGTGTGCCTGGCCGGTGTGGGAGGGATTGACACCCAGTGAGTGAGGCCCACCTGAGCGAGGGCTGGCTCCTTCACGGGGCTCATGGCTACTGGCTGACAGAGAGACAGACAGGCGACTCGAGAACTCTCAGCCTCCCCCACTTGTGGAGAACATTCCCTGGAGAAGAGGCGAGAGAGGCATGCATGGACATAGGGCTCTTTTTCCTGCAGCTTCTGAGTAAATTATGATCGCCCTGCACACTCAGGCTCTAGCCCTCCTTACACTCACCCTCTCCTCTCTTTCTTCTTGATCCCCTTTTCTTTTTTCCTTTTAAAATTATTTCAGATTATTCTAGATTATTCCTTCCCCCATAAATCTGACGTGCTTAGACACGGAGAATGCAGGAGGGTTTTGGGGGTCAGGGTGAGGAGGTTTTGGGGGTCAGGGTGAGGAGGGTTTTGGGGGTCAGGGTGGGGAGGGTTTTGGAGGTCAGGTGTATTTGTTTCCCATGGCTATAACAAATTATCACGCACTGGGTGGCTTAAGATGACAGAATGGATTCTCTCCTGGTTCTGGAGGGTCTGAAATCAGTTTCATTGGGCTGCAATCAACGTACTGGCAGGGCTGGAATGTTCTAGGAAGGAATGTGTTCCTTGCCTCTTTTGGCTCCTGGTGGCCAGCCTTCGTGTGTGTGTGTGTGTGTGTGTGTGCACGTGTGTGTGAGTGAAATCTCTCCCTGCCTCTTTCTTATACCAAACATTTCTTAAGAGCTCCAATGCAATTGCATTCAGGGCTCATTTTGATCATCTAGGATAACCTCCCCATCTCAAGACCCAATATACAAAGACACTGTTCCCATATAAAGTAACGTTCACAAGTTCAAGGGATTAGGTCTGGATATCTTTTGGGGGCCATTTTCATCCTACCACAGAGAGTGTTCCAGTTTCAACATTCATCTCTATATTCATTCAGTCATTCCCTATTTGACACAGGGTCACTGGCCATTTCCTCAGTGCAAGGCAGTGTACAGGATGCTGGGAATACACGGTGAGCAAAGGAGAGCCCCCCAGGAGCTTGCAGTTTAGAAGGAGAGATGGATGTGAATCAAATAGCCACTCAAATAAAATGCAGAGTTGCAATTGTGCTAAGTGCCATGAGAGCCTGTATTTGGGGCTTTACCTGATAAGGAGGCCAAGAAAGCTTCCAGAAGGAAGTGCCCTTAAATCTGCATGAGTTGGGGTAACCGTCCCTTCAAAGAGGGAACGAAGACTTCCAGGTGGAGGGGACAGGTGGCAGAACGGAGGTATGGCTGGCTCTGGCAGGTTGTGCAGGGCTTGGGGTGGCCTGGGGGTGGCGGGTGGGGTTTCAGAGATTGTGTGGAGACCATTGTGGTATGCCTCCTCCCCACCCTCTACCCCAGTCCTCACCCTTGGCTACTGCTCTGTGTCCAGGGCCTCTTCCTCCTATTTCCAACTCAGGCCCGTCCCTCCACTTCCTGCTCAGTGTGGCTTGTTGTTTAGTAAGGAAACTCCCCAGGCTCAGTGTTGGGGCAGACTGCTAAGCTTCAGTCAACAAAAATTTCTTATGAGCCTACTGTGTGGCACACATTGTGTTGGGAATTACAAGGAATAGCATGAGAAAACAACATTATTCTGGTCCTTGGGGCAAGAGGCTGTATGGTGGAGGGGAAAACAGAGAGGGTTAAGTGCTGAATAGTCTGTTGACTTGGGTTGAATCTCACTTCTGCTACTTACTGGCTGTGTAATCTTGGAAGAGTGACTTCACCTGTGTGTGCCTCAGTCAGCATTTATCAGCTAATTCCAGTCAACAGCATTTAGTGTGCACCCACTGTGTGCTAGGCAATAGGCCATATGCTGGCAACCCGCAGAGACATGTCTGAGTGGGAATAGAACTCTGAGGTTGGCTGTTTCCTTGCACAGGCCACCAGGTGATTTCTGTATGGGGACCGCAGCCAGGCAGAGCTCTCCAGGAGATGGCAGTCACAGAGTGGGGGCCCAGTCCTGGGAGTGTGGAGCTATTTGGCCTTCTTTGTGCCTTCTCTTCCGCCCTTCTGCAGAATACTCAATACTGCTTATGGAGAACCTTCCTTGGTTAACACTAGACATTCTAATCTTCCTGAGTGCTCCAGTTTTGGGAAGAACGTGCTGTTTTGACCAACAGTTTCATGTGCATCTTTGTGGATTGGCCACTATTATTAGGTGCCTCTACTCGATGTTTTTTAATGGGAATGGCTCCAGTCTTTTCCACTGAGCCATTCCATATAAAGTCTGAGATGGAGTTGGACAGCATGTTCGCTTACTGGACCATGTTTGGCAAATCACTTGACCTCTCTAAGCCTCCATTTCTATGATAAAGTAAGGGTATGAATCCCTGCCCTGCATCCTCCTAAGGCTTTTGTAAAAATCAAATGAGATTCTGCACCCAAGCTGTCTTTTCACCTGATTGTGGTGCCCAGCACAAAGCACTAGGGGTGGTAGTAAGGAGGGGTGAAACCTTGAGCGTTAAATGGTTCATACTTGCGAAAATTGGCTGAGCCCCACCATACCTCATGGGTCCTCCTTTGAGGGTTATTTTGTGGGCAGGTGGGTTAACCGTCCACAAATTGTTTGGTTTGGTTTTCTTTTCCAACCATAGTGGCTTTTGAGTCTTCAACTCCCTCCCTGCCCTCTTGCCTTTTTAACATCCGGGTGGGGGATTTTGCTCAGAGTGTGAAACAGACTTCTAGATCTCTCAGGTCCTCATGGGTGTGAGGTGCTGTTTTTGCCCTTGGGTGGCAAGGGTACTTTATGTGTGAGTGGAGGTGTCAGGCTATGGCCCCTCATTCCCTGGGACTGTTATGGTGGCCAGGGTCTCATAGTCTGTGTCTGAGAGTTCAGGCACCTATCAGAAATCACGGAACTGAATTCTGGGGTTGGCTCCGGAGCATTCTGAGGTGGGCACCCAGTTACTACACAACCAGGTCCAGCAGGGAAGGGAGGGTGGGGAACCAGAAATGCATGAACAAGACCAGTGAGAGCAGGGCTCACCTAGCAGCACAAAACCCGCATGGACAAATATGGCAAGGAAATTCACTGAAATTTTAAAAGTATGGTGTGCAAGGCATACATGGGAATGCAGCGGGGCTCACCAGTAGGGTTCTGATTCTTTATGCATAAAAAGGGGATAATAATACTATGTAGAGTTATTGCAAGGATTAAATGAAATAAGATAGTGAATGATGTTTAGCACAGTGCATGGTACCAAGTAAGTGTCCAACAAATGTTAGATATGAGAAGATCCCGCTCAGAGTCTATAAACTGTTATCAGCCAAAGGGTTATTCCAGTACAAGCTATTTCCAAATACTCTTTGGCTGATAACAGTTATAAATTCTGAATAAAATATTTAAAACTTCAGCTATTAGAAGAGACAGATCTCCCATGTACAAGAATTTCATATCCCTTACATAGATAATCTGCCATCAATGGTGGTGGAGGAAGAAAACCTTCTCACTCTTTAAGTGCAGTCTGCACATAGTGACTTCCTAAGTGCAGGCTATACAGTGACTTCCTTCCAGGGAATACAGCATAGAAAGTGGAAAAAGAATAACTTTATAGTGGAGAAGCCGACAAACAACGTCAGCCTGCTGAATAAGATGAAAATCAATAGCAGTAAGTTACGTTGATAGTATGCACCCTTCATGTGATGTGACAAGAATGGCATTTAACCTCTGTAGTCTTCCTTCCCAGAAAGCACAACCCCAGATAACCATGAGGAGACCATCAAATGAACTCCAATAGTGGGACCTCCTACACAGCACTTGACCAGCATGCACCAGAACTGTCAAGGGCACCAAAACCCAGAGACTCTCACAGCCAAAAGGAGCCTACAGAGACATGGCAACTAATTATGACACCCTGGATCAGGTGCTGGAGCAGAAAAAGGACATTAGGGCTGGGCGCAGTGGCCCATGCCTATAATCCCAGCACTTTGGGAGGCCGAGGCAGGAGGATCACCTGAGGTCAGGAGTTCAAGGCCAGCCCGGCCAACATGGCGAAACCCTGTCTCTACTAAAAAATACAAAAATTAGCTGGGTGCGGTGGTGGGCGCCTGTAATCCCAGCTACTCAGGAGGCTGAGGCAGGAGAATAGCTTGAACCTGGGAGGCAGAGGTTGCAATGAGCCAAGATCGCGCTACTGCACTCCAGCCTGGGCGACAGAGTGAGACTCCATCTCAAAAAAAAGAAAAAAAAAAAAGAAAAAAGAGGCCGGGCGCGGTGGCTCATGCCTGTAATCCCAGCACTTTGGGAGACCGAGGCGGGTGGATCACGAGGTCAGGAGATCGAGACCATCCTGGCTAACACGGTGAAACCCTGTCTCTACTAAAAATACAAAAAATCAGCCGGGCGTGGTGGCAGGTGCCTGTAGTCCCAGCTACTTGAGAGGCTGAGGCAGGAGAATGGGTGAACCTGGGAGGCAGAGCTTGTAGTGAGCTGAGACCGTGCCACTGCACTCCAGCCTGGGCGACAGAGCCGAAACTCCGTCTCAAAAAAAAAAAAAAAAAGAAAAAGAACATTAGGTGAAAACTAAGGAAATGTGAATAGAGTATGGACTTTATAGTCAGTGATGATATATCAATATTAAGTTTATTAATCTCATTAATTGTAACAAAGTACCACACTAATGTAAGATGTTAATAATAGGGGAAACTGGATGTGGAGTATATGAGAACCCTTTGTAGTATGTTCTCTTTTTTTTTTTTTTTTTGAGATGGAGTCTCACTCTATCACCCAGGCTGGAGGGCAGTGGCGCGATCTCGGCTCACTGCAACCTCTGCCTCCCAGGTTCAAGCAATTCTCCTGCCTCAGCCTCCCTAGTAGCTGGGATTACAGGCATGCACCACCATGGCCAGCTAATTTTTGTATTTTCAGTAGAGACGGGGTTTCGCCATGTTGGCCAGGCTGGTCTCGAACTTCTGACCTCAGGTGATCTACCCACCTTGGCCTCCCAAAGTGCTGGGATTACAGGGATGAGCCACTGCGCCCGGCCCCCCTCATTTTTTTTTGAGACAGGGTCTCACTATGCTGCCCAGACTGGACTCAAACTCCTAGGCTCAAGCAATCCTCCTGCTTCGGTCTCCCAAGTAGCTACAGATGTGCACCACCACGCCCAACTGTTTTTGTTTTTGTACACATAAAACTGTTCTAAAAAAAATAAAGTCTATTTAAAAATATGTATATACATGCATACACACATATCTCTATTTCTATCATCTACCAATAAGGAACAGCCGTCATGGAAATGTGCTAACAATTGATGAATCTGTGTAAAGTGTATACAGGAGTTCTTTGTATTATTCTTGCAACCCCTCTGAAGGTTTGAAAATGTTTCAAAAAATATATATAATCTGCAAAAACAAATCCAACTATTTTGAAGGCACTAGAGCACAAGCAAGAGCCAACAGCGTTGAGAGGGTCGTGTTAAGTAGAAGGAGTAGAGCAAATTAGGTGAGGTCCCTGAGAGCTCACTCCGGTTCCGGGTGGCACTTGGGAGACCAGATTCCGCATGAGGGTGAGTGCTGCTGGGCTGAGAACTCAGTCGCAGGTCAGGGTTCCCAGCTGCCAGAGCAGCCGGAAATTGAGAAGGAAAGATCTCAGGAAGAAGGGAGTGGCAGATTAGGGAGCCCCAAAACTGCCTGCAGATTCCCTTTACATCTTTTAACTGACTCTAATACTGTGTATTCGCCCACGGAGGATGAGCCTCCAAGGAAGCCAGCAGGGAGCTGGGAAGCAAAGATTCAGTTTCCTTAATGGATGTCAGAATATCCCAGTACTCTTCTATTTCTTCTTCTTTTATCTTTGTGAACTTGGCTTTTTGAAGAATTTGTCCATTTCATCCAAATTGGAATAATGTTCAAAATGTATTGTCTAGGATCTGAAGTAATGTTGCCTTTTTTATTCTTTCCCAATATTAGTAATTCACATTTTCTTTCTTTCTTTTCCTTCCTTCCTTCCCTGCTGTCTTTTCTTTTTTTTTTTTTTTTTTTTGAGATGGAGTCTCTCACTCTGTTGCTGAGGTTGGAGTGCAGTGGTGCAATCTCAGGCTCACTGCAACCTCCGACTCGGGGTTCAAGCGATTCTCCCACCTCAGCCTCCTGAGTAGCTGGAATTACAGGCGCCTGCCAACATGTCTGGCTAATTTTTGTATTTTTAGTGGATACGGGGTTTCACCATGTTGGCTAGGCTGGTCTTGAACTCCTGACCTCAGGTGATCTGCCCGCCTCGGCCTCCCATAGTGCTGGGATTATAGGCGTGAGCCACCGTGCCCGGCCTCTTTCTTTTTCAAAATCAGTCTTGCTAATTTTTTTTCAGATGTATTAATCTTTTTTAAAAAACAAATTTTGGCTTTTTAAATTTTAAAATTCTGTTTTCTATTCTTAAACTTCTGCTCTTATCTTTATCATATCCTTCTATTTTTTTTAGGTTTGAGGTGCTTTTTTTTAATCATCTTGAGATGGCAACTAAGATCATTGATTTTCAGCTTTTCTTCATCGCTAATTTATTATTTAAAGTTATAACTTTCCCTTTGGGCACTGTTTTAGTCACATCTCAGCAATTTTGTTAATGCTATATTTAAAATTGTGCCAGGCGAGGTGGCTCAGGCCTGTAATCCTGGCACTTTGGGAGCCTGAGGCAGGAAGATCACTTGAGCCAAGGAGTTTGAGCCCAGCCTGGGAGAGATCCTGCTCTACAAAAAAATTAGAAGTTAGCTGGGCATGGTGGCTTGGGCCTGCAGTCCCAGCTACTCGAGGAGATAAGGTGAGAGGATTGCTTGAGTCTAGAAGTTCAAGGTGACAGTGAGCTGTGATTGTGCCATTGTACTCCAGCCTTGGTGACAGAGGGAGACCTTGTCTCAAAAATAAATAAATAAATAAAATATTTTAAAATTTCATTATGATTACTTGTGGCCTTTGGATTATTTAGAAGTACATTATTTGCTTCCCAGTCAGTTGAGGATTTTCCAATTATCTCTTTTTTATTAATTCATAGAATATCCTCTAAATGATCTAACTTTTGAGAGTCATTGAGGCTCAATTTATGTCCTGACATACGGTTAATTTTGGTATTTGATATTTTTTGATGCTATTATAAATGGCATTGTTTTATAAATTTCAATTTCCAATTATTTGTTGTTAGTATATAAAACTACAATTGTTTTTAAATATGGATCCTGCAACCTGTTACGTTGTCTGTTATCAGTTACAAGTTCCAGTAGCTTTTTGGTAGATTCCATCAGGTTTCCTATCTAGATGATCATGTTACCTGAAAATAAAGTCAGTTTTACTTCTTCCTGCCCAGCCTAGATGTTTTCTATTTCTTCTTCTGGCCTGATTGTTCTGGCTAGCACCTCTGGCAAAATGTTGAATAGAATTGGTGGAAGAGGACAACCTGTCCTGTTCCTGATCTTAGGGGGAAACATTCAGTCTTTTGCCATTAAGAATGATCATAGCTGGCCGGGCGCAGTGGCTCACGCCTGTAATCCCAGCACTTTGGGAGGCCGAGGTGGGTGGATCACGAGGTCAAGAGTTCAAGACCAGCCTGGCCAAGATGGTGAAACCCCATCTCTACTAAAAATACAAAAAGGAGCCAGGCATCGCGGCAGGCGCCTGTAATCCCAGCGACTCGGGAGGCTGAGGTAGAGAATTGCTTGAACCCGGGAGGCAGAGGTTGCAGTGAGCCGAGATCGCACCACTGCACTCCAGCCTGGGCAAACAGAGCGAGACTCTGTCCAAAAAAAAAAAAAAAAAAAAAAGAATGATCATAGCTATAGGCTTTTTGTGGATTTTTGAAAATCATATGGAAGACGTTCTCTTCTATTTCTAGTTTGCTGAGAGTTTTTAAAATCAGGAATGGGCTGGGCGTGGTGGCTCAGGCCTGTAATCCCAGCACTTTGGGAGGTCAAGGTAGATGAATCACGATGTCAGGAGATCGAGACCATCCTGGCTAAGACAGTGAAACCCTGTCTCTACTAAAAATACAAAAAATTAGCTGGGCATGGTGGTGGGCACCTGTAATTCCAGCTACTTGGGAGGCTAAGGCAGGAGAATCTCTTGAACCCGGGAGGCAGAGGTTGCAGTGAGCTGAGATTGCGCCATTGCACTCTAGCCTGAGTGACAGAGCAAGACTCTGTTTCGAAAAAAAAAAAAAATTCAGGAATGGATAAAATAGATGTTAAATTTTGTCAAGTGCTTTTTCTGCATCCATTGAAATGATTACATGGTTTTCCTTTTTTAGTTGTTAATATTTTTTTATCGTCTTGAGATGGCAACTGAGATCATTGATTTTCAGCTTGAATTTCAGGTGAATTACGCTGAGGGATTTTCAAATGTTCACTCAACCCTGAAGCCATGAGATAAACTTCGTTTGGTCATGATGTATTATCCTTTTAATATATTGCTAGATTCAATGCCCCAAAGTAGTTTAAAATTTTTGCTCTGTGATCATAAGCGATTTTGGCCTTTAGTTTAGTTTTGTTTTTTTCTGTAAATGTCTTTGTCTAGTTTTAGCATCAGGGTAATGCTGGCCTCATAAAATGAGTTGAGATGTATTCCCTTTGCTTCAATTTTTTAAAAACGTTTGTGTAGACTTAGTATTATTTCTTTCTTAAATGTTTGGTGAAATTCACCAGTGAAGCCACTGGGGCCTGAAGTTTTCTTTGTGGGAAGGTTTTTAACTACAATAGGGCTGTTTAGGTTATCTTTCTTTTTGAATGAGCCATGGTAATTTGTGTTTTTCAAGAGAATTAATCTATTTCATGCAAGTTTTCAATTTTTTTTGACATAAAGTTGCTCATAATATTGCTTTATTATCCTTTCAATATCTGTAAAATCTGTTGAATGAAGTCACCTCACTCATTTCCAATACTGGAAATTTGTGTCCTCTCTCTTTTTACCCTAATCATTATAGCTACAGGTTTATCCATTTTATTAATCACACAGAACCAGCTCTTGATTGGCTTTCTGTATTTGTTTTATTTTGTTTTCCGTTTTATTAACATTAATTTCCCCATTGATCTTTGTTATTTTCTTTTTCTGCTTCTTTGGGGTTTAATTTTCTCTTAATTTTCTTAGTTTCTTTAGATGCAATATGAGCATATTTACTTAATACTTCTTTTTTTTTTTTTTTTTTTTGAGATGGAGTTTTGCTCTTGTTGCACAGTCTGGAGAGCAGTGGTGCAATCTCAGCTCACCACAATCTCCACCTCCCAGGTTCAAGTGATTCTCCTGCCTCAGCCTCCCGAGTAGCTGGGATTACAGGCATGCGCCACCACGCCTGGCTAATTTTTGTATTTTTAGTAGAGACGGGATTTCTCCTTGTTGGTCAGGCTGGTCTCAAACTCCTGACCTCAGGTGATCTGCCTGCCTCGGCCTCCCAAAGTGCTGGGATTACAGGTGTGAGCCACCACGCCCAGTTGATACTTCTTTACTAGTATGGGCATTTAACACTATAAATTTCCTCATAAATACTGCTTAACAGCATCCCACAAATTCTATGTTGTGTTTTTGTTTTAATTTATTTCAAAATACTTTGTAATTTCCCTTTCAATTTCCTATTGGGTCATGATCATGGGTCATTTAGAAGTATGGGACTCAGTTACCAGAACTTTGGGGATTTTCCAGGTACCTTTCTGGTATTAATTTCTAATTTAATTCCATTGTGGTCAGAGAACATGTTTTGTATGACTTAAATCCTTTGGAACTTATTTAGATTTATTTTACGGCCCAGAATATGGTCAGTCTTGGTAAATGCTTTGTGTACACTTGAAAAGATGGTGTATTCTGCTGTTGTTAGATGGAATGTTCTATAAATGTCAATCCAGTCAAATTGATTGATAGTACTATTCAAATGTACTATATGCTCATTTATTTTCTACTTATTCTACCACTTATTGAGAGAAGTATATTGAAATCTCTGACTGTAATTGTCAATTTGTCTGTCCTTGCAACTCTAGCAATTTTTACTGTCTATATTTTAAAGGTGCATAAATATTTTAGAATTGTGTCCTCTTGATTAACTGATCCCTTTCTAACTATAAAATGACCTTCTCTAGCTCTGATAATATCCTTTGCTCTAAAACCTACCTTGTCTGATAGTAACACAGGTACTTCAGTTTTCTCTTGACTAGTGTTAGTATGGTTTACACTATCCTATCCTTTTACTTTTAACATATAGTACCTTTATATTTAAAATAAATATTTTTTCTTTCCTTCCTTCCTCCCTCCCTCCCTCCCTTCCTCCTTCCTTCCTTCCTTCCTTCCTTCCTTCCTTCCTTCCTTCTTCCCACCCTTCCTTCCTTTCTCTCTCTCTTTCTCTCTTTCTTTCGGTGGAGTCTCACTCTGTCGCCTAGGCTGGAGTGCAGTGGCGCCATCTTGGCTTACTACAACCTCCGCCTTCTGGGTTCAAGTGATTCTCCCACCTCAACCTCCCAAGAAGCTGGTACTATAGGCGCAGGCCAGGGCCACCACGCCTGGCTAATTTTTGTGTATTTAGTAGAGACAAAGTTTCACCATGTTGGCCAGGCTGCTCTCAAACTCCTGACCTCAGGAGACCCGCCCAGCTTGGCCTCCCAAAGTGCTGGGATTACAGGCATGAGCCACTGTGTCCAGCCCTAAAATGAATTTCCTGTTGGCAGCATAGAGTTGCATCTTGCTTTTTGGGTTGGGTTTAGGTCTATCGTCTAGCTATTTCTTTTCTCCTTGTCTCATCTGTTCTGTCTTCCTTTCCTATGTTTTTCTGCCTTCTTTGGAGTATTTTTAAATCTCTTTTGTTGGCTTATTAGCTATAACTCTTGGCTGTTGGGGATTTTTTTAATGGTTGCTTTTGGGTTTATGGTATACATCTTTAAGTTATCACAGCCTACTTCAACTGATATTATAGTCCTTTATGCCTAGTAGAAGAACTCTACAATAGCATACTTTCATTTTTATCCTTTTTAGCCTTTGTGCTGTTTTTATCACCCATTTTGCTATTACAAATATTCTAAACCCCACAGTATGTTGTAACTGTTTTTGGTTTAACAGTCCCTTATCTTTGAAAGAGATTTAAATAATTTTTAAAAATTCATATATTTACCAATGTAGTCACTACAGTTTCCAGTATTGTTTATTTATTTGTGTCAACCGAGGTTTCCATCTGGTATTCTTTTCCTTCTGCCTGAAGAATTTCCTTTTACATTTCTTATGGTGTGGTTCTGCTGGTGGAAATTCTCTCAGCTTTTTTATGTCTGAAGATGTCTTTATTTTTGAGAGATGTTTTTGACGGGCATGGAATTCTAGATGGACTGTTTTCTCCTTCAAGTGCTTTAAAGATGTTGTTCCAGTCTTCTTGCTTCCATTGTTTCTGATGAGAAATCCATATCTTGATTCTTCCTCTGTATGTAACATGTCTTTCTCTAGCTGCTTTTAAGATTTTCTCTTTAACATTGGTTTTTAGCAAATTGATTATAATCTGCCTCACTATACTTTTCTGCATATTTTTGTGCTTTGGGTTTTGTTTTATTGTTTGCTTATTTGTTTGTTTGGTTGGTTGGTTTCTTGGACCTGTGGGTTTACAGTTTTCATTAAGCTTGAAAACTTTTTGGCTCTTATCCTTTCATATTTTTCTGTTTCCTCTCTCATTTGCTTTAGGGACTCTTTTAGGGAATCCAATATTAGGCTACTCGAAGTTGACTCACAGCTCGCTGACACTGTTTTCTTTTTCCCTTTCATTTTTGATGATTTTTTCCCCTGTGTTTCATTTTCTGAAATACTGAGCAGTTTCTATTGCTAGGGTTTCAAGTTCACTTAACTTTTCTTCTGCAATGTCTACTCTGCTCTTAATCCAATCTGGTATATTTTCATTTCTGGCATTGTAGTTTTCATCTGTAAATTAGAATTATGTCTTTAAAAATATTCTTCCATGTCTCTACTTAGCTTTTTGAACATATGAAATACAGTTATAATAGCTGTTTTAACATCCTTCTCTGCTAATTCTAATATCTGTGTCAGTTCTGGGTTGGTTTCAATTGATTGATTATTTTGTCATTATGGGTCTTGTTTTCCTCTTTCTTTGTATGCCTGGTAATCTCTGGTTATATGTTAAACATTGTAAATTTTGCCTTGTTGGGTGCTTGATATTGTGGTATTCCTGTAATTATTCTTGAACTATGTTTTGGGATGCAGTTAAGTATCTTGGAAACAGTTTGATCCTTTGTGTCTTGCTTTCGTGATTTGTTAGGTAAATTTAAAGTACTGTTTAGCCTAGGGCTAGTTACTTCCTCCTACTGAGGCAAGATCATCCTGAATCCTCCACCTAATTCCCTGTGAATTACAAGTTTCTCTTGTCTGTATAGTGGGAACAGGCACTATTCTCAATTCTGTGTGCATACCAGGTACTGTTCTCTCTCATTCTTTCAGAAGCTTCTTTGCCTGGCCTCAGATAGTTTTTTCTTATGAGTACAATCATCAGTATTCTGCTGGACACTTGAAGGAAACCCTGTTTAGATATCCAAAGTTCCCTTTCTGTTCTGCTCTCTCCTCTGGTATTCTGCCCTATGAACCCCACCCACACAGGGGTTGAGTTCCCCCACTGACCTCCACCTCCACCTGGAAATTCTCTCAAGGCAATTCACTGGGGGCAATCATATGGCTCTACGTATTTGTTTTCTGTCTCTAAGGGTCCCTGACTTTTTTTTTGCCTGATGTTCAAAGTCTCAAAAACTATTGTTTCATACATGTTGTCCATTTGGGGAGGGCATGTTTCTGGTGCGAGGATAAATGCAGTTTCTGTAACTTCATCTTGGCCAGAAGAGGAAGTCCTTACTTTCATTTTGAAATATATTTTTGCTGATTATAGACTTCTAGGTTGGAAGTTATTTTCCATCAGCACTTTATTTATTTTTATTTTTATTTTTGATGGGTACATAATAGGTGCATATATTTATGGGGTCTGAGATATTTTGATATGGCATGAAATGTGTAATAATCACATTGGGGTAAATGGCGTATTCTTCACCTCAAGCATTTATCCTTTGTGTTACAAAACATCCAATCATACGCTTTTAGTTATTTTAAAATGCACAATTAAATTATTATTGACTATGGTCACCCTGTTGTGATAGCAAATACCAGGTCTTATTCATTCTTTCTAATTATTTTTTTGTACCCATTAACCATCTGCACTCCTTCCCAACTCCACCCTTACTACCTTTCCCAGCCTCTGGTAAACATCCTTCTACTCTATCTTCATGAGTTCAATTGTTTTAATTTTTGGCTCCCACAAGTAAGTGAGAACATGCAAAGTTTGTCTTTTTTGTGCATGGCTTGTTTCACTTAATGACCTCTAGTTCTATCTATGTTGTTGTAGATAATAGGATCACATTCTTTTTTGTGGCTGAATAGGACCCCATTGTGTATATGCACCAAATTTTCTTTATCCATTCATCTGCTGATGAACACTTAAGTTGCCTCCAAATCTTGACTATTGTGAATAGTGCTACAGTAAACATGGGACTGCAGACATCTCTTTAAAATACTGATTTTCCTTCGGTTGAGTATATACCCAGCAGTGAGATTGCTGAATTTCATGGCAACTCTATTTTTAGTTTTTTGAGGAACCTCTAAACTGTTCTCCAACACCAACAGTGTTGCCCAATACCAACAGTGCACAAAGTTCCCTTTCTCCACACCCTTGCCAGCATTTGTTATTGCCTGTCTTTTGGATAAAAGTCATTTTAACTGGAGTGAGATGATATCCCACTGTAGTTCTGATTTGCATTTCCCTGATGAACAATGATGTTGAGCACCTTTTCATATACCTGTTTTCCTTTTGAGAAATGTCTATTCAGAACTTTTGCCCATTGTTAAATTGGATTATTAGATTTTTTCTTATAGAGTTGTTTGAGCTCCTGATGTATTCTGGTTATTAATCCCTTGTCAGATGGGTACTTTGCAAACATTTTCTTCCATGCTACTGGTTGTCACTTCACTTTGTTGATTGTTTTCTTTGCTGTGCAGAAGCTTTCTAACTTGATTTGATCCCATTTGTCCAATTTTGCTTTGGTTGTCTGTGCTTGTGGGGTATTACTCAAGATACCTTTGCCTACTCGAATGTCCTGGAGAGTTTCCCCAATGTTTTCTTGTAGTAGTTTCGTAGTTTGAGGTCTTAGATTTAAGTCTTTAATCCATTTTGATTTGATGTTTGTGTATGGTAAGAGATAGGCATCTAGTTTCATTCTTCTGCATATGAATATCCAGTTTTTCCAGCATCATATATTGAGAGACTGTTCATTCCCCAAAGTATATTGTGATGGTTAATACTGAGTATCCGCTTCATTGGATTGAAGGATGTGAAGTATTTTTCCTGGGCGTGTCTGTGAGCATGTTGCCAAAGGAGGTTAACATTTGAGTTAGTGGACTGGGAGAGGCAGACCCACCCTCAGTCTGGGTGGGTACCATCTAATCAGCTGCCAGTGTGGCTGGAATAAAGCAGGCAGGAGAAGATGCAAGGGCAGACTTGCTGAGTCTTCCAGTTTTCATCTTTCTCCCTTGCTGGATGCTTCCTGCCCTCGACCATCAGACTTCAGGTTCTTCAGATTTTGGACTCTTGGACTTACACCATTGGTTTGCCAGGGGCTCTTGGACTTTTGGCCACAGACTAGACTGCACTGTTGGCTTCCCTACTTTTGTGGTTTTGGGACTCAGACTGTCTTTCTTGCTCCTCAGCTTGCAGACAGCCTCCTGTGGGACTTCACCTTGTGATCGTGTGTGTCTATGCTCTTTAATCAACTCCCCTTCATATATACATCTATCCTATTAGTTCTGTTCCTCTAGAGAACCCTGGCTAATACATACATTCTTGACATCTTCTTTGAAAATGAGTTCTGTATTCTGTTCCATTGGTTTATGTGTCTGCTTTCATGCCAGTACCATGCTGTTTGGGTTATTATAGCTCTGTAGTATAACTTGAAGTCTGGTAATGTGATTCCTCCAGTTTTATTCTTTTTGCTCAGGATAGCTTTGGCTATTCCAGGTCTTTTGTGGTTCCATATAAATTTTAGGATTATTTTTTCAATTTCTGTGAAGAATGTCGTTGGTATTTTGATAGAGATTGCATTTAATCTGTAGATTGCTTTGGGTACTATGGACATTTTAACAATACTGATGTTTCCAATCCATGAACATAGACTATCTTCCCTCCCCCCCCTTTTTTTGGTGTGCTCTTCAATTTTTTGCATCAATATTTTATAGTTTTCATTATAGAGAACTTTCACTTCTTTAAGTTAATTCCTAGGTATTTTATTTCATTTGTAGCTATTGTAAATGGGATTACTTTCTTGGTTTCTTTTTCAGGTTGCTTACCTTTGGCATATAGAAATGCTACTGATTTTTGTATGTTGATTTTGTATCCTGCAACTTTACTGATTTATCCATTCTAATAGTTTAGGTGGAGTCTTTAGGTTTTTCCAAATATAAGATCATATTATCTGAAAACAAGGATAATTTGACTTCATTCTTTCCAATTTGGATGCCCTTTATTTCTTTCTCTTGTCTTATTGCTCTAGCTAGGACTTCCAGGAGTATGTTAAATAACAGTGGTAAAAGTGGGCATCCTTGTCATGTTCCAGGTCTTAAAAGAAAGGCTTTCACGTGTTTCCCATTCAGTATGATATTGGCTGTGGATCTGTTACATATGTCTGTCAGCACTTTAAAGATATCATTCCACTGTCTGCTGGCTCCTATTGTTTCTGTTAAAATGTATATTAAGTTTCTAGGGCTTTTGTAACAAAGTGCCACTTGGGCCTCTCTAGAGGAACAGTCTTGGGCCTTTGGCTTAAACAACAGAAATTTATTTTCTCATAGTTCTAAAGTCCAAGATCAAGGTGTTGGCAGGGTTGGTTTCTTCTGAGACCTCTCTCTTTGGCTATAGATGACCATCTTCTCCCTCCGTCTTCACACGGTCTTCTCTCTGTGCAAGTTTGGGTCCAAATCTCCTCTTCTTATAGGGACACTAGTCATACTGAATTAGGGCCCACTTTAATGACCTCATTTTAACTTAATTACCTCTGACAAGACACAGTCTCCAAATATAGCCACATTCTGAGGTACGGGGGTTAGGATTTCAACATATGAATTTGGTAGGGGGTGGGAGATACACAGTTAAACCCATAACAAAAAGTCAGTCATCTTATTTTTGTTCTTTTAAGATTGTTTACCTTTTTCTTCTGGCCTTTTTAAGAAGATTTTATATTTGACTTTATCTTCGGCAGTTTTACTATGATGTGCCAAGGTGTGGTTCTCTTTGCGTTTTTCCCACTTGGAGTTTGTTAAGCTTCGTACAAATTGTGCTCAGTCACTCATCGATTGTTTGGAATTCTCTTGTGTTCACTGGCAGCTTTGTCTGTGCCCCATTCCTTGGATTTTGCACACTCTGGTTCCCTACAGCTGGCTCCTTGACTCTCCCACTTCGAAGGTTCATCCCCTTTTAAGTACTCTAGGGACAGGCAACACTAACAAACCCTAGCATTTGGAAGCACTCCCATCTTCTAAACAATGGGATTTTGCAATGATTTCTTATTTAAAATAAAATATGCTTTTCTTCATTTAAAAGGGGTGCACTTTATTAAAAAAAAATTTGCAAGTGCAGAGTGTTTACAAGAAGGAAAAATAAATCATGACATAACCACTGCTGCTAGTTTTTGTTTGTTGTTTTTTGAGATAGGGTCTCTCTATGTTGCCCAGGCTGGACTTGAACTCCTGAGCTCAAGTGATCTTCCTGCCTCAGCCTCCCAAGTAGCTGAAATTATAGACATGCTCTGCTGCTAGTATATTGATGTATTTTCTCCTTGTCTTTGTTTTAGACATAGATTAAGCAGTCTTTTTAAAATACAATTTTATTCATGCCAGAAGTATAATTTTGTATTTGCCTTTTATATTTCATATTCTATCATTGTATTTTTCTATATTATCACAGGGTGTCTCGTATTTATTGAAAACTAAAAGTTGAACATTGTATTAATGTATTTTCTAGTAATTATCTTACTTAATCCTCACAACTATAATATGAAGTAGATACTATCATTATCCTTACTTTACAGGCAGAAAGTTGAGGCTTAGACAGGTTAAACAATTTGTTTAGGAATTGGTAGAGCTGGTATATCCAACCCAGATCCATTTGAGTTCAAAATACAGGCTTTTGACCACATTCTATACCACAGTAATTAAAAAAATTGTGACATAATTACATACAGTAAAATCCACAGATCCTAAATGTATAATTTGGTGACTCCTGACAAATGTATGTACCACACAACCACTTTTAGTGTATGCATAATTCTTCTCTGAGTCTTATTTGTGTTTTGTTTTTGTTTTGACAGAGTCTTACTCCATTACCCAGGCTGGAGTGCAGTGGCGCTATCTCAGCTCACTGCAACCTCCACCTTCCAAGTCCAAGCGATTTTTGTGCCTCAGCCTCCTGAGAAGCTGGAATTATAGGCGCATGCCATCATGCCCGGCTAATTTTTGTATTTTTAGTAGAGACGGGGTTTTGCCATGTTGGCCAGGATGGTCTTGAACTCCTGACCTCAAGCGATCCAGCTGCCTCAGCCTCTCAAAGTGTTGGGATCATAGGCACGAGCCACAGAGCCAGGCCATTACTTGGATTTTCAGCTTAGTAAATAAGAGCAGAACAATCCGTGCAGCACCCAATCTGTCCTCCACTCCAGGCTGCCCTGAACATCGCTCCCTAACCTTTCCACAATTTGGCAACTAAAAGGTAAACACTTGTATGGGGAAAAGAGAGTCATGTTTCTGGGAAGCCAAACCCGACTGCTTGGCTTTCCTTCTATCTCATAATGGAGACATTGGATGCCTCCTCCAGCACACAGGGGACGCCTTACAGATCAGCAGTGCCTCCTATTCATCTTTGCATCTTAAAAGCTAGCACAGCCTGGCACATACTGGAACCTAATAAATAGTTGTTGAATAAATAAAATGAGTATCTCCTATCTACTCTGCAGAAGGCACTGCTCTAAGTTTGTTCATATACAGTATCTTATTTAATGGCCACAGCAATCACAAGAGGTTGGCTTCATTATCTCCATTTTCACAGATGAGTAAATTGAGGCTCAAAGAGGGAAGAAATTTGCCTGAAGCCACACCACTAATAAGCTGTAAAGTCAAGATTTGACTCCAGATACAATATTTCTTTCCATTATCATTGGAATGCTTAATACCATAGTGTCATGTGGCATGAAAGTCACGCCATTTTCAAAACCAGCGACTGGGGCTATCCGTGCTAGGGTTGAAAGCAGACATTGAGTTTCCAAGGCAAGGACTATGGGTCTGACATCCAGGGAGGGGAGACAAGGCTCTCCCCCTTTTTGCTCTGGTGCTATTGCTATCTCTATCTTAGTCTTTGTGTTTGTAGAAGCCAGTGAGGTACAAAGAGAATTACAGCCTTTACATTCTAGGGCTTCTCAGAGAATGGGCCTGAGACCACCTGCATCAGAATCCCATGTATAAAAAATGCACATTCCTGAGCGTCCCTAGAGCTATTAAATGATATTTTCTAAGTATTGAACTCAGAATCTGCATTTTAACAATTTCACCAAGTGACTCTCATGAACACACACTTAAGTTTGAGAACCGTTTCCTTAGAAGAAAGGGTCCCTGATTAGAGCTGAAGGCCCAGTAGAAGCCCTTGTAATCAGGGACAGGTGTTCCCCGCTCATATTTGGGTCGCCAAGGCATATGAGGACCGCCCAGCATGACTGAGAGAGGGCCCTGGGCCTATCACATGTAATGTGCCACATCTCTGACATTTAGAGCTGCTCCATGCTGTGATATCACCAAATCAACAGTCCCATCTCAATTGACATTTGTTGGAAGCAAGATGTCATATGCTAATTACCAATGACACTGTCACTGGAAAACAGACCAGAGAAGTGGTGCTGGGTTCAAAGCACCAAGTTCATTTGTTTACTTTTCTTTCGTGCTCATAGAAATATTTTTTCATCTCCACCTGGCTTCTGGGTCGTGTCCTGGGGCCAGAGATTGATTGCAAGGGCAGAAAAGCGGGGTGGGGTGGGAAGTAAAGGAGGGAGGGAGAGACACTTAATAACTTTTCAAGAGAGGAAGTAGGTGGGGCCTCATGTTTTATCAAAAAAACCACCAGAGAAAAATGTCAGCTGTGGTTGTTTTGGGTAGAAAAGACTCAGGTTAATTAATGTTTCTTCTAACTTCTTTATATTTTCAGATTTTCTTCAACAAACTTGAAACAATAGTACCTAACATTTATTGTGCATTTACTATGTGTCAGACACTGTTCTAAGCACTTTATATAAATTAACTCATTTTGTCCTCACAACCACACTATTTTAACTCCTTCTTACAAATCAGTACACTGAGACACAGGGATGTTAAGTCATTCGCCCCGGCTACATAGCTAGTAAGCGGCAGAGGTAGGATCAAACAGTTTGGATCAGAGCCTGTGTGCTTAGCCTCTATACACTACTATATACCATCTGTATAATGTGAAAACATGAATAAAAAGAAAACCTTGTTATATAACTACTTAGTCACCTGCGCACTGTCCGTTTGAAGTGGGGAGGTAATAATGCCAACATTTGCCATGTACCTACTTGGGTCCAGCTAATTTACCTCCATGCACTCATTTGGAGCTACAGTCCTGAGTCGTGGCTACTCCCCACGTGGCTGCTGGGGACCCGAAAGCTGGCTAGTGTGACCTGAGATGTGCGCCTGTAGTCCCAGCTACTCGGGAGGCTGAGGCAGGAGAATGGTGTGAACCCGGGAGGTGGAGCTTGCAGTGAGCTGAGATCACCTCACTGCACTCCAGGGTGGGCGACAGAGCAAGACTCCATCTCAAAAAAAAAAACACACACTGGATTTCAAAGAGTTCATATATATATATCTCCCATTCATTCTTTAATTGATTACATATCTAAATGACAATATTTTGGGTATCCTGGGTTAGAGAAAAGATATGACTAAGGCCAATTTCCTTTAAAAAAATTTCTGTGACATGTAGGTACTACATTTTAAAAAATCACATATGCGACTTGTGTTTGTGGCTTGTGTTCCATTTCTAATGGGCAGTGTTGGCCTAGAAGGGAAGGGTTGCCCTCTGCCCCACTTTTCGTTGAGGACACTGAGTGGTTAAGTAACCTGCCAGGGTCCCACAGCTGCAAGGGGTGGAGCCAGGGCTGGCATCAAGCCTGTGACCCCACCTAGCCACACTGCTGTTCTTTCTGTCCTACTAAAGTCTTGAATCTGCAGTGGTCAGACAAGCATATGTGCTTGAAACAAGTCATGAACAAGGAGTTTGCACCGATCCCCTGAGTCACCTATGCATGGCACCTGCTGCTGTGAGGCGCCAGCTCCCGCTCCCAGGCTCTGTGCAGGGCATCCGCTGCGACGATGAGAGCCCACACACACTGAGTGCTCACCACCCGCCAAGCATGATGTGAGGCACTGTGTGTGTCTATCCTGATCTGATCCTCACACCGACCCCATCCAGCTGCAGTCAGCAGTCCTGGTTTATAGATGAGGCAACTGAGACTTGCAAAGATGAAATCCATTGCCCAGGGTTACACAGCCAGTATTCGGTACAGCCGGCTTGCAATTCTGACTTTGCCTGAGCTGTCTTGCCAACCCTAGACTTAGTGGGGAGGGTGACATACATGCTCAGGTGACGCTAACACAGTGTAGAAATGACTGGTGATCTAGTACAGGGCCAGAGTGAAGCAGACAGGTGCCCCCTGAACTAGTAGTACTGATAAACAAGGGGCACAAGAGAGCTAAACTAGAAAGTCAACGCATCCCAGATCAACTCGAGAGACCAGCTAACTTCAGGCTGCAGAGAGACTCAGCCACAACTTGGTCTATGTGCCAACAAGAGGAAGAAAGCCTCTGTGAGAGGGAGGGCCTCCAGTGCACAGTACAGGTCTCCCTAGGACTGAGAGGCAGAGCTTGAAGGTAGAGTGCATTCGGCGCTAGAATCCTTCTAGCAGGGTCTGGCGTGGTCAATCCTGGGATGAGGAAGGTCCTCTGGAAGGCTGAAGAGCCTCCGAAGTTCACACACCTCTGTTGTGAGGGTTTGTTGCACACTGGATGAGCAGCTGGCTTCCTGAGGGTTTGCTTCAGTGGCTGAGTCTATCTGTAGCCTGAAGTGAGCTTCTCTCTGGGGACAGAATTTATTGCTCTGCAGACAAGAGCATTCTGGACTCTGTGGCCGCCGGGTTTCTTGTGGCAAATGCATGCACGTCACTTTGGAGAATTCACTGGCCTTTGTCCTGGGCTCTCTCCCTTTGGCTTTGTCTCTGCAAATCTCAGACTATCTCCAGGTCTGGATCTTTCTAGAAAGGTTGCTTCTGTTTACTTGTTCCCCAGGTGCCACCACAGTAGCCCTGGACAGGTGGAGTCAAAAGTGGTGCTGAGCTGCAGGTGACCACCCAGGGTTTACTGCCCAGTTCCCTGGATGGATTCCAGTGGGTATTTGTTTGTATGTGTTGGTGGGGGCAGTGGAAGGGTTAATAATAGGAAGAATTCTTGCTTGTTTTGGGTTGGAGGAGGATAACTGTTTTTCTAAAAAATTAAAAATCAGTTTCTTATGCTTTTTGGTTTGATGTGAATCATTTCTTCAGGATCTTTTCATCTCAGAGAATTCACAAATTGAGGTTCTGGGCTTGACAAGCTGAGAAACAAACCCCAGGTTGAGGTTAAACTATCACGATAACATCACTCCAGCCAGCCAGCTGCTTTCCTTGACAACACCCTCTACCGGAGGGTTTCTCAGCCTCAGCATTTGTGACATTTTTGTCTGGGTAATTCTCGTGGAGGGTTGTCTTGTGCATTTTGGGGTTGTTAGCAGTGTCCTGGCCTGGATCCAATTGATGCCAGCAGCAATCCTCACCACTAGTTGTGACAACCAAAAATGTCTAGACATTGCCAATGTGCCTGGATTGAGAACTGCTGCCCTATGTATTCAAAGGTTCTTTCCAATTTCAACTCAGAGCAACTGCTATGGAAGTTCAAAAGAGAGAAAGTGCTTTTATCTGAATGTTGGGGGCAGGTGAGCAAAAGAAGCATTTTTTTTTTTTTTTTTTTTTGAGACGGAGTCTCGCTCTGTCACCCAGGCTGGAGTGCAGTGGCGTAATCTTGGCTCAGTGAAACCTCCATCTTCCAGATTTAAGCAATTCTCTGCCTCAGCCTTCCGAGTAGCTGGGATTACAAGTGCATGCCACCACGCCCAGCTAATTTTTGTATTTTTAGTAGAGACGGGGTTTCACCATCTTGGCCAGCCTGGTCTTAAACTCCTGACCTTGTGATCTACCCATCTCAGCCTCCCAAAGTGCTGGGATTACAGGCGTGAGCCACCACGCCCGGCCAAGAAGCATTCATTTTAAAATTCATTCATATATTGCATATGTAGAGCGTGGTTCAGGGCACAGGGATGGAGTCAGACCTGAATTTAAATCTTACTTCTCCCACTTATTAGTTATGCCATCTTCAACAAGTTACTTAACATCTCCTGGCCTTAGTTTCCTCATCTATAAAGTGGGAATAACAGCAGTACCTGGATGCAAAGACAAAATGAGATATTGAAAGGAAAGAGCCTGTAAGTGCTCAATACACATTGGGGATTATATCCTAAAAATCAGCCAAGGCCTCCCTGCTCCTCAAGATTTAGATAAGACAACCTTGAACCTCAAGCCCCAGGCCTGGTGTGGTCTGGAGCCCTGCTTGAGAGGAATTTCCAGGGGGATGTGTGGGCCACCCTGCCTTTACCTCTGGGCTTCTGTTTTCAAACATGTGTTTTCTGTTCTGCTCCATGGGAAGCAATCTCAGTTCTTCCCCTGATTTCCACCAAAACCAAGACAGAAACCAAATTAAAAGATAAAAATCCCCTTGCATAAAACATCCATGACTATGATCGATTTCGTGAAAATGAAGGGCTCAGGGGAGAGACCACATTGTGCCCTGATTGGACACACAATTGAATGTGCACATTGATCTTCCTGGCTTGAGAATCACATCGGGTGCCTTGCCATGGAGTCTCTTATTGAGGCATCATCCTAAGTGCCGTTTCTTCTTTATCTCTGTCTTCCTTCCTCACTGTTCAATCTTCTCCTCCCTCTCTCTGTCTCCTTCTCACCATTCAGGTGTCATCTTACATCAGCTTCTTAGATCCCTGACCTCATTTTTAGAGGTGCCTCTCTTCTTTCCCATTAGCCACTTCCTTTTTATTTTTTAATTTTTATTTTTTGAGACACAAATAATTTTTTTGGCAGGGGGACAGAGTCTTGCTCTATACCCCAGGCTTTAGTGCAGTGGCGTGACCTCGGCTTACTGCAACCTCCACCTCCCAGGTTCAAGCAATTCTTCTGCCTCACCCTCCCCAGTAGATGGGACTACAGGCATGCACCACCACGCCCAGCTAATATTTTTGTGTTTTTGGTAGAGAAAGGGTTTTGCCATGTTGGCCAGGCTGCTCTCGAACTCCTGACCTCAGGTGATCCACCCACCTCGGCCTCCCAAAGTGCTGGGATTATAAGCGTGAGCCACTGCGCCAGGCCCTAACATCCTTTTTCTATTCCAGCATCTGATCCAGGGTGTCATAATTAGTTGCCATATCTCCATAGGCTCCTCTTGGCTGTGACAGTCTCTGGGTAGAGGTGAGCCACCGCGTCCGGCCAAAAATATTTTTTAATTAGTTAATCAATTATTTTTTTTTTTGGCGGGGTGGGTGGTGTCTTGCTCTGTTGCCTAGGCTGGAGTGCAGTGGTGTGATCTCAACTCACTGCAGCCTCCCTGGGCTCAAGTGATCCTCCCCCCTCAGCCTTCCAAGTACCTGAGACTACAGGCACACTCCACCACGCCCAGCTAGTTTTTGTATTTTTTGTAAAGACAGGTTTTTACCATCCTGAGCTCAAGGGATCCACCCGCCTTGACCTCCCAAAGTGCTGGGATTATAGGAAGCCACCACGCCCAGCCCCACCAGCCACTTCCTATCATTTCATATCATTTTCTTTTCTTTCTTTTCTTTTTTTGAGGTGGAGTTTTGTTCTTGTTGCCCAGGCTGGAGTGATGCCACAATCTCGGCTCACTGCAAACTCCACCTCCCGGGTTCAAGCGATTCTCCTGCCTCAGCCTCCCGAGTATCTAGGATTACAGGCATGTGCCACCACACCTGGCTAATTTTTGTATTTTTAGTAGAGACGGGGTTTCTCCATGTTGGTCAGGCTGGTCTTGAACTCCTGGCCTCATGTGATCCACCTGCCCTGGCCTCCCAAAGTGCTGGGGTTACAGGCTTGAGGCACCGCGCCCGGCCGTCATTTTCGTTTCTTTATGACACTTAATACTACAGAAATCATCAGTTTACTTACTTGTTCAGTTGTCTGTTGCCTGTCTCCCATTCCTTACTAGAATGTAAGCTTCTTGAGAGCAGGGCTTTTGTCTATCTGCATGGCGCAGCACTCTTTTATCCAGAACTGACCACAGCTGCCTTGGAGCCAGTCTTCCCACTATAAGGTTAGGTCTGCAAATGGCGTCATGTTGACCTGATCCCTGTACCTTCATATCCTGCACAGGATTGAACAGGGATGTCTAACGCTCAGCTTTAAATGATTTGCCAACGTCGCCACCCCCTACCTGCCCCTTCACCCCCCCAACCACTTGATCCCTGCCTTCTGACTCGAGATGTTCAGTAAAGTGTGCTCTTCACTCTGGGGTGTGGAGGCTGGGGTGTTGTCTAATGGGGTACATGGTATACAGAAGGAGCGGCATGAATAGGATGCAGATATAGAAGTAAAACTGGGAAACTTAACACCCCTCCGGAATCCTTAAGGTTTGGAGAGTGCCCCTAGCTCTGCCCATACACGGGCTGGATCACTCTGAGAGCAGGATGCCTTAAGGACATCTAAGAAGCTGACATATGGTGACATGTTTCCTCAAGAGGATGCTCAGGGCCAAAACCACACAGTGGGAATATAGTCATGGGGGAGGAGGTCTTGGAAGAGGGTTGACTTAGCTGTCATGGGGCCCTGGTTTGCGGTTGTTCTAGCCCGGGGGACTCAGGCTGGCCAGCTTGGTGGAGTGGGTGGAGTGAGTAGGGTGAGCAGGAGAGCCTTTTCTAGGACTGCCACCAGGTGGCGCCCTAAGCCAAGTCCTGGAAGGCTAAGCAAGCTAAAGGGAGCTTGTTCTCCAAGCCACTTCCCAGGAAATGACTCAGGGGGGATGACTTCATCAGTGGGATGTTCCTCGCTGGGATCAGTGGGGCGAGACCCAGGAGCACTGCATCACCCCATTAGAGCTGAGCTGTTCTCAGGGTGATGAGTGCCATTGAGGGTGGTCTCTTGACTCATTCATTCTTTTTCTCATTCTACATTCATCAGCATTCTAATGAGTTACTGCAAGGTACAAGGCATTGCACCTGTTCTAGAGCAACAAGGTAAGCATTTCCTCAAAGAGACTCCTGTCCTGCTCCCTCTTGAGTTTGGGCAGTGTAGTGGGAGGATGAGAGTGAGGTCCAAAAACTGGTGTCTGAGCATGGAAAATGGGGGATGTAGATGATGCAATGGGGAACACCCTGGCTCAGCCCAGCCCACAGCTCTGTCTCAAACTCACTCCCAGAGTGCTGGGATTACAGGTGTGAGCCACTGCACTCGGCATAAGCTTTTTCTAAGCACATATCTTATCTGCCCCACAGCTGAATGGTAAAACAGGCCAGGTCATATCACATTCACCACTATCTCACCAGCTCCCACCCAGCCCTGCTTCCCCAGGCTTTAGCACGGTACCTTGGACATTAGGATGTTCAGTGAAGATCTGATGATGATGATGATGATGATGATGATGTTGATGATGATGAATCCGTGGGCCATCTGCAAGGAGGTGGTAGGAATGTGACAGAGGCCCTGCCTGGCAAGGTCTGAATACCACAGATATTACTAAAGATGTCAAAGGTCACTGAGGCAGGGAGGTGCATGACACTGGACATGAAAGTAGCCAGCAGCTCTCTTTTTGGAAGCAGCCATGTCTCAGGCAGCACCTGGCACAGAGAGGCCTCCCAGCAAAGCCATCGCCACCCTCATTTTTATTCTTGTGCCTCTATATTGCAGATGAACATGGATTACATTTATTGTAACACTATGGATCCTACTAGACAAAGACTTCACACTCATCTCCTACTGGTTTGAAATCTCCTGGTGATAGAAGGATACAAGACAATATCATTCCCTGGGTACAAGAATAGGTAATGATCTTCATTGTTTATTCCCTCATGTATTCATTCATTTGTTGAGTGCCTACTACACATCACCCACTCTAATAGGTAGATACTTAGATGCCATAATGAGCAGAAACAGATACGGCCTGTCTTCACTGAGTTTAAAATCTTGACAGACATCAACCAAATTATCATACAAATATAAAATGATGGCTGTGATTAGTGCTACAGATAGGCACATGGTGGCATGAAAGCATGTCACAGGAGGATTTAGCCAAGAAACAAGCCCCTCCTTCACCAGTATGGAAAGAAACCAGGAAACCAATATGGAAACAGATATCCAAGCAGATGTCCAAGCAGAGCTGAGACCCCCTGCTTCCACGCTGACTTCTGTCCCCCTAGAGGTTAATTGACTGCTTTGCATTTGGATTTGGGAGCTGTCATGACCTGAGGGGCAGCTAGAAACACAAACTCTATCACATCATGGATTTGATCAAATAGCAAGATACCTAATGGCCCAATGGACCGTCCAGGATTCACTAATCACCTGTTCTATCATTTCAAGTGGAAAGAAATTCTCCCTAATTTCAGGGAGATGAGAAAATAGGGAGATGAGAGTTTTAGGATGGCCAACGCATCCAGGTTTGCCCAGGGCTTTCCCAGTTTTAGCACTAAAAGTCCCACATTCTGGGACTGTTCTGGTTTTAGAACTGGAAGTTCTGCATCCTGGAAACTCCCTCAGTCCTGGGCAAACCAGGACATCAGTCATCTTAACGCTAGTCTCTGCCCAACACTGCTTCTCAGCTTCCTCTTCTGTAATATGAAGAAGTTCGACTAGAACAAGCGTTCTTGGTCCTGGCTGCTAATTAGAATAGGCAAGGAGTCTCTTTAAAAAATACCAATACTCAGGCTTTCCCGCCAGAGATTTGGTTGGTATGAGACCCAGGTGTCAGTGATTTGTAAAACTTCCCATTGATGGTTTTGATATGAGGCCAGGAATGAAAACCATTGCTCTAGTTAATCTAAAGTTTTTTTGTGGCACTCTGATTCTCATCTAGGGTGAGTTAGTTATATGTGCATCCATTAATTCATTTTTCCCCAAGCTCCCAGGGCTGGCTGGAGTTGCCATTGTTGTTCCTATTGATGACATAATATACTTCTTTCTCTCCTTCATTCTCTCCTTTGCTGCTCTCTCCTTCCTACCTCTTATTGCCTGAGCTTCTAAGGCTGCTTGTCTCCGACCATGATCACAAGGTCAGGATCACTTGGTGATGTCATTTCCTCTGTCTCATCTCTGTCCTGGCCTTCCCCTTCCCCAGTCTCTCTAACCTCCACTAGAGAAGCTAAAAGAGATCTCTGGGGAAAGAGCCAGGTGCTGTCCCAGAGAGTCCCTTCCTCGTCCTTCTTTCCGTGAAGGTCATTTCCAGTGTATGCCTCTTCCCAGGTGGGTTGTATTTGGGGGTCAGAGGCTGACCCTCCTTTACACACTAATGTTAGGGACTGGCACAGTCCATGCGAGGACCCAAGTCTGCCTAATATTCTGGGATTCAGCCTTGAAATCTCCACAGTGCTGATGGCAAAGGGGCTCGGTATATAGAATAAAGTTCCAAGAACTACAGTGCTCCAAGGCCTCCACCAAAAACAGACCTCTTCCTTTACATGAGATAGAAATGGCACTTTCATCCTCTCGGTTATCTAGTAAAACCTCTTGGAGTCTTAACATCATTTCCCTCATGTGATCTTGCAGCAAGTCAGGTCTACTTCTAAAACAGATCCATGGCTACCAGCCTGGCCAAAGCCCCCATCATCTCTCACCTAGATAATAACAGGGGCCTCTAAACTGTTGTCCCTGGTTTTCTCTGGTTTACGTCTCAGATATCTTTTAAAAACATAAATCAGGTAGTGCCATCAATGTAATTCACCATATCAATATACTAAAAAAAAAATGATCATCTCAATAGGTGCAGAGAAAGCATTTGACATATTTTAACTTCTATTTATGGTTTAAAACTCTTGGGAAACTATGAACTTCCTCAACTTGATAAGGGACATTTACATCTATGGCTAACATATCTCTTTTTTTTTTTTTTTTTTTTTTTTTTATGAGACGGAGTCTGGCTCTTTCACCCAGGCTGGAGTGCAGTGGCGCGATCTCGGCTCACTGCAGGCTCCGCCCCCCTGGGGTTCACGCCATTCTCCTGCCTCAGCCTCCCGCGTAGCTGGGACTACAGGCGCCCACCACCTCGCCCGGCTAATTTTTTGTATTTTTTAGTGGAGACGGGGTTTCACCGTGTTAGCCAGGATGGTCTCGATCTCCTGACCTCGTGATCCACCTGCCTCGGCCTCCCAAAGTGCTGGGATTACAGGCGTAAGCCACCGCGCCCGGCCGGCTAACATATCTCTTAATGGTGAAAGACTAACGACTTCGCCCAAAAATCAGGAGCAAGGCAAAGATGCCTGTTCTCGTCATTTTATTCAACATTGTACTAAAACCCTAGCAAGAAATAATTACATTTCAACTCAATGTTGTACTAGAACAGCAAAGTACTAAAAACAAATAAAAGGTATATATATTGGAAAGAAACAGGTAAAACTGCTTTACTCACAAACAACATCTGCATTTAAAAAAAAAACTCAAGGAATTGACAAAATAGCTCATAAGTAATTTTAGCAAGGCCGAAGTGTCCAAAGTCAATACGCAAAAATCAATTGCATTTCTAGCAATGAACAATTGGAAATAGATATTTTTAAAAATGCTATTTATAGTCACATTGACAAACATGGCATCTTTAGGGATAAATTTAACAGAATGTATATAAGAGCTATACACTGCAAACTACAAAATGTTTCTGAGAGAAATTAAAGAAGATCTTAACAAATAGAGAGATATACTATGTTCATGGATCATAAGACTCAATATTGTTTATTTCTCCCCATGTTGATCTACAGAGTTTTTGCAATCCTAATCAAAATTCTATTAGACCCTTTTTTGTAGACATTAACAAGCTCATCCAGCTTGGTGGCTCATTCCTGTAATCCTTAGCACTTACTAAAATGTGGATTCCTTATTAGAATCCTCATGTATTGTTCACCAGAATTTGTTCCTAATTTTTCACAAGATTTGTTCAGAACCCCCCAGCACCTAGCCCAGACCTTACATATAGGAGGCTCTCAAAATTATTTGTGGAAAATTTCCCCAGAAGGTTAACAGAGTTACCATATGACCCAGCAATTCCACTCCTATGAATATCCCCAAAAGAACTGAAAATATATGCTCATGCAAAAACCTGCACATCAATGTTGACAGCACCATTATTCATGATAGCCCAAAAGGGGAAACAATTCAAACGGACATCACCTGATGAATGGATAAATAAAATGTGGCATATCCACACAATGGAGTATTATCCACAGTTATTCACAATACAAAGAAATGAAGTACTGATACAAGTGTCAAGTCCAAGGGAAAAATTCTGCTTCACCCTCTGAAGTGTTGTTGAAAATCACTCACATGAGGCAGATTAATAGGAGAAAAGGTACATAAATTTATTTGACCATAGTTTTAGGTGACACAGGAGCTTTCAGAATGAAGACCCAAAGACACAGGGGAAGTTGTCCATTTTTATGCTTAGGTTCAACAAAGTATAGACAGCTGTGTGGAGAAATATGATTGGACAAAAAGGGTCTGATCTAATGCTAACAGACTGAGTATGGAAATCCAGCAAGGCTGTCCATCTAGATTCTTGTTCACCCCTTTGAGCATGTGTTCCTTCTTCTGGGTATGAGGGTCTGATGACCTACGGTCAGGTGAGGTAGGTCACATCATGTTTTATGGCCAGTTTTTACACTGGCAGTGTGGAGTTGGGGAGAGAGATTGATACTTTTAGGTTTTATGGCTGGCTTTGGAGAAAAGGGGTTTGGGTTTCTATGACTTACCTTGGAAAAGAGGGACTCCAGTCTCCACGGCTGGCCTCGGAGGAGAATGGGACTGAGAAACAGGAGGGCAGGAGCAGGTCAGAGAAAAACTTTTGTTTCTGAGGTCTTCATTTTGAGGTGTTGTTTTCTGAGTCCCAACATAAGCCACAGCACAGATGGACCTTGAAAACATGATGATGAATGAAAGGAGCCGGCCACAGAAGACCACACACTGCATGATTCCACTTACAGGAAATGACCAGAATAGACACATCTACAGGCACAGAAAGTAGATTCGTGGTTGCCTTAGGGCTAGGGGAGGGAAGCTGGGGAAGTAAGTGCTAAAGAGTAGGGTATTTCTTTTGGGAATGATGAAAATGTTCTAACATTTATTGTGATGGTCAATCTTACACAACCCTGAATATACCAAAAACCATCTAATTGTATACTTTAAATGGGCGAATGGTATGGTATGTAAATTCTATCTCAATAAAGCTGTTAAAATTTTATTGTGAAATGAATGAATGGATCTGCCCCTTCCAATAGCCTCCTGGCTCTAGAGGAGACACAGCAGGTGGCCCATGTCCGATGAGCTGGTCTCTGGACCTAGAAATGCACAATTGACAGATGGCAACTCATAGTATTTGTGAACATGCACTCTCCCCCTCTAAGACCTCAGCTCCCTGGCCTTTGGAAGTGCTGGGAGATGGTGGGAAGGGGGTCTTGGAGGGCCAGACAAGGTCCAGACTCAGGAAGCACTTCTGGCCATGTTCTCCCAGCTCTCTGCATCTAGAACAAAGCATTCTTAGTCAGCTGGGCTCACCCCACCCGGGGTAATTACCCTTGTTAGCCCCTCTGTGTGTGTCATCTGCACACATAGGTAATTAAACTGAATGAGGGACCATGACTCAGCTGCTCTGCCTCACACCAGCCTTGGCCCAGTGCAGACTGGGAGAACTGGCTCTGCCAGGCACTGGGGGTGAGTGGACAGCGAGGGCACCTGGTGCTGAGCAGAGGATCACGTAGTGGCACAGGAGGACTCTCTGGTCTTCCTCACTCCTCATCCCAAAACTGGAACCAAGAGCAAGTGGGTCCCAGGTGGGTCCAGGCAGGGCTGAAGATGGTTGGCTGGTTAAACTTGGGGTTAGCCTTGAGGCTCTAAACTCACTCCTATGCCACAGCCTGTGGTTCAGTGTTGAACCAAAGGAAGCTGGGGCAGCCTCAGACTCCGAGGCGTGGGCTGAGGCCTAGGAGGATAGACCAAGCACAGGAAGTGGGTCTTTAGAATCCTGGCCTCTCAAATACCCTGCCACAAGATGTCAGAGGACTGCTCTGGAATCAGAAGTTTAAGGGAACAACTGCTCAGAAGAGAGGATCTCTGAAATTCCTTCCAGGTCCCATGTTCTGTGCGTCCGATTGTTAATATCCGCTGCACACTTACTCTGTGTGACGGCTCTACCCACATGATCTCATTTCATACCCACATCCCTATACGGTAGATCCTGTTCTCCTGCCTGGATTACAGAGGAGGACATGGAAGATTGAGAAGTCGATTATTTGCTCCAAGTCACAGGCCTTCCATGTGGTGGAGCCTGTATTCAAATCCAGGTCTGCCTGACTCAGAGACCAAGGTCTCAACAGTCCATTGCCCATACTCCTTAAATCTATAATTCTAGAAATCCAGGCTCTCCTTCTGGTTACTTTGAAGAATGTATGTGTGATGTAAGAACCATCTCATGAGAGTAGAGCTGTGATTAATTCAATTAGGGTTATTTTATAGGACACAGTAATTTTTCTTTGTGATGAGAAGACCACAGGAAGCAATTAAGTTATTAAGCAACTATTGTTTGGTACGTAGTAGAGATTCAATAAAGGCTTATTTATTGAATAACTGATTGCTTAGATTTGTGCTAGATCTTCTGAGGGGATGCAAAAGAATTATATCAATCAATTAGCAAGTATTTATTGAGTGCATGGTATAGGCAAAGTACTGGTCAATGTTAACAGGCAGACCAGACTTCTTTGGATTTTTAAATTTTGGCAATTAATTCAGATAATAATACTGTCCAAATGGAATGAAATACATCTGTTAATCCAGCTTGACAGCAGCGAGTTTGCAACATTTGTTTTAGACTTTCTTAATATGTTAAAAAAAAGTCCAACACCCAAGGCTATTGAAAAAATTATGATTAAGTGAAAAATTGTATAATAAAGTTGTATAATGCCATACACTATCATTTTCATTGATGTTATCTCATTTAATCTTTACAACCTGAGATAGATGTCATTTTCCCTGTTTTGAGGATAAAGAGACTGAGATTCAGATAGTAAGCTTGTCAGGAATGTAATCAGAATTCCAACAGAAGGTGGAGGAACCCGTACGCTCTACAGCTTTTAAAAAAGCCGTCATCTGGTCTACACTCTGAACTATGATGTTATATTGCCTTACAGATAGGGAGTTGTTTCTAACAGAAAACCAACCATAGAGAAAATTGGAAGCTTGTCTACACAAAGCATTGTCAAGTAACCCTCTCCAAGAATCTCTGTGTGGATAGACCTTATTGAAAGCTTCATGAATTCTCTGGAGGACAGAATAACAAAAACATTTCCACATCTGAAGGTGATGTTGAGTTGGGAGATTGGATAGAGAGCACAGAGCAACATTAAAAGCAATTTCAGAAGTCAGACGGATTTGGGATGCTAACCCCATTTCCAGCACTTGTCAGCTATGTGGTCTTGGGAAAATTACTTACCCTATGTTTTTTCTTTTTCTCTTTCTTTCTTTTTCTTCTTTCTTTCTTTTTTTTTTTTTTTTTTTTTTTTTTTTTTGATGAAGTCTCACTCTGTCACCCAGGCTGGAGTGCAGTGGGCACCATCTTGGCTCACTACAACCTTCACCTCCTGGATTCAAGTGGTTCTCGTGCCTCAACCTTCCAAGTAGCTGGAATTACAGGCATATGCCACCAGGCCTGGCTAATTTTTGTTTTTTTAGTAGAGACAGGGTTTCGCCATGTTGGCCAGGCTGGTCTCGAACTCCTGACTTCAAGTGATCCACCTGCCTCAGCCTTCCAAAGTGCTGGGATTATAGGCGCGAGCCACAGCACCCAGCCCCAGTGTTCATATCTTCACGAGTGTTGTATCTATCACAGCTATGAAGGGACTCTGAGGCTGTCTGGAATGTACCGTTAATGTTGTGAAGGGCATAGCTTTGGAGGTACTTTGCTGCGAGGCTCAGCCAAGCCACCAGCCTTGTGGCTTTGAGCAGGTTGCCCAGCCTCCCTGGGCTTTAGCAAGAATGTTACTTGTCCTATGTACCTTGGAGGATTGTCCTGAGGACCAGATGAGATAAAGGAAGGGAATGTGATATTACAAGTCTTAATATCACACTGGAAGGTATCACTAAATGTCGTCTGCTGGAGACAGCCTCCTGGTCCTGTTTGCCTGTGGGTCTGACTCAGTGTGTATAAGCTTCTCTACCCAGGGCCAAGTCAGATTAAGTGAGGTCAAAGGATGCAGAGTGGCATAGGCTCCTCCCGAGAGCTACAGCAGGAATATAACACTTGGGTTAGGAAATGACCTTGGAGTTTGTTCCACTTTTCTATGTGCACAGAAAAAAAAATCATATTCCTTTAGATGAATTTGTTCTAAGCAGAAAAGTCTTTTGAAAGCTGAAAAAGCAGAAAGGCTCATGTTTTCTTTCCAAATTCTAAAATACTGTAAAAGAAATGAAATCGTGTAGCTGCATGCTCAAAGATCTGAAATTTATTACGTTAACTAGGCTTGAAGTCTGGGTAACTTTGTATGCTTCTTAAATGATTCACATTCGAAAAGCAAAAAAAATCAAAATGCATAAAATTTCCTTTTCACTGAGCAAACAATATAAGTGTCTGTCTTTGGGTGACAGTTGACAAAACACAGCATGATTAATCTGGGGACCTGCAGGAGTTCACCTTCGGTGACTTCACACTCATCACCTGCTCAGATAAAAACACATCTGTCTGAAGCAGCTGAGAAATGAAACTGGGAAAAGAAAGGCATCAAAATCAAGTATTTCTTTTCAAATACTGTGAGTTGTAAAGAGAATAGATAAAGGTTCTAACAAGAATGTACGGATTTAACATTTTAAATTTTATTATCAAAACAGTAGATTGACATTAAGAAAATTAAAAAATACAATGACTCATTATACCTCTCTATGCCAGCTGACACTGTTATGGTAAGAACATAGATGTGGAGACAGAAAACATAGCTTTAGAACAAATCAGCGTAATGAATGTGAGAATTAGCTCTGTCCTTCATAAACTGTGGACGCTGGGAAGTGTATTTCTTTGTGTCTTTGCTTCCTTGTTGGAAGATGAAGAGGATAATAAGAACTGTATTCGAGTGTGCTCAGAGGACAAAATGAAATGATATATATGTGCTAGCACTTTGCAAATGTGAGTTATTATTTCCTGGTGTTCTTTTTATTTTTATCCATGAAAAAAACATGTCGTTTCTCCTTATAATTTTTATTGATTGCATCTTGCACCTTTTTTGCCTTCCCTCTGGTTTTGACCATTCTTCTGTTCCTGTCTTTCTGGGCCGTGCTTAGGAGCATTTTCTTCTTTCTCAAACTGTGACTCTCTGTACCCCCCTCAGATTTTCTGTTTCACAGTTCTTTGACAAGGAGCTCCAGATCACCTGATTACCTTTGTTGACTTCCTTCTTTTGTGCCAAATCTTCCTACTTGGAGACCTCTAGTCTCTCCAGAGTTGAAAAGGACCTCACTTTTTAAGATGAGAAAGCTGTGGTCCAGGGGTCACCTGGGAGGAAGTTGCCCTGCTTAGAAGTAACAATCTCAACAAAAGCCCAGGTCTGAAGTCTTAGGCCAGATCTTTCTCCACCAAATCTCTAGCAAAGGACACTTCTCTTTGGACTTCAGATCCAAAGCACATATCTTGGCCAGACACGGTGGCTCACACCTGTAATCCCAGCACTTTTGGAGGCCAAGGTGGGAGGATCATTTGAAGCCAGGAGTTTGAGAACAGCCTGGGTAACAAGGTCAGACCCTATCTCTACAAAAAAAAAAAAAAAGAAAATTAAATTAGCTGGACATGGTGGCCCACACCTGTAGTCACAGCTACTTGGGAGGCTGAGGTAGGAGGATGGCTTGAGCCCAGGAGGTTGAAGTTGTAGTGAGCCGTGATTGTGCCACTGCACTCCAGCCTGGGTGACAGAGTGAGACCGTCTCAAAAAAAAAAAAAAAAAAAAAAGCACATATTTTAATACTCTTCTCTCTTGCTCAGAGTCCTATTTGCTGTTGAAACCATGACCACGTATAGTATATATGTGTGTGTGCGTATATAGTGTGTGTGTGTGTGTGTGTGTGTGTATAATCATATGTGAGCACTAGGTACCAGGTCCTGTGCCGAATGTGTTATACAAATGATTTCACTTAATGGACAGAAATACTCTAAGAGGAACCATTATCCCCATTTGATGGATGAGGAAACTGAGGTTCTGAGATGGCCATTAGCTTGCTCAAGGAACATAGAGGCGGTACATGGCAGAGCTGTGATTCCACAGCTGTCTGACCTTAAAGTCCCTTCTACAAACCATTCCACACTCCCCGCTCTGAATGTCCCCTTCCCGGGCCTGTCAAGCGCCCCCTGGCAGCCTAGAACAACAGGCTGTCTCTCTGTCATTCGTGTAGCTTCTAGAATCTTACCTTCTACTCCAGAAAGCCTTCTCCGATGGTTCGAGGGGAGTTAAAGATGGTCCCGTCTGAAGGTGGGATTCTTGCGGTCACAGTAGTCAGCGACTCTCACCCTCGCCTGCTCTGTGAATGTTCAGCTCCAATGTGTGCGGGTGGGACCCATGCTTGTCCCTGCCAGGCTTAAGCCCTGTCCGTCAGCATCACGGGTCTGTCTGCAGCTGCCTCATTTCTGTGGAAAAATTAGCAGCAGCCCACTGGGTATTTCCAGCGAGCAACGGCGGGTTTTACGTAAGGAGTCAGAGTAAGCACGTTAAACATGGCTGCGGCCGGCACTTCAGGACGGCTGTGGCCTGTGAGCCTTGTTTTGGAGAAATTCGCTGAGGGAGGGGTTGGAACCACCTCACAGCAGGAGCAAGCGAAGGAACAGGTGGGAAAAGTGCAGACGCAGAGGATCACCGAGCTGTCGCCCTCGAGTGTGAAAAGGGCTGTTTTGGGGAGGTGGGATTTGACTTCTGCTGTGGGTCCCCACACAGAGGAACGAGGAGCTACAGTCACGTGGTCGGGGTGAATTACAAGGAAAAGCAGCTGTGTCAAATCCTTGTTTGGAAACAGGTGGTGCCCAGTCAGTCAGAACTATCCCCAGATGGAGCGATCTGGGCACAGGCCGGGCAGCCAACCAGGCAGGGGTGCTGCAGAGGGTCCACCTGAGAGGGCTCGGCTGCTCTTGCCAGGGAGGTCCTGGAGGGCAGGGGCAGCCTCCTCCACTGCCCACTGCCCACTCTTCAAGGGGGTAGGGGCCAACTTGACTGAGACTGCCAGGGTCCTGCCAGAGGCTTCTTATCTAGTTTATCCCATCTAATCATGGATTTATTTTATTTTGTTTTGTTTTGTTTTGTTTTGTTTTGTTTTGTTTTGTTATGTTATGAGACAGCGTCTGGCTCTGTTGCTGAGCCTGGAGTGCAGTGGTGTAATCATAGCTCATTGCAGCCTCAAACTCCTGGGCTCAAGGGATCCTCCCATTTTAGCCTCCTGAGCAGCTGGGACTACAGGCATGCACCACTGCCCCCAGCTAATTGGACTGATTGATTGATTGACTGACTGATTGTAGAGAATGTCTCACTTTGTCCAGGCTGGTCTCAAACTCCCGGCTTCAAGCGATCCTCCTGGCTCAACTTCCCAAAGTAATGGGATTATAGCCGTGAGCCACTGCACCCAGCCTTTAATCATGAAGTGTTGATCATGCAATGACAGGAATGCCGATTATCAGAAGAAGAGCAGGGTTTGTCCCACTCTGCCCCCTGTTGTCCTGAACAAAACACAAAGGGGCAGTAAACTCCATGACTAAGAGAAACCTTGTGGCCCCTGCATTTAAGATCCTAGACTGTCTGAACCACAGGCCTGCTGGGGAGTCATCAGGTGGTCTTTTGGTTTCCTGCCCACACTTATTTTCTGGCCTCCCCTTCTGGGTGTGCCAGTCGTTTCTCCCTCCTCTTTCCTCTTTATAGAGGGGAGAAGCCCAGTATCTGCTGGAAATAGGGAACCTTAGAGTTGCCCTACCAGCAGAGTCCCCTGAGAGCCTCCCTTAGAGTTGCTGAGAGGCTAGTTGGGGATCAGGGACTCTGTATGGACTCATGGGCTGTTTTCTCTTGGCTTGAAAAAAAAAATCTCTCCACATGATCTGGCCTCCTCTTATCGTATCCAGATGACCTAGCACCTGATGTGAGTCCTGGGGCAGCGGCCCTGCTGGGCTGCACTCAGGGTTCAGCATTAAATCTTAGGGGAGATTTAGATGAGATTCCAGAAAATGGAAAATTAACCTCTAGGGACAGGAAGCAGATCAGTGATTGTCTGGGGCTGGGATGGGGTGGAGAATTGACTGCAAGAAGTGGGAGGAAACTTTTTGGGGTGATGGGGATGTTCTAGATTTTGATTGTCATAGTGGTTACACAGGTGTGCACATTTGTCAGCCTTCATTTAATTGTTAACTTATTATTGATGCATTATTAATTTAAAAAAACAAATCTTAGAACAGATTGGTAGCAAGTGCCATGTTCAACAAATGGTCAGGCAGGCACCAGTTTGCTTAATTCTGAGGACTCTTGTTCAGCCACAACAAAAAACATATAAGCCATGCAGATTCATGGAAGACGGAAAATGAAGTAATATGGCACAAAAAAGAAGGAACTCAGGGTGGATATTCACAGTGAAGACAACAGCTCTCTAGGGCTCAGGTCTGCTCTGTGCAGAGGGAGCTCACCCCCTGGGAAGAGGCCTTCCTTGCTCTTGGTTGGCCCGGATATTTTAAGCAGCTGGGACAATATCCTGCAGAAAGTAGAAGGAATAATCACAAGGAAAAATGGGGCCCTGCTAACATGTGAGTAATAAAAAGGGGAGACAAAATCCAGATGGAAAGCTGATCCTGTCTTTACTTAAAATTCTGATATTTTATTCACCTTAAACTTTTCCCATTAATGCAGATTTTTAAAATAGTTCATTAAAACATGATTTATCTTGATTATTTGGGCACTCTCTTAAATCGTGCAGCCTGGGCAAGTGCCTCACTTGATCACTGATGTCCAGCCCCAAGGGAAAAGCAGGAAGCGAGAACCAGCCTCTAGTCCAGAGAAATCAACGGCGATCAACCTCTGCAGGCCTGGAGTGGGGAGAGGCACGACTAGGACCACAGCCTGGAAGCACCCAGGACGGCCCTGGAAGGACCCAGGACAGCCCTGGAAGGCTAAGTGGGGTGGGAGAGACCTGCCTGGGGCTGCAGCTGAGAAGACTGCTGGGCTTGGAGGGTGGGGCAGTACAGACCATAGGAGCATTAGGTGTGCTGGGCCCAGGGGTGGCTCCTGGTGACTTACCCCCTTGAGGGTGGCCCCAGTGTCTCCCCTCTGCCACACCGAGCCTTTAAGTATGTAGTTGGTTTCTTGGCTGCCCTCAGGCCTGGAGGGAAACCCACCTATTGTGCCAAGAGTGGTGGAGAAGCTCAGAAGTGGGGTGCAAAGTGGGGAAGGGTAGGCAAGGGCTCCAAGCAGGGAGTTGGGAGGTGATTCAGGGGTGAAGCTGCTGAGAGGCTCAGGAGGGAGGAACATGGGCCCAAGGTGGGAACTCCAAGGAAGATAACAAGGCTGGGAATAGAAGGCCCAGAGCTCTGTTTCCCAGGCTGGAGCCCCAGGAAGGAGCTCCCAAGGCATTGGGGTAGTGGTGGCTAGAACAGCCATGGAAGCGGAGAGCTAGGAGTTTAGTCTCAAAACAGTAGTGAGATTTTCTCAGTCCTCACTCTCCTGGCCAGCTGCCAGGAGATGTGTGCTTGTTTGCATGGCTGACATTTTTCTGTAAAACTCCCTCCACTCCACATGGAAATGACCCAGGTAGGAAATGACCAGGGTACAAATGGGCCTGATGGCAGGCCTACACTCTCCCTGGGAGGTTGAGGGAGCAGAAAGTGGGTCCCAGGTGCTGCCGATAGCCTCTGGGTGTGGAGTAGCCAAAGGTGGGCCTGGCAGGCATCTTTCCAGAAGGCAACCAGGGAGCTGAAGGGAGAAAGCCAGGGACCAAGGCCGGAGAGAAGGAGGCAAAGGAAAGGGTGGGAGTCAGAGAGAGCCTGGGATTGTACAGTCAGGAGGACAGCAAAGGAGGCCGGGAGGAGGGGGCCAGGAAAGGGCCTGGCCAGGGTCAGGTGGGGAAGTCAAAAGCAGTGCAGGCCTCCAAGTCCAGCTCTGTGGGGGAAGCATCCAGGTCTTGTGCTGCCCCAGCACCTTCACTCTGGAAATAGGAAAACCACCAGCAAGGAATTTCATGCCTCAGTGTCCCCCCCACTGCCCGCCCCAACACATCAACTGTGTGTTCTCCCAGGGCAGGGCCCCTGCCTTTCTGCTCTTTGCCCACCGCCCTCACTCCCTAGCAGCCACCGTGGGCCTGGTGCTGAGCAGTCAATGCTTGCTGAACTGGACTGCCCTTGGCGGGGATGTCACACGGGTCAGACGGCTTGGTCAGCGAGGACTCTGGGACAGGCCAACCTGTGTTTCTGATGCAAACCAAGGAAAAGAGCAAGAGGTGAAACTGACATTCCTTCCCAGCCTGCCCAGCGCCCCGTGCCAGGCACTTCCTCTGGTTCCATGTGTTCTCCTCATTTTCCAGATGGTGAACCTGTCAGGCCTTGTGAGTTCCCCTCAGAGTTAGGGTTCTTATTCCCCCCGACTCGCCCAGACCCCTGAGCCTGAGCTCTTTCCCTAGGTTGGTGGGACCTTCAGGGAAGGAGGCTGAGGGTGCCCTTCGGAGAGCAGTGGCCTGCCTGGGGGATGAAGTGGAGGCCCTCAGATCTGGCTTGGGCGTGCCAGGGCTCAGTGGCAGCCAGACAGGGGCTGGGCTCCCCCCTAGGAGAGAGGGAGAGGAGGAGCTGAGGCCAGGAGGTGGGTATCTTCTCAGGAGGATGGATGGGAGGGGTCCCTTTGTCATGGTGGGCCGGTGGATGGGGCAGGAAGGGGATGTGGCCTGTGGCTGAATTCTGCTGTCTTTGAAAGCCGGGGAAATGGCTCCCACAGTAAGCCAAGATGAGAGAACTCTAGGGTTCCTGCCTGGGCCCTCCAGGATTCTCTCCTCCAGCCTCTTGCCTCTGGGTTAGATTTCCCTCAAGACACCCTAAGCTGGGGTACAGTTTCCACTGTGAGCTAGAAGTTTCCGTTTTCTTGAATGTAAATGGGGGAGGATAGTAGTCACTTCCTTTCAGTTTTTGCTCAAATGCTACCACAGAGAGCCCTCTCTGACCATCCTGTTCCCAATTGCCAGGACTCCACCTCCCCTGCCTTCTCGATCCTTTCGCTGCTTTACTTTTCTGAGCGGCACTTCTCACTTTCTAGGAGGCTGTGTAACTGATTTATTGATTTTTGTCTGCTTTTTCCCGCCACCCCCAAATACTAGAGCCATAGGGTAGGAACCTTTGCCTATTTTGTTCCTGTGTCCGCAGCACCTAAAGTAATGCCAGGAACTTAATACATATTTGTTGAATGAACACGTGAAGGATGCATGTGAAGTGTTTCACAGGATTCTTGGAGTCTTAAGATTATTGCTGCTGCTGTTGTTTGCTGTGTGACTTGAGCAGATTCCTTAGCCTCTCTGGACCTCTGTCTCGCTGTCTGTAAAATGAGAAGAGTGAACCACTAAAGATCTGTGAGCTTCCTTCAAACTCTAAAAATCTTGGTGCCTCCGAATGCTCAAGAAAGTTCTTCCCAAACCTCACCAGGAACTCCTTTTTCTTTTTTGCAGTTCTCAGCAGCAGCTCAGCTGGGACTTAGCCGGAGGCTATGAGGACTCCTTTTGCTATAGCCCTTCCTCTACTTCTTTTGACTCTGAGGATCAGAATAGGGTATAGGTTTGGGATCATGAGTCAGCCGAATGTTTCTTGGAACAGTTACCATTCAGATAGTTATGTTTTATTTCATTGACTTTGATGTGTTGCTTCTAGCACTTTATTGTTTTCAATAGAGGGCAATTCATTATGTGCATAATTAAAGGTCATTTGATTTTCATTTGTTTGTTAAGAGTTTCATAAAAACAAACAGAGTTCAGGAGAAAGCAATTGCCAGACCATGCGCCCAGAGACCATGTGCCCTGATTTGGGATTTGGACACCTGGTCCTTGGAGATGAAGGTTCCCACTGTCCTGCCATAGGTGGGGCTCTGTCCCTGGCCTGGAACGTCCCCTGTGGGGATAGGGTCATCTCTCAGAAGCCTCTGGAACATCTGTTTCACGGGCTCAGGTCAACAGGACCAAGACCATCCTCTCAAGGCTCTGCCCTTTCTCTCAGGGCCCCTCTGAGGAAGTAGCTCAGAACACTCCTCTGCTTCTGTGGGGGCAGTTTCAGGAGTAAAGGCAGCTTCGGGTTCCGGTATTCGGAATTCGGTATTCGCTGAGTAACTGGGATGGCCTGGATGAGGGGCGGAGGAACAGGTCTGGCTAGTTCTGTGTTGTTTATACTGAGGATTACTTCACACATCCCAACTGGCTTCCCCGCCCCGTTTGGTGGGGGCTGGCCCTTGGCCCTCCAACTCCTTTACCCCACATGCCTGGGAAGCCAGGGGCCAAGATGGATCTTCTCCTCGACATCAGCTAAGCCTGGAGGACTCTTCCCCTCAGAGACCATGGAGAGGGACAGCCACGGGGTGAGTGTGACCTCAGGCCTCGGGCCAGATCCTCCCAGCACTGAGGAAGCAGGGCTGAGGCTGGGAGACAGGTGGGACGGCCACCTCTGTGTTTCAGGTTTGGGGGAAACTGGCTGTGCCTCTTCTAGTTTGAAGCTACTTAGGATCAAGATCTCTTGGTCTTCTTTTAACATGGTTCTAGAAAGAGCCCCTGGGAGGAGAAGCTGCTGGGATTTGGGGTCTGGCTGGTGAGCATCCCAGGGCTGCGTGGCTGAGTCATGGGTTCCTGCTCTGTAGTCTGTGAGCACTCCTGCCAGGCATCCATGCTGTTACAGCACCAACTTGGCCGATTGGGAATCCAGGCTAATCTACTTTAATCTCATTTTTGCTGGTTGGAAAATCAAAAGCATTCTAACTGCAATTTGGGGACACCTTGTCAAAATCCCTCACTACGCTCCTAAACCTTCCCAGAAAACTGTGACTTTCTGGGTGCATTCAAGATTTTCAAGGGGATGTTTCAACCTCCCTTGGTCACTTCCTTTTGGGCTTAATAACTTTCATGCTTGGGAAGTGCTTCTTGATGTTTAACCACAAGTCCTGCTACCACTCAAGTTCCTTTCTTCTGCTGCTCTTGGGGTGGGAGAGAGCAGCTGGCCTGTCCTCTGTGGAAAAGCCAGTCATACACACATGAAGGCTTCCAAAGATCTTGTTCTGCTGTGCCTCCACTTTCTTTTCTTCCAGGAAATCCCTTTTGTGCTCTCATTTCTCCTTTAGGTCTTGTTTTCTGCCCCTCTCCAAATTCTCTGTACCTTACCAACATGGTAGCGCCTGGGACTCTGGGAAGAATGGGCTAGCACTGGGTTTGGGAAAGATCAGCTCATCCTATGTTCTGGCTTATAGTTGGCTTGTGGTCCATTCTGCACCCACAATGTGTTTCTGCAAATTTTACCATCATTTTTTCCCACCATTCTTCCAGCCCCCTCTTGACTTTTCTTTCCCAGGCTGCCTCCCTTGCCGTCTGCTTTGGGCTTCTTCATTCATGTCTCTACCTCACCAAAGTCACTTGGCCTTAGGCCTTGGGGGGTTATCAGAGCCTCTTACTGTTGAGCAGTGAGGGGGGTACACAGGGGCATGCAGAAGGTGAATTCTTAGTCACAGCCATGGGGCATCCTCCTTGGCAATATGCTGGGAGCCTAAACTAGATGGTCCCTAAACCCAAGAGTGAGAAGGGCTGAGCTATTCAGATGGTGGCCATGCTCCCATTGGAAATGGATAGGCCATCTCTGAGACAGGGTGATGGCACGATATCTTCCCAGGAAGCTCATCTCTTCAGAGTCAGGGACCAACATGAAGGTTGCTGGAGGGATACAGGACAGAGAACAGACTTCATTGGGGAACTCCCAATTAATCTATGAATTAAGTGTCAAATATTATGATAGGTGCCATGTTCATTCTGAAAAAAAGATTGTCCAAACTTCTCTTGGAATGGAAGAATGGAATCATTACATCCTTATTTAAGGTTCTTAACTTTACTCCCCTATTTAAGATGGAACTCTGAGAGAGTGAGCCTATAGTTGGGGCTCGTATTCCCATCTGCAGCAGGTTTCTTAACCTCGATTAAATAGGAGTGGGCTGGGAGAAGCTGGTCACCTGAGCTTGTGCCTTCTCCCTGAGGGCTTTATTGCAGAGAGATGCATTGTGATTTCTGTCCCTCACCTCCAAAATGTTGTGAGGAAGATGGTGTCCAGTGGGCTTGAGCCTGCTGGCAGTCTTCTGGCAGCTGCTGGATCTTCAGAGGGATCTTGGAAAAGAGGTGGAGAAGGGTCTCAGTTTCTCATATTCAAAAGAAAGTTGCATGTTGTTGTGGACAGAGAACTGACCATGTTCCCTGTCAGCTTTGGGCAAGCCACTTCACCTTTCTGTACCTTAGTTTCTTCATCTGTAAAATGGAATAATAATACTACTCTCAAAAGAAGAATGTTGGACAAACTAAATTTAACAGAGTTTAATTGAGCAAAGAATGATTCTCAAATGGAGCAGTCCCCTGAAGGAGAATAGATTCAGAGAGATTCCTACACAGCTGCGTGGTCGGGGAGGATTTATGGACAGAAAAAGGCAAGTAGTGTATGGAAAACGGAAGTGAGGTACAGAAATAGCCTTATTTGAACATGGTTTGAACAGTTGGCTGCCTTTGATTGGGCGAAATTGGTGATTGTTAACAAGAGTAGCTTACAGTCTGTTTACACGTCCATTTGAGTAATAGTTCATTAAGTACAGAGAAACCTTTTGATCCAAACTTAAAATATGTAAAGAGGCAGCTTTAGGCTAAGCTTAATTTAATAATACCTACCTCAAGGAGTCTCAAAATAGTGTCCTTCCCATAGTAAGGCTCATTTAGAATAGCATCTGGCATAGAGAGATAGAGATAGATAGATAGAGATAGAGTCACAGAATGTTGAAATTTATCATCACTGCCTAGAATTTGGGGCGGGCTTCTATAAATTTGGACAAACATCTTCTCCCTGTGCCTCAGCTTCCCCACCAAAGAAGAGGGTGGGACAAATTCCCCCCCGAGGCTCCTTTCTGGCTCCCTGACAGTCTGGAATTACATAGAATGGGATGACAGGTGCGCCACACCAGATTTGTTCTTGACAGTGCATATTTTGTACTTTTTCAAAATGGGTCACATTTTTAATTCTCAGAGCAGTGCAATGCTTATTAAAGAAAGACTGAATTAGACCCATTGATGAAGCAACATTCCTTTGTGGAGTGGATTTTCTTATACCGGGCCTTCTTCAAGTGGAACAGGTTCCAAATTAGCCCAAGGCCGCAGGTGCTAGGGACTGGTGAGAACCGTCTGGGGGCCCAGCGCTGATCCAGGATGAGGCACCCTTTCCAGAGGGTCTGGGCAGTTCCCGAGATGGCTCACCAGTGGGCTCAAGTCACTCTGCTGTGTCCCAGCCCCGTCCCAGCCCCAGGCACCCCAAGGACCCTGGCACCTGCCCTATGCCCCTGTAGGTGTGCAGCCCTCACCTCGTCCTCCAAGGGCCCTGGTACCTGCCCTATGCCCCTGCAGGTGTGCAGCCCTCACCTTGTCCTCTGTTTCATGTTGTCATTGGTGCGGAGCAGACTTCCTTTGGCACAGCCACCTTGCTTTCCCCTGCGTTGTCCCCTGAGACTTGGCAGATGTGAGTGTAAGCATGTGGGAGTGTGTGTATCGGGCCCTGGGCTGGGGAGCTGGGTGGGAAGGACAACTGATGTAACAATGGCCACTTAGCTTAAGTGTCTTGTTTTGGCCAAACAGCTTCCTCTTGGTATAGCAACAACGAGGGTGGATGTGCCTGGCCAAGTGGGCAGGGCACTGGTGACACAGGCATGAGGGAAGCCACCACAGGGAACCCTGGCTTTAGCAGTCAAGTGGAGGCCTTGACAGCACCAGATGGGGGTTGGTTTCCCTAGGAGGGAAGCAATACCCAAAACTTTAGAGGGGCCCCCATTATGTACCAGCCCTGAGTGTGTCACTACCCTACGACTGGCAGCAAGAGAAGGTACAGACACAGGGAAACACTAAGGCAGCATGTTCCTGGGCAATCGAATATTATTTGCTTGGCAATAGTGGGCACTCCATGTTCTTTACAGCATTTGATGAATGAATGAATGAACAAGGAGGTGTCTTGATTCTGGTCTAACAGGATTCCCCAGACTTTTTCATGTGCACAGGAGGCGTCGGAAACTAGAAGGGACTTCAGCACTTACTCTGGCCAGTCCCTTTCAAGTTCTTTGTTGCAGCTGCCTCTTTTGTTCAAATGAATGTTACGTAGCCTCCACTGTATGAAACTGAAAGGTCGATCTTCTCTGTTGAGGTGAGGTAAGGGCTCAGAGCCCACCACAGTCCCCACCAGCTGGTCTCCAAAGCACCTGCATGGAAACTGAAATGCTCTGTGGAACACTGTTTGAAAACTGTTGATTGTCCAACACCCTTAATTTATAGATGAGGGGGCTGAGGTCCAGAGGGGGATGTGACTGTCCCCAAGGTGACAGGGCTGCCTAGGAGCAGAAGTGAGGCTCCCCATGCCCCCCACCCCCAGGGTGAGGCAGACCCTGCAGCTCTGGCCCCTTCCAGAGTTCAGTCTGCCTCAAGGGCTGACCCGAGTCCCTGAGCTGTATACTGCGTGTGCACTGGGGATGCTGGTGCTGGGTGAGGAGGTGGTAGGGAAGATGCCTGTGTGCTGAGGGGAGCCTATATTTGTGGGGTTTCTCTGGGTTCAGGGAGGGGGAGAGTAGGAAAGGGCCTTGGGAACCTGGAGGTACAGTGAAGCCTGGGTCTAGCCATGAGGAAGGGAAAAAAGTCACCCAGTCCAGCCTGGCCCTCGCTGGGAAGGGTTCAGGCCTCCCCTGCCACAGCCCCAGGACTCCCCAGGTTCCCAGCAGCCAAGGAGGGTGTTCAGGCTCTGTCAAAGGGAGATCCTGATCTTTCTTAGTGCCCCCAGTGCTTCCAGAAGGGTTTAGGGAGGGGTTTTTCTTCCTGCCTAGCCCAGAGTGCTGGGTTGTTGGCCCATGGTCTGCCTGTGCCCACCCTGTGGGCGCCCGTGATGCCCAGGGTCACTGGGGGAGAGACGCTGCCACGGAGGCCTCTGTCTGGGAAGGGTCCTTTCTCGTGGAGGCTGGTAAGGGACAGACAGGGGAAGAGCAGAGTGTTATGTAACAGCCCAAGGATGGGGGCCAGAAGATCATGGTTCTAGAATTGGCACCATCCCCAACGGGCTGTGTGACCGTGAGCAAATCACACAACCTTTCTGGGCCTTCATCGCCTCAACTTGATATACTTATACCCAAGTATAAAGGGCTTGGGTGGGTTTTCTTTTCTTTACTTTTCTTTGAGATGGGGTCTTGCTATGTTGCCTAGGTTGGTCTTGAGCTTCTGGCCTCAAGCCATTCTCCCACCTCAGCCTCCCAAGTAGCTGGGACTACGTGCCGGTGCCACCACACCCGGCTTGGAGGGTTTTCAGAGTCCTTGCAGCTCTGACAGCCTGTGATATGCCCAACCCTGGGTAGTAGCTTTACGAAGGGATGGCCCAGGGCTGAGGAGGGAGACCCAATTGGCTTAAACTGGACTGAAACGGGCCCTGATGCACCCGCCCTCAGGCCATGAAGCAGCTGCTGCTGCCTGCTGGACATGCTTCAAGACTAGCAGGAGAGGTTTTTTGTTTGTTTGTTTTGTTTTTATTATACTTTAAGTTCTAGGGTACATGTGCACAACGTGCAGGTTTGTTACATATGTATACATGTGCCATGTTGGTGTGCTGCACCCATTAACTCGTCCTTTACATTAGGTATTTCTCCTAATGCTATCCCTCCTCCCTCTCCCCACTCCCTGACAGGCCCTGGTGTGTGATGTTCCCCATCCTGTATCCAAGTGTTCTCATTGTTCAATTGCGGGAGAGCTTTTTATAGGGTCGTTCACACTGCAAGCCCAGGCTCTGGGGGACCTGAAGTGCATATTTCCCAAGTTCAGGCTGCTGCTTATGGCTGGAGAATTCTCATTATGCAGAGCCTGGGGCTCGATCCATGGCAGCAGCTCCATAACCACTGAGATGAAGCAACCAGGAGCCCACGTCACTCAGGCGCCCCCCTCCCTGGCATCATTAGCTGGGCCCCCAGAAAGTCCAGGAGAGGATAAGGGCTGGACATACTCAGGGGCTGGCTAACTTACTCTACCTTCCCCACCAGGTAACAGCCCAAGGGGCAGAGTCTGCAACTGGAAACCAGAAAAACATCCCATTCGCCTCAGGGGGGATCTACCCCTGGGAGCTGTGGTGTCAAGAGCCCTGGGCTGGAAGCAGGGGGCCTTGGGTTTAGTCCCTCCTCTGCTATAAGATGGGCCTGAACAACTTTGGGCAAAGCACACAAATGTTTTGGGCCCCTACCTCTCAGTCTGCAAAGTGGGAGTAAAAATTCTTATAAACTTCTGTCCAGGGACAGGCTTTGGAAAGACTCCCAGAGCCAGGGGCTGCTCCTCTTAGCTCTCCCTAGCTTGTCCCTCACCACTTTCCTGCGGACCCCTGCCCTGCCTTCCTGCCATGCTGCATCCTGCCCCAAAATGTCTGGAGGGCTCTGAACAAGCCTTGGGTGAGGACCCGTGGGAGCTGCAGAGGCATAGCCAGGTGGTAGCAGTGACAGCCTGGGGTGTGGGCCTGTTCCATGGCATGGCAAGGGCTTACAATTATGTTACTGCAGGGGGTAACCTCAGAGACTACCCCATGGGTAGGTGAGGAGAAGAGGTATGGCCAGGAAAGAATGGTTGGCAAGGTTAGGCCAGGGACGTTGCTCAGAGTTGACCACACTCCCCTGCTCCGCCCTGTGCACCTGCCCCTGAGCAGGCTGAGAAGCCTTTGGTCTGCAGGCAGGCTGCGGAGACGCCAGGACACATCAGGGAGCTGGTCATTTCACTTCCACTTCTGAGTCTTCGGCTCACTGCCAAAGGCTGGGATTTGGGAAGCTTGGGTTCTGCTCCTGGTTCTGCCCTTTGTAGCTTGGGACCTTGGATAAGAAGTCTTGGCCAGGCGTGGTGGCTCACACCTGTAATCCCAGCACTTTGGGAGGCTGAGGCGGGCACAAGATCAAGAGATCGAGACCATCCTGGCCAACATGGTGAAACCCCATCTCTACTAAAAATACAAAAATTAGGTGGGCATGGTGGCATGTGCCTGTAGTCCCAGGTACTCAGGAGGCTGAGGAAGGAGAATCACTTGAACCTGAGAGGTGGAGGTTGCAGTGAGCTGAGATCGCGCCACTGTACTCTAGCCTGGCAACAGAGTGAGACTGTGTCTCACAACAAACAAACAACAAACAAACAAGTAGTCTCCTCCCCTTCCTATTCCCCAGCTGCTGAAGGCCTCTACTCTGAGGGTGAGGTCAGGCCTCTGGTGGGAGGCTAGAGTCTCAGCAGTTGTTCTCCAAGAATTGGGGAAAGGAAATGAGTTAGTGCTATAACAGGTTAGGTATCAGGAAGAACTTCCAGCAGCGTGGAGCAGCAGGCTGTGAAGTGCCTAAAGAGGGTTAGTGTGGAATCTCTTACTCAGACGATCCCTGAAGATGAGAACTCTTCTTGATGTCTGGGAGGGTTTGGGTTGAGGGTCAGAGTCAGGGGATGGAGCGGGGGCCTCACTCTGAATGATGCTCTTCTCTGGTCTGGGGGCTGCCCTTCCACCCTGATGTCCCTGTTAGGACTTGTAGTTCTCTTCATGGGCAGTTCTTCTTCAGGTCTTGAGGCTCCGGAACTCTCCTCTTGCCCTGGTCTGGGGGTCCAGTCACTTTCCACTTTCCTCCCAGGCTCTGACAGCAGAGCTCTTGATCTACCCAGACCAGAGCGAGATACCCCCAGACTCAGGGCCTGCAGGGACTCCATCCCACTTTCAGATGTGTCGCCCTTTCTGCAGTTCTTGGCTTTCCACCAATGCCCCCTCCCCACCAGTTCCCTGTCTAGTGTGACTCCCTTCTCCTGTTCCAGCTTTACAGCTTTCCCCATCTCCCTCCCCCCACCTGCCCACCCATTTTCCTCTGGGCCTGTTCAAGATGGGGCAGCTGGGGCTGGATGGCAGGGTCCTGCTCAGGTAGAGACAGCCTGAGCTGCCTGGGAATGAGAAGACTGTGCTAGAGTTCCTAAAGACCATTAGCTCGTTCAAGGGGTGAGGTGGGCTGTTTCGTCTCTCGGAGTCCTGGGTCCTTGTGTACAAACTGGGGATAGTAATTCCTGACTATCTTGCTAACTGAGAGACTTGTGACAATCAAATCACATAATGGTGCAAAACTGCACATACAAGCCCTGAAGAGACGAAGGTAGGTCCTGTGGATGTTTGTGACACTGTAGGTCAAGACCCTCCTTGCTCCTAGCAGACCTGGTTAGAATCTGAGCTGTCACTTACCTGGTGTGTGAATTTGGGCATGTTCTTAACCTGCCTGGACCTCTGTTTCAATATCTATAAAATGAAGCTAACCATACCAACTGCAAAGAGCTGTTAGGAGGTTGGAATGGGGTCCCGTAAAGTGCTCGTGGGCTGTTATCTTTGTCATGGTTTGACACACATTTATAGACCAGGCTCTTTCATGTGTATCACCCATTTATCTGGGGGAAGGAGGTAAGGTCTGCCTATTTTACATGCGTGGAATCAGGCACTGAAGCGTTATGTCGCTTGCCCAGGAAACACAGTTGGGAATGGAGGCAATCAGATTCAAACAGATTTATCCATAGCAAGCACAGCATTCCCACAAGCAAACAAACAAAACCCAACTACCGGCTGGGTGTGGTGTGGTGGCTCACGCCTGTAATCCCAGCACTTTGGGAGGCTGAGGCGAGTGGATCATTTGAGGTCAGGAGTTTGAGACCAGCCTTGCCAACATGGTGAAACCCCATCTCTACTAAAAATACAAAAATCAACCGGGCATGGTGGTGGGTGCCTATAATCCCAGCTTCTGGGGAGGCTGAGGCAGGAGAATCCCTTAAACCCAGCAGAGGTCACAGTGAGCCAAGATCGTGGCACTGCACTGCAGCCTGGGCAACAGGGCAAGATTCCAATACAAAAATTAGCCAGGCATGGTGGTGCACACCTGTAGTCCCAGCTACATGGGAGGATGAGGCAGGAGAATGGTTTGAACCCGGGAGGCGGAGGTTGCAGTGAGCCAAGATCGTGCCACTGCACTGCAGCCTGGGTGACAGAGCAAGACTCAAAAAACAAACAAACAAACACTGCTCACCACGCCCTTACTGTGTATTGGGCATTTTACAGGTATGATCTGTGACTTCAGTACCATGAAGCAAGGTGCTTCGCTCTAGCTTACAGATAGGAAACTGAGATGTAAAGAGATGAAGTCACTTGCCTGGGGAACCCAGCCACCTTAGAGGCAGACCAAATTCCAACCTGGTCTCTCTAACCCAGAGCACCAGGATAACTCACCTGACCCCGATGCTCCAGGCCTCTAGGTACCTCCTGGTCTTGGCAGGTCACAGGGCCCAACTATGGGTCACACTGGAAAGTATCACAAGATCAAGATCCCTGTGGTAACCCCCAGCCCTATCCCCAGGTTCCCAACGTGTTCCCGGCCCTGCAGGGCCACAGGGCCCCATTCTTAACCAATCTCACGAAGGCAAAATGGGCACTCTGTACACGTGGTTCACGAAGACTGTGCAGGAAGCTCTTCTGACTCAAGAAGGGCAGGTGACTCAGAGACAAATAGGCATGGGGTAGAACCCTGACTCTGTGATTCTGCAAGCTGAGCTCTGAGCCTTGGCTTCCCTATCTGTAAAATGGGCTTCCAAAATACCAACCTCCCAGGGATGTGGTGAGGCCCTTGTGAGGCCACAGATGTGAACGTTTATTATCAACTCTAAAGTGCCATACACACGAGTGATTAGTATTTTATTGTCCCGGCTTATGGGAATTCCCCCTGAAGTTGGGGAAGACTTAGAGTGTGCACAAAAGAGGAAGGGAGACCAGGCAGGCTGGTGAAGGTGCCACAGTGCCAGGATCCCTGGCAGGAGCCAAGGCCCAGGTCACCACTGGAGGGAAGGGCAGGGCCTTCTGCAGCTGGGGCTTGTCTGTGTTATGGAAAGACCTTAGTCTGGCCTTTGTCCAGCATTCTTTTTCTCCTCAGATGAGCTCATACTGGCGCTCAGCCCCTTCAGTTGGCAGGTCAGGGCTTTTCTTAACTAGTGCTTAACTAGCGATTACAGCTCATAGTAAGAACAATATTTTATAATCAAACACACATATATGAAAGAAAAGGATGCGGATGTAGGAGGTGGAAGGGAAGAGGGCAGAAGGGGTCTTTGCTTTCCCCATGGGGGACCACATTCCCTTGATACGAGGTCTCAGAGTGAGTGACCAGCCCAGCAGCCTCTTCCTTTAACTCCTCCTAGACATGTGTAGCCTAAGCAGGTGACCTCCAACCCCCGGGCACAGGGCCCATTGCCCTCTACCCATCTGTGCAGGTCCTATGTGGCAGGGGAGCCCCTAGGGGAACTGGGGGACAGCAGGCTCTTTGAGCTTTCATTCTATCCTTGGACACAGTCCTCCTCTCAGATGCTTCTTTGTCCGGGGGGCTTTGCTCAACCCCCAGCTGCTACCTGAGAGTATTCATCTCCTAGTGCAGCAGAGCCGACAGCTGGGGTGGGTTGGCAGGGGAGCAGCCTGAGGGATACTCTTCAATCTGCTTTCAGAATGCATCTCCAGCAAGAACACCTTCAGCTGAAGCATCTCCAGCCCAGGCATCTCCAGCTGGGACACCTCCGGGCCGGGCATCTCCAGCCCAGGCATCTCCAGCCCAGGCATCTCCAGCTGGGACACCTCCGGGCCGGGCATCTCCAGCCCAGGCATCTCCAGCCCAGGCATCTCCAGCTGGGACACCTCCGGGCCGGGCATCTCCAGCCCAGGCATCTCCAGCCCGGGCATCTCCAGCCTGGGCATCTCCGGGTCTGGCATCACCTTCCAGGTCCTCATCTGGCAGGTCATCATCCGCCAGGTCAGCCTCCGTGACAACCTCCCCAACCAGAGTGTACCTTGTTAGAGCAACACCAGTGGGGGCTGTACCCATCCGATCATCTCCTGCCAGGTCAGCACCAGCTGCCAGGGCCACCAGGGAGAGCACAGGTAAGAGGGATGCTTCAGGGAAGGCAAGAGAGATGGGAAGCAGCCACTGGGCAGGGAGGAAATCTCAGAGCCAGTGTGCTCTGCTCTCATAGCAGACAACGATGCGGGGAAGGGGAGGTAGGAGGGTGGGCAGTGAGGGACCTAAGGGTGGGGGCAAAAAGGAAACATTACATGAAAACCTGAGACAGTGGAAAATTAGGGGCAAAGGGGGTAGGTGATAAGAAGCCAGGACTAACGAAGCAAGGTGTCACCCTGGAGTCTGCACAACCCAGGTCAGAGCACTGGTTTCAATAGCAAGGTCTCCCAGTTAGTCACAGGGTTCTTTCCTTGCACTGTCCTGTGGGTCTACCTAAGAAGCTGGGGTCTGCAGCGGAGCAAGGTCATGATCAGCGGGTCCATCTGTGGGTGGGGGAGGAAAAGGAGAGATTCTGACCAGGTGTGCAAGTCCATCCCCAGCCTTCCAAATTGTGGGTTGCGTGGTTCAGCTACTAGGGAGTCAGAGAGGTTGAATAGGCCTTGGGGACTGGGTCTGCCCTTAAGGAATCAGTGTTCCTGCCCACCCCAATGCTGCCCTCCCCCCATCCCAGAATTCAGACTGTCCCCACCACCACAATACACACAGGCCTGGATAATACGTGGCTTTGGAGGATCACTCGAAGTTTGGGGCCCATCCCACAGCCTTGCCCTCTCCAGGGAGGGTGAGGTGCTTTGGTATCAGACCCACTGCATTGGAATCCCTACTCTGCCACTAACTCACCAAGTAACCCTGGGAAAGTGGTTTCACTTCCATGAACCTCAGTTTCCCCATCTATAAAAAGGGGCCTAATAAGACTCTGCTCATGAGGTTGCCGTGAGAATTAACACAGGCAAAGTGCCTGGCTGGCCCAGAGAAGAGCACAGTAAAAGACCGCTGCTGGTGCCAGGCAGGGTGAGCTCAGTTTTTGCATTTTCAGATGGGACAAAATTCATTCATTCATTCAATTGACTTTGTGCCCCATAAAATTTCATTCCAACTTCTGGGGTGGAGTGGTCCTCATGGGGCCCTCCTGGGCCACAGCCTTGTTTCCCCCATCCTCTCCATCTCGTCAGACTCCTCTCCAGCCTCATCTTCCCCTGCTGCCGCCCTGCTCCTAGGTACCAGCCTGCCCAAGTTCACCTGGCGGGAGGGCCAGAAGCGGCTGCCGCTCATCGGGTGCGTGCTTCTCCTCATTGCCCTGGTGGTTTCGCTCATCATCCTCTGTGAGTTGAATGCAGGGGTGGGTTCTGGGCACTGCTGGGCAGAGTGGGACCCAGGGATGGTGGCAGGCAGGGGGGACAGGTGTGGGGACCACCCACTCACCTGGCTACCGTGTTCAGAGAGGGACTCTCCTGCAAATGGCTGTGGACTGTGCTGCCCCCGGGCCCCTGTGGGGTATCCAGGTTAAGAGTGTGGAAGTCAGAGGAACCTGAGCTTGGATCTTATCTGTGCCACTTACTATGCAGCTTACTTGGGCAAGTTAGTTAAGCACCCTGAGCTCAGTTTCTGCATCTTCAGATGGGACAAAATTCATTCACCCATTTCATTACTATGTGCCCCATAAGTTCTCATTCCAACTTCACTAGATTATGAGGAATAAATAAGACAACAGCACAATTCCTGGAACAAAATCTACAAATACTGGCTATTAAAAAAATACACATGAAAACACTGATTGGAAAAAGTCTGTCAAGGATATTCAGTCAATGGGATGACGTGTTCAGCATTCAGGGGTTCAGGCCCATTCTCTTCAGCAAAGATACCCAGGCATGCCCCAGGGCTCTCTGCTCAGGGGTCCACTATGAGCCCAGCACAGTGGGAAACTTTAGGCAGCGCAAATGTGCGTGTACATTATTCTGTCCTGTCCTCAGGGAAATTACAGTCTCCTGGGGGAATAGCTGGAAATTTTGAAGGGCAAACGCATTTGAGTGTGACTATGAGGAGGGGATGACAGTTGTGTGGGTTGGATGCAGGGGATAGCTTCTTACAGCTGTGGGGCCAGATGAAGACCTGGAAGGTGGGACAGCAATTATGCCCAGCAGGGCATCTGAGCGAATGAGCAGCCACAGAAAATGTGGGAAGCCAGGTGGCAAGGACAGCATGGGGGAGAGGAAGGGACCTGCCTAACCAAAGTGGAGAAGGAACAATCAGGGACCTGGGGCCGTCTGTTTGGTTCAGCAAGGCTGGGCCATGCCGTAGAGAGCTTTAAACCCCAGGCCAAAGAGTAAGGATTCTGTTAAAGAGGCAGCACCAGTAGTGAAGGGTGGAGTGGACCAGCGCGTGGAAACGTCTGCTGGCAGGGCTGTTGAAGGGGATTCTGAGGGAGGGGCAGTGTGCTGGCAGAGCAGGCTTTAGTGCCACGCAGACCCTGGCTCTGCCACCAACTGGCTGTGTGAATTTGACAAGTCCATTAATCTTCTGAGCCTCAGTTTCCCCACCAGTCTGACTGGGTGGGGTGGTCATTGTCATAATGCACATAAAGGCCTCGGCATGGTGCCTGCTGTGACTTGCTGCCCTGCCCTCCCTCCCTTTCCCACCACAGGGCACCCCGCTCCATGAAAGCCACAGGAATAACCCATGGAGGGGCGAGATGGCACCCACAGGTGGGCTCACAGAATAGAACTAAAGCTCTCAGCATGGTTTCACAGCATTTCCTGAAGTCCCCAAAAGCTCTGCCAGGGAGGCCTCTAGACCTCCAGGGCTAGGGAGGTGGCTTGACTTGTGCAGGTCACCAAGCAGCTACCTGGTGGGGTCAGGACTAGAGCCCAGGCCTCCCGACCCCCAACCCGGCCCAGCACCCTCTCCACTACACATCCACGTGGGGCTCCGTGAGCACTCCAAGGGAGATTGCCCAGGGTTCCCCAGGGGTTGAGTGCCCAGGATGTGGGAGGAAGACCAGGGCACAGAGAGGAGGGGCCAGCCCAAGAGATTAGAAGGGATTTGTGTCTGGACCTGGAAGGAGCAGTCACACACGGGCGGCCTTTACCCTGAGTGATGGAGAGCACAGTGGGCCCTGGAGGAGAAGCAAGGGGTGGGGCTGAGGAGCTGGTGGAGGAGGAGAGGCAGGGTGAGAAGTTAGAACCCGGGTCTGTGAGGCAGCCAAGGGGAGGTGCCTCCAGGCAGGAGGGCCCACAGCCCCTGGTTTGGAAAGAGAGTGCCATTAGAGAGGGAGGAAGTCGTGAAGCAGATTTGCACATATGGCTTGTAAAGCTGTTTTCTTTTAGCCCCAACTTGTATATGTGGGAATCAGCCACCTAGAATTGCTGGTTGAATGAAAAAACATTTAAAGGCACAAAGACAAGTCATGGGGAAAGAACTGAGCATAGAGGTATCCCTTGTGCAGGGGAGAGGGAGAAGGAAAAAACCCAGGAGATTTTGAGGCTGGAAGGATGGTCGCCTTTGAGAACAGACAGACGGTGGTTGCCTGTGTGACTGTGAGGACAGAACTTTATCTGCTGTGACCCTGCGGAGCACAGAGAAGATGGGATGGCAGAGGGGTTCTGAGAGGGAAGCTCTGGGATACTGGAGGAGGTGGTTTCTCTGGCCACTGTGTTGGCCAGCATGTAGGGAGGGGAGTTCCCAAGGCGGTCCCCATCTCCACAGCACTCTCTCTCTCTCTCTCTTTCTCTCTTTCTGGGTGGCTGGCTGCTCGAATCTGCCTGGTGCTGCGCTGCTTGCAGGAGCTTTCTGGAGCATTCTGGAGCATTCCTGAGCAGCCTTTCTCTCCATACAGATGGGGGACGAGAGCCCCAGAGTTCAAGAGGGATTGCAGGTCGGTGTCTCAGAACCCCCAGGGCCTTGGGCTGCTCAGTGTCTCATCTCTGTGGGGCTGGCCGTGACCCAGCTGTCTGCTTCTTTTTCTCTAGTCTGGTTCTGGCGGGGCCACACAGGGATCAGGTACAAGGAGCAGAGGGAGAGCTGTCCCAAGCACGCTGTTCGCTGTGACGGGGTGGTGGACTGCAAGCTGAAGAGTGACGAGCTGGGCTGCGGTAAGGAGGCTGGGTGCGGGGGAGCGCGTGTGTGCATGTGCATGTGTTTGTGTGCCTGTTTGTATATGTGTGTGTGTATGCATGCCTGTGTGTGTATGTGTGTGTGCATGTGTTCGTATGTGTGTGTTTGTGTGTATGCATGTATGTGTGTGTGCGTGTATGTGTGTGTGCATGTGTGCATGTATGTAATCCAAATCCAACGATTCCCTGTCCATTGCCTCCCATTTGAGCTGACACACAGTTTGCACCAGTCTGTAGCACTCTGGTGACTTTGCCTTGGCTCTGTCCATGTTAGGCATCCTGAGTTTCTGAGTACTGGTTGACCCCCATGACACAGGCCATGTTCCTGGACTTTTCCCAGGCCTCAGCAAGGAGTGCTGTCAGGACAGGCCCTTTCTCAGAGCCTCACTCAGCTCATCCCCCAAGAGCTTGATGCTTCCTAGGTGCTGAGGACCTGCTCTGCTTTTTTCTTGCCCTGCAGTGAGGTTTGACTGGGACAAGTCTCTGCTTAAAATCTACTCTGGGTCCTCCCATCAGTGGCTTCCCATCTGTAGCAGCAACTGGAATGACTCCTACTCAGAGAAGACCTGCCAGCAGCTGGGTTTCGAGAGGTAACCCCCAACCTGGCCCCAGAGTCCAGGCTTCAGGGATGTCTCAGGCTCTTCACAGGGCGTCTCAAGCATGTTGCAGATACATTATATTAAAAAGACCCCTGGGGACCGGGGCTGATCTCACTAGCTCTGGACACCCTCGAGGTATTCAGAGTCAGAGGCCCTGAGATCCTGTGAGTCTGGAGCAGATTGTTTTCATGAGGCCAACGTAATGATGTATAGATCTGCAATAGTATCAGACTCCTAGATGGTTCTTTGCAGCAAAGCACCCTCACATCCATTATCACATTCACTGATGGTGGTGGTGGCCCTACGACTTGGGTAGGCATTTGCGCAGATCTTTTCTTTTTATATGTGGGAACTAGAAGCTCAGGTTGTGCAAAGCCTTTCAATGGACTTTGAGCTGTAGGTACTGTGGCTTGAGCCAGACCTCATCAAATGGAGAATGAAATGGGGCAGGTGAGGCTAGGCAGAATCGTAACGATCTTTGGCTCTAAAGATTCTAAACAAATCAGGCAGTGCTAATAGGTAGAGGAGGAAGTAGGTGAGCAATGACCTTCCACTTGAAGAAGTATCTGATTTTCAGCCCAGACACGCATCTCCATCCTCCCTCTTGGACCGAGTTTTCAAGATGGGTAGTTTGGGGTTTGTCAGTGCGTGTGAGGTTGTAGGGAGAAGAGTTTAAGATCTCACTGTGGGTTCTCTACAGAAGAAGCACCGAAAACGCCTGGGATGAGGGGTTAGGATTTAGAACAAGTTCTCCACCCCACCTCAGCCTGTCCAGATCCATGAAAGGGGGATGGTAGTAATCCAGATGGAAGACCATGGGCATCTTTTATGAGTTGTGTGGCCTTATGCAAGCCCGAATCTTCCTTAGGCATTCAGGTCTTTGAATGTCACTTATTCAAAGAATATTCATTGAGCTTTTATCATGTGCTAGATACTGTGTAGTACCTGGACACAAAGGAATAAGACAGGAGCCCAGCCTTGAAGGACCTCTAGTGTGGCTCAGTGAGAGAGACTTAAACCAATAACCACAGCACGATGTGACGTGTAATGATGAGGATGTGTGTGAAGCACTAATGGCACACAATGGAGAGGGTGCCTAACTGCACTGGTAGAGAGAGCAGAGAACGGGCCCTCTGAGTAGAGGAGCAGCATGTGCAAAGTGTCATGCCAGGGTGTCACGCAGGGGTGTACCACGTTCTAGAAATATACATACATTCCACGCAGAGAGTAGGACACATTAGAATCACCTGCCATGCTTGTGAAAATGCATCTTGGAATCAGAATCTCTGGGATTAGGACTTAGAACCTGCTCAGCAAACATCCCAAGGTGATTCTTAGGCACACTGTGTTCTGAGATCCAGTGGGCTTGTCCAGAGCTTCTCACGCTTTAATGTACAGATCAGTAACCTGGGATTCTTTAAGATGCAGATTCTGATTCAGTAGGTCTAGGGGGATGCTGCTGCTGCTTATTCACAGATCACAGTTTGGATAGAAAAGGGCTAGATTGATGTTTCTCAAACTTGAGTGTGCATCAGCATCACTAGAGAACCTGTTAAAATGGTGATTGCTGGGCCCACACCCAGAGCTTCTGATTCAGAAGCATTGCTAATATTAATAACTTCCCAGGCAATGCTAATGCTACCAGTCTCCACCATGAGAAATGCTGGGTAGTGCATAGGGCTGGGGATCTTGGAGGGGGAGATAGGAGGCAGTGGTGGAATATGTGGGTGGGGCTGCACTTTATCAGGGCTTGGCTGCTGCTTGGAGGAGTTGGCCACCATTCAGACCATCACAGTCTGGCCTCTGTCAGCAGGGCTGGCGGGGCTCTAGCCTGCTGGAGGACTTGGGATGACTCTGTCTCCAGGGGGCTCATTCTTCTCCCCTCTCCTCCCTTGTAGTGCTTACCGGACAACCGAGGTTGCCCACAGGGATTTTGCCAACAGCTTCTCAATCTTGAGATACAACTCCACCATCCAGGAAAGCCTCCACAGGTATGGTGGGGCAGGCAGGCTGCCTGTTTGTGAGCAGGGGAAGGAGTGGGTGGGAGGGGGTCTTTGAGTCAGGGAGCCCCCTTCACTGGCTTTTCTAGGATCCAGCCTCCAGGAGTCCACCATGAGTGTTCAGGGGCATCTCGGAAACAGTCCTTATTCACCAAACTGCCTCCTGACTTAAAAGTTCTTATCTGAGGCTTGGTGCTGAAAGCAACTGGAGACCAGGGGTGCCCCTGAGAGTTTATCAGGTCATCAGAGGCAATTCATGAACCTTGGGACCACCAGTCGGCCAGATGTTTGGACTGAGAGCTGCTGCAGGGAGTGGACCTGGATAGGGGAGGGAGAAGCATCACTGGGGTTGGGGACAGGGTAGACGGGCAGCAGTAAGGGACTGCCAGGTGCAGGCATCAGGGACAGGGAGGGCCACGTGGGAAGCATCGGAGGTTTGGGGGCTCTGCCAGCTAGCATTGTTTGCCCTGCAGAGGGGAGAGAAGAAGCCAGGCTCCAAAAGAAGTAATGGTGAGGGAAGGGACATGAATTTGCTGCATCTGGATGCCTGCTCTGTGCTGCGTGGTTTCTGATTCTGCGTTGAGGAGCTGTGTCAGAGGAGCACCAGACCACCTGTTTAGCTGTGAAAAGATGCTGCGACAATGAAGTCCTAAGTTCAAAGAACATGGATCTGGGCCAATGTCTGCAATGTGCCACAAGAAAACTAGTTGAGGGGATGAGAGTGGAGATTGCACTGAGCCACTCCGATTCTGGACAAAGCACTGGAAGGGAGAACATCACATGGGGAAAGGGGAAGCTCAGAATCTCCTGCTTCCTGTACAAAGGGTAGCTTCCTTGGAAACAGGATAGGAACTGAGCAGGAGTCAATCAGGAAGGCTTCCTGGAAGAGGTAGCTAATGTGCCCTTTTCCCACTTTCTGTGTCTCCCCTTGCAGGTCTGAATGCCCTTCCCAGCGGTATATCTCTCTCCAGTGTTCCCGTAAGACGTTCTTCTTGGATTGTGGCCAGTGTCGTGTGGGAGTAAAGGGCAGAGGGGCAGGACTCCTCTAAGGGAGGTGTTTGGCACAGGGGTTCAAGTCAGGAACAGTGTCTTAGCCAGCAGGCCTGCTTCAGGGCTGGAGTCCCTGTAAGGCACTGGTACACCCAGGGCAACATTTCCCCTTCTCCTGACTCTGGTAGGGGCTCAGCCCAGCAACCTTTTATTCCAAGGAAGCTGTCTGAGTCTCCTGTGCATCAGGGGAAGTGTATTCTTCCTATGTTTAGAAACAATAGAGACCCCCATTATAATGCTTGTCAATTCAGGGTCACATTAGAACTGGTCTGCGTTCCTGTGCGCCTAATGGCAGTCCTGGGACTTACCATCATGACCCTAATGCCTGACACAGTGCCCAAAGCTTGGGATATTTAGAAAGGATTTGTCAAATCAATGAAAGAATGAGTGAAGGAGAAGAAAGAGGAACCTGCCTGGGGTCAAACTTCCCACAGAATGATCCCAGAAAGCCACCCCACCATGTGGTGTCTCTGCTCTCACAGGACTGCTGTGTGTAGCAGATAAGGGAGAAAAGCCCATCCATAGGAGGGTGGGTGCCCTTCAGGATGGGGCTGCCTGAGCCCGTCCTGGCCTTGGGAGCACGGCAGAGGCATCCTGATCAGGAGCTCGGAAAGAACCCTGGGAGAAACAGGGTTCACAGTACGTCTACTCCTTCCCTCCAGACTGCGGACTGAGGGCCATGACTGGGCGGATCGTGGGAGGGGCGCTGGCCTCGGATAGGAAGTGGCCTTGGCAAGTGAGCCTGCACTTCGGCATCACCCACATCTGTGGAGGCACGCTCATTGACGCCCAGTGGGTGCTCACTGCTGCCCACTGCTTCTTCGTGTAAGTGCCTGAGAGGCAGGTGATTTGACACTGCCCAGGGTCAGGAACCGCCAGGAAGGGCTGGCTGCAGACTGACTTCTTCGTGGAGGAGGACTCTGGGTGTGAGTCCAGCCCCCATGGGCCAGTTGGCACTGGTGTAGCTTGGGTGTTCACTTGGTCCTGAGAGTGTGGGTCGGGGGTGTTTGTTCTGAGCTGGGCCCAAGGATGAGAAAGTCCCATTGATGGCCCCAAGGGAGAGAGAGGCAGGCAGGAAGAGGGACTGGGAGCCTGCCCCTGAACAGGGTGAAATGAAAAAGGCTTTGGGTTTGTTGTTGCTTCCTGCAAATGGAACTCATAGCAGAGGAGCCCCTAGTTATCCCAGAAATTGAGGGCTAGGGATTGCAGGGAGGGCACTGTATCAGCTTCTAACAGTCACCAGCTGGCCTAGTGTCTGGGGGCCCACAGCCCAGGCTGGTGGGCAGGAAAGAGCTCTGGGACCAGGCCTCAGGGGCACTGGCCTCCCTAGTAATGAGTTCAGTGTGTTACTTTGTCCTGTCTGTATTTGCTGAGGGTAACAATACTGAGATCTTATCAGTACAAGCCCTTGACCCTGTCTGGTGAGTGAATCTGTGCCCCCTATCCTTAGTCCCAGCACCTTCTGCAGCCCTGTGACTTGTCAGCATCTGTCAGTTCATATCGAGGCCCCAGAGCTTCAGCATAGCAGAAGTCGGACTCTTATTTGATCCTTGGTGACTTGCAGAGGAGATAGTGGGGGGTGAGTGCCACACAGAGGTCTTACTCATCCTTCCTTCTTTATTACTGTAAGGTGCAGAGCTGCAAGCTCATAATTTTTGAGGGGCTGTTGGGGATTGCTTTGGACTCCAGGGATAAGATAGAGGGTTCCCTCCGGAGGTCATTTTATCCATCCTCCTGCCTCCAAGCTGGTGCTCTGACTGTGGCTCCTGTAGGTAGTAGATGCTGCCAGTGAATGCTGCCAGGCAGGTACTGGACCACACTCCTTTGTGGCTCCTGCAGGACCCGGGAGAAGGTCCTGGAGGGCTGGAAGGTGTACGCAGGCACCAGCAACCTGCACCAGTTGCCTGAGGCAGCCTCCATCGCCGAGATCATCATCAACAGCAATTACACCGACGAGGAGGATGACTATGACATCGCCCTCATACGGCTGTCCAAGCCCCTGACCCTGTCTGGTGAGCGAATCTGCACTCCTCGCTCTCCTGTCCCCCAGCCCCAGCACCCTCTGCAGCCCTCGCATTTGTCAGCATCTGTCAACTCATATCCAGGCCCCAAAGTTTCTGCAGGGCAGAAGTCAAAGACTCTTAATGATCCTTACTTGGAACACTTCTGTTTTACAATTAGGGAAACTGAAGCCCAAGCATTATAAATAAGTTTGCTCCGAATGACACATCTCACATTACAAATTGATGACAGAGTCAGGGCTTGGGTACTGATCTTAATCAATAGATTGAATTCTTTCACTGGTATTAACTGAGCACCTAGGGGCCAAACACTTTGGTAGGCATTTTACACATATGATTTCATTTACTCTTCACAACCAACCCTGTGGAGCAGGTACTATTATTAACTTCATTTGACATATGAGGAAATGGAGCTTTACAGAGAGATAATTACCTGAGGCCACAAATAATAGGTGGTAGCTCTGGGATTGGAACCAGGTCGATCTGATTCCCAAGCAATGCTCTCCCCACCTGGCTCTAGACTGGCAAATTGCTTACCCTGCAGTCGAGAACTTAAGCTGAGTACACATTCAAACAACTAATTGCTACAATGTCGTTGCTAAGGACCAAATGAGGCTACACAAAGGAAATGCTGCAGAGGTTCTCAGAAGATCACTGTGGACAGGGAACGTCAAAGAAGACTTCATTCATTCATTCATCCATTCACTCATTTGTTCACTTATCAAACACTATATGGCCAGCCCTATAGTACAGTTGCAAATAGAAATAAAATGGGTGACATACACCAAGACGACCAGTAGAGGCCAATTATGCGATGTTTTGGGGGAGTGGGGAGCTACAGTGGCATAGGCGGGAGCAACTAATCATCCCGGCAGGCTAGGGGAAGCTCAGCAGAGGAAGGATAGCCAAGGTGGGTCCTGAAAAGATTGGAGAAGACAGGTAATGGGGTCTCAGGAAGGACCCTGAAGAATGGAGCCAGAGCCCTCTGGCATAAACAGTCTTACAGGTGGGAGAGGGAGGAGGAGTACTGGCATTTCTGGAAGCCTTGGAGGACTCTCTGGTTAGTCCAGCAGTTCTCGTGCTCTGAGCCTGTGAGCTGGTGTTTCCTCGCACATTAATTATGGAGGCGGTGTCTATCATGAGTCAGAGCAGTTGGATCATCAGAGTGGGGTGTGGAGGAGGATCCCTGGGTAGAGCTCGGTTGGGCAGCGCTAGCCCAGAACCACGCCCACGCAGCGTCACACCCACTCAGTGGGGAGAGACCCTAAAATATGACATTTCTCATGAATCCCCTGGGGGTCTTGGGCTGATTGATGCTAGCTGTCAAGGCTCCTGGACTTTTTGGAGAATCTTTAAAAATACCCGTATTTTCATTTCTTAAATATAAAAATAAAATAAAATAAAACCCGCCCCAGCAGCTTGTGACCAAATGAGTGGGTGTGACCCTCAGTTGCCCAGTATCAGCTTGTACAAGGGAGCTTCCAAGGCTTACGCATCTGACCACAGGGCAACCCCTGAAATCAGAACGGCTTTGAGGACTCTGGTAGCCCCCAAATGCTGGTGGGTTATGATAAAGTGATCGAGTTTCATGTCTGGTCAGTCCAAGGCTCTGGAGGATTCAGAACCACTCGAGTCAAGGATTAATGTTCTAGGAGCCCCCTCCTTGCCCCCAGAGTGGTTCTGCTCCTTCTCCCTCCCCCTACTGAAAGTCTCAGCCTTGTTCCTTCACTGACATCTGGAGGTCTTGTTGCAGCTCACATCCACCCTGCTTGCCTCCCCATGCATGGACAGACCTTTAGCCTCAATGAGACCTGCTGGATCACAGGCTTTGGCAAGACCAGGGAGACAGATGGTAAGAGGCAAAGATGCTTGGTTGTGTGTGTGTATTCATGTGCATGTGTGTGTATACATGTGTGTGTGTAAGCAATGTGTCTGGGTATACAGGTGAGGGCCTATGTCGATGAATGTTTGGGTATACAGATTCATGGGCCTGGGTGTGAATATCTGTGTATAGACACCTGAGTATATGCTGGTGCAGTCGCTGTGACAATGCCCTCCAGCCAAGACCACCTGGAAAACTGCTGTGGTTGAACTAGTTGAGTTTGTTGCTCATCGCAATGAGAGAGAGAGCACGCCATGAAGAACCACGGAGCATCTCAGCAAGAGGGTGTCAGAGAGGGACTGTTCATAGGATTTGGGTGGCTTGGGGAGGGTTCAAAGACGTAGGACTTTTCTCTAAATTGTGGTGTCAGGGAGCAGGGGTTACTCTATGATTGGGAAACTTAACAATCTTATCTAGAGGCCGGGCATGGTAGCTTACACCTGTAATTCCAGCACTTTGGGAGGCCAAAGTGGGAGAATCACTTGAGCCCAGGAGTTCAAGACCAGCCTGGGCATCACGGCAAAACCCCATCTCTACAAAAAATAGAAAAATTAGCTGGGCATGATGGTGTGTGCCTGTAGACCCAACTATGAGAGGGGCTGAGGCAGGAGGATTACCTGATCCCAGGGAGGTTGAGGCTACAGTGAGCCATGATCGTGCCACTGCACTCTAGCCTGGGTGACAGAGTGAAACCCGTCTCGATTAAGAATATCTAGGAGCTCTAAGTGGTAAGGAAGCAGCAGTCACTCATATTGGCCAGGAGAGGGGGATGTCTGGTACTGTTGTGGTTTGCACAGTGACCTTGCTTTTGTCTGGCCTTAAACAAGATGATGAAGTGGCCTTGTTTTCACGTCACCCCAGTCACAGTGCCTTGTCTTGTGAGATTGCTTACTTTGAGCAGAATGATCCCACGGTTAGACTCAGGCCACTTCCACGCATCAGGACCACTTTTCCCTCCCTCCGTGAGGCAGAGCAATGACTGATGTGGGCACAGCCTTCTTCTCATCTTATCTCCATACCTGACTAGCTGTGTGACTGTGGGCAGGTCACTTCTCCAGCACCAGGCGTCCCCACCTGTAAATGGATTAATGCCACCTGCTCTCTTTAGGGCGCATAGCTTCCAAAAACAAAGCCATGTATCTGAGGGTGCAAGTGCTGTGCAACATGTCGGGTAGACTGATAGGCTTGTGAGTGTGTCTGTGTACATGGGTGTCTCTGTCTCACGTGCAGTGAGCTGTGTCTTGTGTGAGGGTGTGTGTGCCCATATGTCCTGGGTGTCCAACCACAGAGGGCCTCCCTTGGGTTGGAGCCAGGCACGGGCATGGCACCCTCCATTCCCAGGAGGCTGTGATTCTGGGTCTTGGGGTGGCAGCTGGATGGCCAGGAAGCTATCCAGAATCTCACTGGCTTCCCATCATCTGTCTCCTCCACCCCACTTCACTGAAGACAAGACATCCCCCTTCCTCCGGGAGGTGCAGGTCAATCTCATCGACTTCAAGAAATGCAATGACTACTTGGTCTATGACAGTTACCTTACCCCAAGGATGATGTGTGCTGGGGACCTTCGTGGGGGCAGAGACTCCTGCCAGGTGAGGGTACCTGTGGGTGGGGCTCAGGTCCCAGCACCCTGGGGGTGGGGGAGGCTGGGGTGTTGGGGCTGATGTGGGAATTGGGACCCCACCCTTTCCCGCTCACAGACCACCTGTCCCATCCTGCGAATGTGCCCCCTCTCCCCTGTAGGGAGACAGCGGGGGGCCTCTTGTCTGTGAGCAGAACAACCGCTGGTACCTGGCAGGTGTCACCAGCTGGGGCACAGGCTGTGGCCAGAGAAATAAACCTGGTGTGTACACCAAAGTGACAGAAGTTCTTCCCTGGATTTACAGCAAGATGGAGGTAAGATCCCTGCAGCAGGACACTGCACCCAGCAGGCTGGGAACTTCCTAAGGTGGGGACCCTGGAGGAGCACCCACAATGTAGGCACAGGTCCCCTCAGCATCCCTGTATTCGGGGGGTGTTCTGGACAGGGACACATGTGATGCCTGGGGTCAATCCCAGCTGCCTATGTTTCTTTCCCTGCTTTTCTTCCCTCAGAACAGAGCTCAGAGGGTTGAAAAAGGGTGGACCTAGAGGCCGGGCAGGCAGTTGCTGGGCAGATGTTCTCCCAGAAGTATTTTTTTGTGTAAGGTTGCAATGGACTTTGAAAATGTTTCAGTTTCTGCAGAGGATTTTGTGATAGTTTTTGTCATCAAGCATTTATGCATGAGAATCCGCTCTTCATGGCCTTTCCCAGCTCTGTTTGTTGGAGTCTTTTTGATTTTCTTTTTGTTGTTGTTGTTGTCTTTTTTAAAAAACACAAGTGACTCCATTTTGACTCTGACAGCTTTCACAGCTGTCACCAGAATGCTCCCTGAGAACTACTATTCTTTCCTTTTCCCACTTAAAATATTTCATCAGCACCTCACTACTATCATAAAAAAGTATAAAGTAATAAAATAATAAAAAGTTACTTTATGTTTTTTGACTTGCTTTAACCTATATCCAACCTCAGAAGTCATTGCTCAGGTCAAACTGAACCACAGACTCTTCAGTGTGTGCCTTACCTTGCCCTTGGCCTTTGGAATACTTGATCCACCCTAGAGAATTCCCTCTCCCACTTCCACCCTCTCATCTTCCATTTTTCTTACTGAAGAACTCTGACTAATCTATCAAAATCAGCCATTTACAACGCCTGGAATATCCTCGGTATTTACTATTTTTATAAATGAAGGATGAATGAATAAACAAATAAATGAAAAGAATAAAATGTGGGCCTAACCTCGGTGCCAGCCCCAGTGCCACTCTCCTCTCCCAGGGATGACGGAGATGTGAGTTCACACAGGCCACTGGCGGTGGAGTGATGGGAGGCCTCCCTCCACGGCAGGAATTTGGGTGTCAGGATACAGGGATCTGCCTGCAACTCTGCTGACCCAGTTGAGACCCTGCCTTCTCTGGACCTTCAGCCTTTAGCTATAAAGCAGGGGGTGCTCTGCCAGCCCTCCCCTTCTCTGCCTGGGGAACAGGGGAGGGCTCAGATGGGGGGAGCAGAAAAGGCTCCAGAAATCTAGTGCAGAGAGGCCCTCCAAGCCTGCATCCATCCTTTCCCTGTGCTGTCCCTCCTTGGAGAGGCAGTGCTAGGTGACAGCGAGGCTAAATTATAAGTTCTGAACCCCAACCTTGGGCTTCTGTGCTCCCCGCCCACCTGGCCCACCCTCACCCTCTTCTCCCATTCTCTTCCTCAGAGCGAGGTGCGATTCAGAAAATCCTAACCAGCTGGCCTGCTGCTCTGCACAGCACTGGCTGCTGTGAAGACTCTGGCCACAGTGACTGGCCTTGTGGGGCATCATCTGGGCTAATGGCCACCAGGCACCATCGGACTCCCACCTCCACTGTCTGCTGCCTCTGTGTGTGTTTGTGTGTGTGCATATGTGTGCATTGCCACTCTCCCAAGTTTTTCAGAAACCAGCAGAGTTGTCAACTCTTCTCAAAATCCCAGGCTGGAAATTACCTGGAGACAAGAGCTTGATTACTGTGGATGTTCCTTCAGGGGTGTCCATAGATGGCTGGAGGAAGTGGAGCCCAGAGCCCAAGGAAGGGCCAGGAATTCTTGCTTCTCTGACCCTCACTTACAGACTAGCCCAGTGTGGGCAGATGCCGGAGGCCCAGGTGATGCCATTGCTGTCCTGGGATGGATCGTGGGTTTTGGTGGATGCAGCTTCCCAGTGCCTGGACCGTCTTTGGTGAAAAGCTGCTCCCATTGGCGTTATGAGCATCAAGCCCTCACCCAGACCTCCTGCTGGTGCCATGGATGTCACCAGTTGGGCTGTGCTGTGGCTAACCAGGCTGACAACTGAGATGAGGGTTCACTGTACTCATTTGGTCACAAGCTGCTGGGGCGGGTTTTATTTTATTTTATTTTTATATTTAAGAAATGAAAATACGGGTATTTTTAAAGATTCTCCAAAAAGTCCAGGAGCCTTGACAGCTAGCATCAATCAGCCCAAGACCCCCAGGGGATTCATGGGAAATGTCATATTTTAGAGTCCTACAGAATATTTCTGGCCTCAAAGGACTGGATGAAGAGACTGGACAAAGTCCCCAGGATGGGCATCCCCCAAGTCACTACAGCATCTGGAGCCCCTAGGAGATACTCAGGGAAGCAAATCCTTGTTTGAGCTGGCAAGCAAATCCGACACGATGAGGTCCACAAACTGTTTCTGCATCCTAGGGCTCTGACGAAGGCTTGAAGAAACGGATGCTGTTCCTGCGTAGGCTCCCAGGGGCCCCAGGGAGGTCCAGGTGGACTGCCTCTCTCATTCCCAGGGGCTGTCCTGGGACTTTGGGATTTCTTCTCAGCTTTCTCCACCTTTCAGTTTCTCAGTTGTTTCAGAAACATAGCACTGACATCAAAACTGCTATGGAGAGACAGCTAACATGGTCCCACGCCTTCCAGGCAGCCCTGCTGAAGGATCCAAGTTGTCCCTGTTCCTGCAAATCATCAACGTGCCTGGACTCACCAGCTAAAAGCCTGGGCCTTCCCCAGCCTTTTTTCTGGGGCACCTATTCCTCTGCCAGCCCTGCTCCCCTCACCTTCCTTGGGCCTGTCAGGGTCTTTTGTGGTGCTGTGCTTCTCAGAGGCAGGATCCAAGCAGATTAGCCCAGCCTAGCGCAGCTCAGGCAGGCCATGGCTGCTCAAGGGAAAGACTGCCCCAGAAGAGCAAGCTGGAGAGGCTGGGCAGGGGCTGATGGGGCTGGGTACACTGGGGAATGTTAGCAAGACTGGGAAGGAGGCCACGTTCCTGTCTGCAGCAGCCCCGAGAGATGGTCTTCAGCAATAAAAGTTGTGTGACCTGAGACATCTCTCTTTGGATGTTTTACTGGTACCCTAGGTAACAAATTGAGGTGGCCCACTCTAGTGCCCAGGCGCTCTCGGTTTTGGTTCTTAGTTTTGGTTCATGTTTGGGTTCTGCTCATTTAGCCATAGATTCATGTATTCATTCCGTTCACCAGCTGCATCTGTGCCTACTCTGTGCCAGGTACTCATGCTAGTCCCAGAAGATACAAAGGGCATGACAGCATCCTCAAGGAACTGGGTCATGACCCAATGTGATGGAAGCTGTGATTGAGCGTGGACACCATGCTTGGAACATGCACAGAACAACCACCAGCCACACCTAGAAATGTCGAGGAAGCTTCACAGAGGAGGTCAGGTTTGGAATGAACCTTCACAAAGCAGGTGGGGGCAGGGGAAGGGCACTCCAGGGCATGTTCTTACCCTCTTCCTCTTCCTCTGCTTCTGCCTTTGCTGGCTTAACAACAGACATGTTGACAAGGAAGCCCCAAAGCTTACTAAGCTATTTCCAAGGGAATCGGATGGGTGGTCCCACTGGTCTCTTCTGAATGATCTACCTCTTCTTGCTTTGCACTTTTCCTGTGTTTACCATATTGACCTCAACTATTATGAGCCCACTGGTGAATCCCCAGCTCCACCTCTGTACCCCCATTCACCAGTGGGCTCATAGTCCCCAGCACACCAGCCGCAAGCACAGAATTCTTCAGGTTTCCCCACATGCATCCAGCCTCTGGATACCCTGAACTTGATTGCTTTAGTCTTTCATATCAATGCCAGGGAAAGTCCTTCTTTTGATTCCTTTCTTGCTCCATCTGCACAAAAAGGTACGGGGGAAGTGGCAGCTGCCATGCTTACTATATTCCTAGGAGGGGTGACACTGACTGTAATAGATCCCACAGTTTCTCACAATTTCAATGGTTTAACCTAATTGAAGTTTATTTTGCATCCATGTAACAGTCTGGTAAGGGTGTTCTGATCAGAGGGAGACTTTTTTCCACAAGCTTTTTCCATCTTGGGAGTTTGTCATCCACATTGTTGTCTACTTCTAACTAGAAAGAAAATATAAAAAAGATTCATTCACTCCTTAAGTGCTGTAGCCCAGAAGTCACTTCCACTGACATTTTATGGGTGCAGACATGTCATATGTGTCATGTGGCACCACCTAGACAACGTTGGGCTGGGAAAGGCAGTCCTTGGCAGATTCCCCTGCAGGAACCAGCACTCATTTCAGAGGACAACCAGCCATCTCCACTCACCATAGGAAGGTGGCTGCATCCTCAGAAGCCCGGCCTGGGCAGAGACTTAGGGCTTAGGCCATTTCTGTTTCTTTCCCCTTAGAAAGCAGACACTTTCCCTTCTCTATCAGGGGATTCCTAGGACATAAATTGATTGGCAGGGGTGTAAGGGTGTGGGAGGGGGGCAGGGAAATAAGGTAGAGAAAAAGCAGGATCTGGATGGGAAAAGGAAAATACATTCCTTTGGCCCAGGATATCTATAGAGGCTACCAAAATTATGGACGGAAGGGGGTGATGGGGCATTCTAAACTGGCCCAGAATCTCCAGGGAACTGTGTGTATGTTTTGAGTAGGGAGAGGGTTGCAGTGACATTGTCCTATGTCCCTGGAGCCTAGGCACCTCCAAGTACCAGCCAAGCCTTCTGGCTTTGTTGACTCTACTGACTGCTGAATTTTCCATAGAATTTCTCTGGGAAAGGAGTGCCAAGTGAGTGTGCTGGGCAGGAGAAGGGGGAGGCTATTGCAGGGAGAGATGATGGCTCTTTACAGAAGGAGCCACTTACAGCCTAGCAGGTGCTCCAGCTGCCTCTGGGCTTTGGTTAGATTCCCAGGGATCATTGTTCCCCATAATCGCTTAGCTGTGGTCCTGATGCAATTGGGTGGACATGGGGACACGCATGTGAAGTCCCCGTGATGGCCATGATGAGGATAATGATAATAATAGCCAGCATTTGCTAAACGTTTGCTATGTGCCACATGCTGTGCTAGACACCTGATGTGTATTATCTCCTGTGAGCACAAGAATCCCGTGAAGTGGGCATTGTCATCATTCCTAATTTACAGATGAGGAAACAAAGGCCAAGAGAAGGGAAATAAGCCTGTCAAACTACATGACTGCTGCATGGCAGAGGTGGATTTGAATCCAGGCTGTGACATTCAGCTGCTTTTTTACACTCTGCACCAGAGTCAGGTGGAGTCCTCCCAAGTAGGACCTCATAGGCTCTGCTCTCTGGCTCTGCATATCTTTCCAAGAGTGGCAGGGTGAGACAACTCCCCAAAGAAGGCTGGGCACACCCATCCGAGTGTCACATGACCAGAGGCTTAGACCATGCAGTTTCTGAAAACTTGGACAAGTGCATCACGAGTGGGCGGAGGCCCTCCTCCACCCCTGTCCCAAATGGATGGTTTCTGGGAGGCCCTGTCAAGTCACAACAAGCTGTCACCCAGGACACCTCCAAGTCTCCTTGATGTAGGTGGATGGCTCTGAAAGGAACATGCCATTCATTCCCCGTCTCCTGTGCACTGGCCCAGGCTTCCTGTCCCTAGGAAGGCTGCCACCCAGTCCAGTAAGTAAGCGCGCTGTACCGATCTTACAATGGGTCCTCCCAGAGAACTGGGAGGACTGTGCTCAGGAGATAAACAGCCCTGGACCTTCCGGGACAGGAGGTCTTGAGACCTCTGAGAAAGGTGAGGGCATAGCCTGGTCTATGGTCCTCCACGGCTCACTCCTGCCAATGGGACATGGGAAGTGGACATAACAGAAGGCCTTCTTTGTCCAAGCCCTGAGTCCCAGAAAAGGTTCTCTACTTTTCATAGAAGGAAGGAGCTGGGAATCTGCTTTGAATAATTCCTTCTAATGATACTGTGTTGTAGTGGAGAGAGCTCTGGAGTTGGAATCGAAGTACCTGGAGGTACAAATTCCAACTCTACTACTTACTTAGCTATGTGGTCTTAGACAAACCATCCTCTCTGTTTCTTCTTATGTAAAATGGGTGTATCTGGCCTACATTTGTTGTGAGATTAAATGGGAGGATCCATATAAACATGCAGGGCAAAGTGATTAGCATATCATGACCTCTCTGCAGATGTCGAATTCGCAGCGAAAGGGTAAGATCCTTCACCCTCAGGCGCTTCATCAAACACATGACATAGGAGAGAGAATTTTGGATAAATCTTCAAGTCCTAGGAAATTTGCCGTATCTCTCCATAAACTTTGTTCCTAGGCTTTTAGCAATGACCTGATCCTCCACAGAGGTGACGCTACCACCTAGGCCAGGTGGATATTCCCAGCTGGTGGTCCCTCTAAGTCGTGGAGCTCCATGACTTAGAGGAGCTCACCCCGCTCTCTCTCATCACTGACAGGGCCAGGAAAGCTGCCTGTCCCTGGAAGAATTCTCCTCTGGGAGATGTTAATGTCCTGCCCTGGCAGACTCTGACTGCTCAGCCAATGGAGTTGGGCAACTCAGGTCTGTGAGGGGCATTCATCTTCAGCCCCCACAACTCCTCAATCCACAGCCATCTCCTGCCCCATCATACCAGTATCTGGGAGACCTTCTTAGTCTTCATCTTCCTGGAACCCTTGCAGCATCTAACCATCGAGTGCTTCCTACTTTATGACATTGCCATGACCTCTGGGACATGGACTTTCCCAGGTCCCCTTCCTGCCCTCTGGCTGTTCTTTCTCAGTCTTCCACAGATTCCAAAATTGTGTTCCCAGGAGATGTCCCCAACTCTCTTCTTTTCTTTTGGTAAATGGTAAATGCTCACCCTGGGCCATCTCATCTATTCTCAGGGTTTCTAACATACCCTATGGAGCCAGGAGGAATTTGCTCCACGTCACTAAAGCGTAAAAAAATCTCACCTTTCTTTTTAAAATCAGATGAATCTGACTTTGAACTGCTGCAGCCTAGCTGAAAAACATCCCTTGTCACCTTCTTCCCCAGAAGAACTTCTTGCCCGTTGCTCTCCAGGTTGGGTACTCCATCTGCAGCCCTTGTGGGTACCCCTCGGAGTACCGTACAGGTAAAGGGCATAGTTTCCAAACCTCTGTTCTCCATGCCCTCACACTGAGGGACCTCACTGTTCCTGGGTCAGACTGAGGCTGCTCCCCTATCTTCAACCCTCAAATCTTCTTCCCCTAGCAGGTAGTTCAGGCCTGTCTCTTTTATGAACAGTGCACAAAGGCTTGTAAATTCTCTATGGGATCAAAGCCATTCCTTCCTGATAAGATCATGACAGAAATCAGGATGAGTATAGAATTCAGTAATTGTGTACACGTTTTCATGTGAACGTAAGTTTTCATTCCTCTAGGATAAATTACTATCAGTGGGATTGTTGTATCCTCTGGTAATTGTGTGTTTAACTTTGTAAAAAACTGCCAGGCTTTTTCTAGAGTGGCTATACAATTTTTCATTCCTACCAACAATATAAGCATTTCGTTTGTTCCACATCCTCACTGGTATTGTCAGTATCTTTTTTTGTAGCCATTCTAATAGATGCAACAAGATACAATGCTATCTCTTTGTGGTTTTAATTTGCATTTCCTAATAACTAATAATGTTGAGAACCTTTTTTATGTGTTTATTTGCCATCTGCATATCCTCTCTGGTGATGTGTCTGTTCAAATATTTTACCCATTTCTTTATTGGGTTGTTTCTTATTGCTCAGTTTTGAGAGTTCTTTATATATTCTGGATACAGTCTATGTTGGACATGTGATTTACAAATATTTTCTCACTTTGTGGCTTGAATTTTCATTCTCTTAATTGTGTCCTTAGCAGACCAAACATTTTTCATTTGGTAAAATTCAACTTTTCAATTTTTATCTTTTTAGATTGTGCTTTTCTGTTGTATCTAAGAACTCTTTGCCAAATTCAACCTCAGGAAAATTTTCTCTGATATTTTCCCTTAAGAATTTTATTGTTTTATGTTTTACATTTGGGCCTGTGATCCATTTTGAATTAATTTTTGAATACTCTTGAGGTCTAGATTAAGGTTCACTTTTTTTTGTTTGCAAAAGGATGTTTAGTTGTTCCAGCACCATTTGTTGAAAAGACTGTACTTTTTCCATCCAATTGCCTTTGCATTTCTCAAAAATCAATTGAACATGTTTGTGTGGGTGTATTTCTTGACTATCTATTCTATTCCACTGATCTACATGTCTGTTCTCACAATTATACCATGCTGTTTTAATCACTGTAGCTTTATAGTATGACAAAATTGGGTAGAGTGAATCCTCCAAATCCATCCTTGTCCAAAATTGCTTTAGCCATTCTGGTTCTTTTACATTTTCATGTAAGTTTCAAAACAGCTTCCCTATATTTACAAAGAAACCTGTTGCAGTTTTTTATTGGGATTGTGTTAAACCTATAGGTCAATTTGGAGAGAATGAACATGTTAATTATATTGAGCATGTTGCTCCACTTATATAGAGCTTTGATTTCTTTCATCTAGGTTTTGTAGTTTTCAGCATACAAATCCTGTACCTATTTTGTGAGACTTACAGTTAAGTATTTACAGGTTAACATAACATTTTTATTAAAATAACTATGTTTTTCAAATCAAAACAAATAAAGAATTTTACATTGTTTACACTGCTTTACATTTTTCTAATCTCTTTAATGTCTGGCTTCATAAAAGATAACTGGATTCTCACACTTGCTTCTATATTCAATCTGATGTTCATGTTGTTTTTGTTGAAATAAATGAAGAAAATGCAATCTCACATAGATATAGAGTTGGAAAGTGGAAGGGTATTTAAATGGCCTTTTCAGATAATTCTGGATCCTTTTTTTAAATATTATACTTAATCTTGAGAAGTGGCAACTTCTTGAAGTTTAGTTGCAATGTGGAATCAGAAACCATATTCATTAATTTTTTGTATTGGGTTAATTTAAAATCTAATTAGACATTGGTCTGTCTTGCACTCCAAAATGGGTCTTTTACACATGCCTAATTTTATACCATCATTCATTCATCATTTGGAAAATGTTGGCTCTCTAAGTTATAAATGACCTCCAAATGTTAACACATTTCATTATACAATACCAAAAACTACGTGTATTAGTATCACCACTGGAAGTCCTAGCCAGAGCAAACAGGCAGGAGAAAGAAATAAAAGATATTCAAATAGGAAAAGAAGAATTCAAACTATCTCTCTTCCCTGATGATATGATTCTATACCTAGAAGACCCTGAAAACTTTGCCAAAAGCCTCCTAGAACTGATAAACAACTCCAGTAAAGTATCAGGATACAAAATCAATGTACAAAAATCAGTAGATTTCTATACGCCAATAACCTTCAAGCTGAGAGCAAAATCAAGAATGCAATCCCATCTACAATAACCACACATACACACAAAATCTAGGAATACATCTACCAAGGAGGTGAAAGATCTCTACAAGAAGTACAAAACACTTCTGAATGAAATCATAGATGACACAAACAAATGAAAAAACATTTCGTGCTCATGAATTAGAAGAATCAATATTGTTAAAATGGCCATATCATCCAAAGTAATCTACAGATTCAATGCTATTCCTATCAAACTACCAATGCCATTTTTCACAGAACTAGAAAAAACTATTATAAAATTCATATGGAACCAAAGAAGAGCCCAAACAGCCAAAGTAATCCTAAGCAAAAACAACAAAGCAACAGGCCTCATATTACTGGACTTCAAACTCCACTATAAGGCTATAGTAACCAAAACAGCATGGTACTGTCACACAGATCAATGAAACAGAATAGAAAACCCAGAAATAAAGCCACATGCCTACTGGTATCTGATCTCTGACAAAGTCAACAAAAATAAGCAATGCGGAAAAGACTCCCTATTGAATAATGGTTCTGGGATAGCTGGCTAGCCATATACAGAAGAATGAAACTGGACACCCACCTTTCACCATAGACAAAAATTAACTCAAGATAGAGTAAAGATTTAAATGTAAGACCTCAACCTATAAAAATCCTACAAGAAAACCTAGGAAACACGATTCGGGACATCAGCCCTGGGAAAGAATTTATGACAAAGTCCTCAAAAGCAATTGCAACAAAAGCAAAAATTGACAAGTGGGACCTACCTAACTAAAGAGCTTCTGTACAGCAAAAGAAACTATCAACAGAGTAAACAGACAACCTACAGAATGCGAGAAAACATTCACAGACTACACATCTGACGAAGGTCTAATATCCAGAATCAATAAGGGACTTAAACAATTGAACGAACAAAAAACAAATACCCCTATTAAAAAATGGACAAAAGACATGAGCAGACACATCTCAAAACAAGACATACAAGCAGCCAACAAACATGAAAAAGTGCTCCACGTCACTAATCACCAGAGAAATGTGAATCAAAACCACAATGAGACACCACCTCACACCAGTCAGAATGGCTACTATTAGAAAGTCAAAAAACAACAAACGCTGGGGAGGCTGTGGAGAAAAGGGAACACTTACACACTGTTAGTGGGAATGTAAATTAGTTCAGCTACTATGGAAAGAAGTTTAGAGATTTCTCAAAGAACTTAAAAACAGAACTACCATCACTGGGCATATATCCAAAAGAAACTAAACAGTTCTACCAAAAGACACATGCACTCATATGTTCATTGTAGCACTATTCACAGCAGCAAAGACATAAAATCAACCTAGGTGCCCCAAAACTGTGGATTGGATAAAGAAAATGTGGTATATACACACCATGGAATACTACACAGCCATAAAAAAGAACAAAATTATGTCCCCTGCAGCAACATGGATGCAGCTGGAGGCCATTATCCTTAGCAAATTAATGCAGGAACAGAAAACCAAATACAGCATGTTCTCACTTATAAGGGGGAGCTAAACATTGGGTACCCATGAACATAAACATGGCAACAATAGACACTGGGGACTACTAAAGAGGGGGGATGGAGTGGGGCAAGGCTTGAAAAACTAACCATTGAGCACTATGCTCAGTACCTGGGTGGCAGGATCAATTGTACCCCAAACCTCAGCATTACACAACATACGCCTATAACAAACCTGTACATGTACCCCCTGAATCTAAAATAAAAGTTGAAATTATAAAAATATTTAATATAAAAAATAAATAAAATGTTCATCATGCTTAACAAAAAAAAATCACCACTGATCTCATCAGAAAAGTTTTTACAAATTGAGAAGCTGTCAAGCTCTTGGTAAAGAATGTAGATTCTCTAAAATTCTAATTTTTATTTACTATTTATTTATTTATTTTTTGAGATGGAATCTCTCTCTTGTCCGCCAGGCTGGAGTGCAATGATGCGATCTTGGCTTACTGCAACCTCCGCCTCCTGGGTTCAAGAGATTCTTGTGCCTCAGCCTCCCAAGTAGCTGGGATTACAGACATGCGCTACCACGTCCGGCTGATTTTTGTATTTTTAGTAGAGATGGGGTTTCACCATGTTGGCTAGGCTGGTCTCAAACTCCTAACCTCAGGTGATCCACCCACCTCGGCCTCCCAAAGTGCTGGGATTACAGGCATGAGACCCCGCGCCCAGCCTGAAGATTCTAATTTTTAATTGAAAGCTTAAACTCTATCATTAGTAACAAATGTTGTTGTTTGTTTTCCTTGAGGTGATAAGCTCATTTTACTAATTTCTAAAAAATAATTGCCAGTTCTCAAGTCTGCATAATTATAATTTGTCTGTTGATCTTTATTCAAGTAAAAATGGTGTTTCGTGAAAAAAGCAGTTAGCTTAGCATGCAGCTAAAAAATACAAGTCTTTTTCCTTGAGAGAAACTTAGCACTTTGGGATGTAGCAGAGATCCTCTATGCATGCTTCTCATTTTGTCACACTAAATATTAAAAAGACATGTGCTCAGGGTTGAAATTTAACCATATTAATAATTTTTAATAATAATTTTTGTGGCTTCTTCAAGGATGTTCTTAAGTCAAACTGGCAAGTATGTGGAGGTGAAGAACAGTCACTACAAGTACCGTGAAGGTTGGTGCCACTGTCTGATTCCTGCTGAGGAGACTCCCCCTTGCTTCTGTGCCACTGGTGCAGATGTCAACGTGGTGAAAAAGACAAATGACATCATAGCGTCATTATGAAAATAGTTTTGACCCTGCTGACTCCCTGAAAATGTCTCTGGCTCCCCCAGGAGTTCTCAGATCCTACTTTGAGGACTGCTACATTAGACCATACAAGACAAAAAAGCAAAGTCCAGAGATATTGATTTGAACTGTACTTCCTGGAAATTCTATTGGAATCATATCTTTATCTCACCCTCACTACTTTTTCCTACTCGGGGAAAAGTGAACAATCTGTCGTCTGAAGAGGCCTAAGTCTAGTCATCTTTATGCTGTGATGTTGGGTCTTGTTGAAGAAGATGGATGAAAATTTAACTGCAGTTTAATAAAGAGCACAGTGGGTGGGAGAAGGAAGAGTGGTTGGGAATTTGCATTTTCTTAACTTCCTGGGTTTGATGCATCCCAGGTGAGCACTCAAATTCTAGTTAGAAACACTTCAATAATTCTCTCTGGGTTTCAGGAAGCATATCTGATATAGTCAATATCAGCGATGATGTCTGGATGGGTTCAGTTTTGTGGTTTGGACTAGAGATCAGAATCCATCAGTTCCTCTCTGATAATCCCTCTAATTGGACTAATAGATGACCCAAATTCAATTGAATTCAACAAATTGTCAGAGGCACTTATTAGTACCAAGGACTGTCTGAAACGCTGGGAACAGAGGCTGAGGTTGGGTTAGAGGACACACACCTATCAGTAATTCATCACGGTATTCACTTAGCTGGCCCTTCCTACTCCGGTCTTTTTTTTTTTTGCTTGATTGTGTTTGTAATTTTGTAATTTAGTTCTCATTTTAGGAGCATTTTAAAATAATCCAAACTGGCTGGGCACAGTGGCTCACACCTGTAATCTCAACACTTTGGAAGGCCAAGGCGGGAGAATCACTTTAGGTCAGGAGTTTGAGACCAGCCTGGACATATTGAGACCTCATATCTACAAAAAAATTAAAAAATAGCCAGGCATGGTGGTGCCTCCCAGCTACTTGGGAGGGTGAGGCAGGAAGATCTCTTGAGCTCTGGAATTCAAGATTGCAATGAGCTGTGATCCAACCACTGCCCTCCAGTCTCGGCGATAGAGGTCCTGTCTCTAAACCAAAACCAAAACCAAAAAAAAAAAAAAGTCCTGAAAATTACGAAAATAATATAAAATGTGCCATTTATGTGTGCCAAGCATTTTGCTATAAACTCATCACATTGTCACATACCTTATCTCAGTCTCTCAGTCTCTCCAAACATTATGAAGTAGGTACTGTTACAAAAAAGAAAGTAATCAATCCCACCATGTAGAGGTAAATATTGTTAGCATTTTGGTAAAATCTTTCTGGAACTTTTTCTATACATCCATAGATAGATGTCTACAGTTTTATATTAATGGGATCATATTATATAGGTTGTTTTGTATCTTGATTTTTTTTTCTCAGCTATATGAGATGAACACCTTCCCCATGAGGTTAGATATTACAAGTAGTCCTCCTTCATCTGAGAGGGATAAGTTTCAAGCTCCCAGTAGATGCCTGAAACTGTGGCTAGTACCAAACCTTATCTCTCTCTATCTCCATCTATCTATCATCTATCTATCTACCTATCTACACACACTCTTTCTCTCTCTCTCTCTATATATATATACACTCTCTCTGTGTGTGTGTGTGTGTGTGTGTGTGTGTGTGTATACACACACTATGTTTTTTCCTATACATATATACTTATGAAAAAGTTTAATTTATAAATTAGGCACAGTAAGATATTAACAGCAGTAACATAATAACCTAGAAGAATTTAATAATATACAATAATAAAAGTTATGTGAATGTGGTCTCTCTCTCTCAGAATATCTTATTTAACTGTCCTTACCCTTCTTGCTGTGATGAAGAAGGGACAGAGCCTGATGGCACAAGGTTTCATCACACTACTCAGGATAGTGTACCATTTAAAATTAAGGAATTGTTTATTTCTGGAATTTTTCATTTAGTATTTTCAGATCTTGGTTGAACACAGATAACTGAAACCATGAGAAATGAAATCATGGGCCGGGTGCAGTGGTTCATGGCTATAATCCTAGCACTTTTGGAGGTGGAGGTGGAAGGAACACTTGAGCCTAGGAGTTCGAGACCAGGAGACCAGTCTAGGCAACATAGTGAGATCCTGTTTCTAAAAAAAAAAAAAAAAAAAAAGAAAAAAATTAAATCGTGGATTGGGGGGACTCCTGTACTCTCCTTTGTAATGCTTTCAGAATATTCCATGGTATGGATCTATCAGTTTACTTAATCCATAAGTGGACATCTAAGTAGGGTAGTTTCCAGTTGCTAATAGTATTAATATAAACAATACTGCAATAAATTTCTTCATGCATTCTGAAGCAATGATCTCCAAAAGGTAAATTCCTATAAATAGGATTGCTTATATTTCTATCCCAAATGCAAAACTGTTTTTTAGAAGAGTTGAATTCACTTCTATTCCTCCAATGGTGTCTACTGTAGCTTCAAAGAACCCAAAAGGCTGACAGAAAAGTGCATGTGAATGTGTTCTTATATGGATACCTGTGTGTATATGTCAGCTTTCCACATGTATGAGGGTTCATTTATTCATTTAACATTTTTGAGTATCTACCATGAGGCAGAGAGTCAGGGATTCAACTGTGAGAAACTCAACATGACTCCAGCTCTGATGGAGTCAAACATACATCTTTTTAAAATAAAACAACTGCCATCAGTGAATGAAGAAGAATTATGTAAAGATATGACTGCCTGGACCAAGGGTCTGCCCCAGTCTGGTGATGATGTAGGGGAGATCAAGGAAGGCTTCCTTGAAAAGGGAATATTAGAGCTAAGCTCTGAAGCATGAGAAGGCATTCACTAGTTGAAGAGTAGGAGGAACCGTGTTCCAAGCAGAGAGAAAATTTTTATCTCTTGTTCCACCCTCAGCAGGAATATCTTGCCAAGCAAATCTACTGCCATTCCACACACACGAGCAGTCCTGCCTCTCCGCCTTTGTTCGCTGTTCTCCCAACTCTTTTTCCTCCCAAGGCAGGAGGCTGATGACTCAAAAAATGCAAAGAAGCCTGGAGAGGCTGGAGCCCAAAGAGAGAGCGGGAGAGTGAGGCCAGCAGGTACTGAAGACGTGCCTGATCTTGCGTGTCTGAGTGTGTACATGCAACGGTGCATGTGTGCGCATCTAAGCGCTGTTGGTAGGGGTACTGGTCACTGGCTATCAAGATGCATTCCCCTGACCAGAAGTATAAACATTCCTTTGGGCTGGACCCAGAGATCTGTGTTTTAACAAGCCTCTCAAGGTCTGTGAAGCATGCCCAAGTTTGAGAACCACTGGTCTGGAGGGCATGTTTGTCTGATCGCACCTGTGTGCAAGAGGCTTGGGGATATTTGACTTGCAGGTGGAGATTTGCATCTAGGCATCCTTGTGGCAGACAGCCCACTCTATCTGACTTGATTTTGCCCTCTCAGAGCACTCCTGAGGTTAGGGCAGGCACTCTGGGGCACTTAGCACATGTTAAATGTTGATGGTAATGACAGCAGCCAGACATGTCTCCAGCTGAGCCCCCGTTTCTTACCAGTCCCTGGGTAGAGCAGCCACAAGTTGCCCTCCTTTTATCACTATAGAAATCTAATCTCGACTGTGCAGAAAGCAGGAGGTTCGCACTGGGAGAGCAGGAGAAATGGCCGATTAGGAGTGGGAAAACATCTTAAGCAGATTGCAGGGACAAAGGAAACCATTTCTGCCCACCCCTGGCTGACGTCTCTGGGTGTGCAGAGAGAGACAGAGAGGGCAGGGGTAGGGGTCCGGATCTCAGCCCCACATGGGGCAGGGGTCAGAGATGGCCGGTGACTGAGAGAGGCAGTCCTTGTGTCACAGGGTCAGGCATGGGGGGCCCCCTGTGGAGCGGGATCTCCTCATGGGAAGAAGGCACCAGGAGTGCAGAATGCCTGAAGGCTGTGAGCAAAAGTCACATCTCCCTCAAACAAAATCCCAAGCAAGTACCTGCTTTGCAACCAGATTCCAGTCCTGACTCTGCCACTTACCAACTGAGTGACTTTGGGAAATTTGCTTCACCTCTTTCAGGCTCAGTCTCCTTGTCTCTGAAATGGGGATAACAATAAAATCTACATCCCAGGGCTGTTGTACAGATTAAATGAGATGACAAGTGTGAACTGATCAGTACCATGCCAGACATATAGTAAATGCTCAGTTAAAGTTGGCTGCTGTGTTTGCATTGCTTTCTTGAGTCCTCTCCCGCCGAGAGAGTTACATTTGGTCTTCTTGCTCCACTCCCTGAACCAGCTCCGTGATTTAAAGTGGTATGGCCAGGGTCCCACAGACATGGGGATGGACCAATGGCTCTTTCTTTCCTCCTGGGGCACTTAGTTTCTGGGCACCCTGTAAAGGTCTGAAGTAGTAGGCATATTCTCTGCCCCCCAGTTTCTGATGGCTTGCATCTCCTGCATCCACCATGACTTTACAACATAATGGTCTGCTGCGGGGTGAAGTTCACCATAAAGAGAGACATGGGTGAAATGGGGATAAGTAATGCCCAGCCTGCTACATTGTCTAGGGATAAGGTGTGGGACATGCCTGGCTCCAGGCCTGGCACATAGTAGATACATAATAGGTTGTTAAAGATTAAGTAGATTAAGTTCTATCTTGGGATGAATCAAAGTGGTCTGAGTTAGTATAAGAAAGTCAAGAGATGAATAGTTACTGAGCTATTATAGTTACAGTTATTATAATTATCAGCCTGCAGGTCCCACCTAAGTCATTCCTACCTCTGTGCCTCAGCTTGCCTGCCCCCGCCCCAAACCCTCCTCCTCCTCCTTCACGGGTGGCTCTTCAGGAAGATGGCCTTGACCGGTCCCATCTCCGTTCTGATCCGTCTCTTACTCTGGATACCTTTGGTAGTAAATATAGTTGTTATAATTATCATTGCCAGGCACTGCAGCAGGTATTTTACCTGTGTTATCTTAATGAGTATTCCTAATTACCCTATGAAAGAGGTGATGAGTATCACTGATATAATCTTAACAGATGAGGAAACTGATGCTCAGAGAAGTTAAGTAACTTGTCCAGGACCAAAAGTAATTAAGTGGCAAGTCCTGGAATTCAATTAATGATTATTTGCGCTCGTTCTGCTACTGCCCTACCGCCTTCCAAAAGAACCTCATTCTTTGGCATGGAAACTGCAAACAGCATTGTTGATCTCTCTGCTGAGCAAGAATTATTTGCCAAGGAAATAAATGTACCAACCTGGCTCATTTTGCCCACTCTGACCACAGGGTGAATTCTTCCCGCTACCTGACCTCGACCCTTCCTACTACAAGCAAAATCCCTTCTCTCTTGTTCAGTTCTCAGCAGGACAGCTGGATAGATTTAAACAGCTTGCTCCATGACCAGCGGTTCTTTGGAGAATGGAAAACTAAAAATAAACTCTGTTGGGTGGCGTCTCCAAGGCCTCTTCCAATGACAAAAAGAGGCTGGACTTGGAGGGGAGGGGAAGGCAGAGAGCAGAATCTGGACACCAGGTTTGGAAGCCCTCTGCCTCGCTGATTTAGTGCCTGGATCTGGTCCTCTTCAAGGCCCTGGTGAGATTTCTTATCAGCACGTGGGGCCCAGGATGGCTGTGTTAAAGGCCCTCCCACTTGGGCGCCAGCCAGTCCTCTCCCCTCTCTGCTGGTGGAGGAACCAAATAAGACAAATGGACTTTGTCTTATTTGGATGGAAACTTTGAAACCCCTGTTCCTTCCCAGTAGAACTTTCTGAACCTGCCAAGTAAGCAGCCTGCAGGTCCCACGCAAGTCATTCTTACCTCTGTGCCTCAGCTTGCGTGCCCCCACCCTAAACCCTCCTCTCGTCCTTCACGGGTGGCTCTTCAGGCAGACGGCCCTGACAGGTCCCATCCCCATTCTGATCCCTCTCTTACTCTGGATACCTTTGGTAGTTTCACCTTGATTGGGACATTAATAATCAGCACTCACAAATACATAGGTTAGCTAATATTTGTTAGTGTTTTGAACATTTAGGAAACTCCGTGTTTTCTCACTCCTCGGTTAGGATGCAGAAATCACAAGGGATGGATGGGGCAAGGGAAGGGGGACTGAACCGACACTCAGGAGATCTTGCTCTAGTCCTGACTCAGCCACTGACAAGCTCTGTGTGACTCTGAGCAAGTCAGTTCCCCTCTCTGGGCCCTGGACTCCCAGTTTGTAAAACATTCTCAAAGGTCTCATCCAGCTCATACATTCCATGGCTCGGCTTCCTTTGACTCACCTCGCCGTGTCTGGTTCAGGGCTTTGCACACAGAAATCTGTTATGCCCCACGTCTTCCAAGCTCTGCTTTTCTGAGGCTGCCTGGTCTCTCTTACCACATGTCCCTGGCCCAGGCTGCTGTGGCTCAAGCTCACTGCATGTTTCAAGACTAACGCTCACTGTGCTGTCTGCGAGTCATGCATGAAGCAGCCCAGGGAAGAATTCAGTGGGAGCCTCAACTCATGGTCCCAGGGAGGGTCTGCTAAAATACAGATGCCCAGGTCCCATCCCTGAAGAATCATGGGCTTGAGGTGGGGCCTTATCACCTTGCTTTAGTCATCTGCTGCTGCACAACAAAATGCCTCCCGATTTTGCATTTAAAAAAACAGCCAACGAACTTGCTCATTTCTGAGGGTTAGGAATTAGGCAAGGCCCGGCTGTGTAGTCTCTGGTCAAGGTAGCTGGAGAGGCTGCCTTCAGCTGAGAGCTGGGTTGGGAATGTCCCAGAAGACTTCAGGTCTCTCCCCACATGGTCTCTCTCTCCCCAGTAGGGTAGTCTGACTTCTTGTTTGTTTGTTTGTTTGTTTGTTTTTTCTGGAGACGGAGTCTCATTCTGTCATCCAGGCTGGAGTGCAGTGGCGCAATCTTGGCTCACTGCAACCTCCACCTCTCGGGTTCAAGCAATTCCCCTGCCTCAGCCTTCTGAGTAGCTGGGACAAGAGCATGAGCCACACCCAGATAATTTTTTTTCTATTTAAGTAGAGATGGGGTTTCACCGTGTTGCCCAGGCTGGTCTCGAACTCCTGAGCTCAGACAATCCTCCCGCCTTGGCCTCCCAAAGTGCTAGGATTACAGGCGTGAGCCACCGCGCCGGGCTAGTCTGACTTCTTAAGAGGCAGCATTCAAACAGTGAAGGCAGAAGTTGCAGGTTTCTTAAGGCCCAGTTAAAAGTTATACAATGATAGGCCTGCCTCTTTCTGTTGCTCAGGTCACAGAGCCAGCCCAGATTTTCGAAAGAGAGAGGAAACAGACCCCTCTCTCAGTGGAAGCAGTGGCAAAGCTTCATTGCAGAAGAACACAAGGGAGGAGGACCTATTGCTGAGGACATCTTTGGAAATATAACTGACCACAACCTTAAAAACACTTTCCAGATTAGTCTGATGTGCTCAAGGTCTGTGAACCACGTCCCGGGAAGTCTGGTCCCACCTCCCCTTTTCTCCTTCCTGTCAGATGATGAGCAGCACCAGGCTGCCCCCAGGGCTGATGGGGGACTAATTATTGATGCATCTTGGTTTTCTCTGTCTATATCATTCCTATCTTTTGCATTCAACAAATATGCATCATACACCCATTATATTGACATGGGGGGAGGGGAGGGAGAGGGTTAAAAACACCAGCCAGACAGCTTTCCCATCCTCGGGTTACTTGCCATCTAAAAGTAAACAACTTAGCCAACTCTTGGGGCTGAGTCATTACATCCCTTCTCCTGATTCCTAATTAGAAAGTTCCAAGCTAAACTTAAGAAGATAACTGCGCATTCTCTTTTTAACAGTGTGCTGGGAAGATGTGGAAGATGTGTTTTAGGGCTCTATAAATGTTTAATAATAAATAATAAGTGGCCAGAATAGTCAGTGTTTTACAGCCAGCACCTCCCACCAGCCATATCTAAGGTCCTTACAAGGTCTGAAAGGTAAAAATCAATAGAGATAACGTTTTAAATGGTGGACATCAAACATGCCTCTGGTCTGAGGAGCAATTACACTAACAGTATCATCAAAGAGATCATTAAATTACAGGAGGGTTGGGAGCGTGGAGAAGTCAATGGACCTAGGAGTCCATTAGAAACAGACAAGAGAGACAGTGCCTCTATGGCCACAGTGTTCTGCCGACCTGCCCAGAGCTCCACTTGAGCACCCAGTGTCATCAGAAATGAGTTGCTTCCCCAAGACAGGCCAGGCACAGCCCTGGGATGCCAGGCCTCTGGCCACTGTTATACCTTCCTTGGAAGAAATGCAAGTTTGTCTACAGGCACTGAATTTTCCCTACAGGGAAGGTCCTTTCTATCCTCCCGGCAGTTAGACTGTAGGCTTCATGTGACTTCCTTATAAACAAGTTCAATGATCTACCAGCCCCCAATCATTTTTATTGTTTTTCTAAACTCCAGTTCAGGCTTTGGGGTGGAGGTGGGAGTGGGAGATGCCAAAGAGAATAAGTGGATTCAAATCAGTCTTATTTGCCCAGCAAACATGATTGGGCAAGTGGGTTATTGTCTAGTTGCAAAGCTGTTCTCCAGACTGAATGGAGGTGCCTACTGGGTCCCTACAATTCCTCCTTGCTTAAAAACTCAGCTACAGCCTCTGTTCTGAGCCTGGAGCCAGTGGGCTGGAAGAAAGTATATGATGATAAACAGGTGCCTCTCCCCACGAACGCTGGCTCCAAGCACTCAGGGAGGGGCGGGGAGTTCAGGCGCCTGCTTATGCTAACAGGCTGTCAGCTTCTCCGTGCAACAGGAAAGCAGAAATACGAAGCTATTCTGGTCTTGTCTAGGGAGCCATTATGTCTTGAATTTCCAATGTCATCATCTCCAAAGGGCAACATTGCTCCGTTTTTCTCCCATTTGCATTCACTGGGAAAAGACAAATGGGTGCATATTTGCAGAGAGGAGGGGCTTGGGGGAGGAGTGGTCACGTGCTCTGATTTGGATCACCAACAGCTTCTGGAAGATGCGTGTTCATAATTAGAGATCCGCACCTCGAGGTGACATTTCACACTTATAAGACAAGTTTAAGTTAATCAGGCAGCAATTGGTTCTCTAGACTAATGGGATTGGGGTGGATTTTTCACTTAGAAACAAATCTCATCCGTGCCTTGGCATGCCTTGAATAATGCTTTTTCCTTACATATGTTATGGTTTCCCTGAAGGAAGACAGAGTGAAATTTTATTTCAGACTTCCCTCACTCTGACTGCCTTTGCTTTCTCCCTTTCCCCAAAATCAAGATTCTGATATAAAGGTATCTAAGTAAGGAAACAGACTGTGTAGGACCCATTCTACAAAAAGGGATGCCGGTGTTTATGCTTCTGATGTGTGGGCACGTGTCAGGTGTGTGTTACTGGGCTGCAAGTGGCAGGTCAAGGACTTTTAGAGGAGAAGGACTTGTGCTGAATTTCTGCTTTCTCATGATGAAAGCCTGTCCTCCCCAGCTGTTCCAACCCACGTATATCAGTTAGGCTTGTATTGGCTGTATGGAACAGAAAACCAGCTACAGTCGCTTTATGTAATAGGAGTTGAATTTGCTCACATAACAAGGAATCTGGGGTGAAGCCATTCGATGTTGTTGATGGCTCTTACAGCTTCTTGCCCTGCCATCCTTACTCAAATACTTATTTTCTTCATGGTTGCAAAATGGCTGCTTCATCTCCAGGCATCACATCCATGTTTCTGACAAAGAAGAAGAATGAGGAGGAGGAAGACAGGAAAGAACAAAGGGTGGAGGGCAAAAGAAACACACCACTGTATTTTTCTTGGAGCAATTCTGTTCTAATCTCCTTGGCCAGAACTGGGTCATATGGACACCCAGAGTTGCAAAGGAGCCTGACAAAGTGAGTAGTTTGAGTACATTGCTGCTCAGTTAGAAAAAACGTTCTGATAGAAAGGAAAAAGAAGAGAACTGAAGCTGGCTAGGGACCGAGCAGTGTCTGCCACCCTATCCTGACAGCTCTGTGCGTAGTCAGGGAATACCTGCTTTTCATCCCCCAGGTCAGTGCGATGGTTACCTGCTCTTCCTCTGGAGGCAGTCTGGCCTGGGAGGTCCCCAGGACTCACCATTCAGGAGAAGGCCTTCATTTGGAAATGATCACAGCCCTGTGAGGCTCACTATCCATCTCTCCTCTGGCTGTGGCCTCGAGCACCAACTACTTCCTCTCTTCATCTTGGCAAGAGAAAGCAAAGCTAATGAATTTCACAAGTGTGGTCTAGGCACAGGGTATCAGCACTCAGGGAACAATTCTGAAGACTCTCTGAAGACTTATGGCTAAGACCTTTGTTTAAGCCAGGAGGTTGCTGGCTGGAGATCAAAGTGAATGTGGAGAAGTTGGTTGGAGCAAGACCAGGCAGAGTCCTTCAAGTCAACAACTATGATTCACTTAAATTCAACAAGTTATAAGTGGGTCGCCACACATGATAGTGGGATCTATAAGTGGAGTGAGAGGCCAGGTCTGACCTTAAGGAGTTCTCATTCTATTAGGGCAGCAGACACACGCAAGTAAACATAGCAAAGTTCAGGCTATGATAAGTGCAATTATAGACGCAGAGACACAATGCTGTAAATTACAGCATGGATAAGACAGCTTTCATTTTTAATAAGGTAATATTTGAATTTAACTTTGCAGCGTAGGTAGAATTCTTGTAAGTAGAGAAAATAGGCAGAGGATGTTTCAAGCGGAGAAAACCATGTAAACAAAGATTTGGGGGTAGGAATCAGGCAGCATATTTGGATAACTGTGCATGGCTCTTTTGGTCTGGGACACGGCATTTACAAGGATTGGAGTGACAAGGGTGATGAGGGGAAATAGGGCAGGGAACGGGTCACAAGATGAAGCAGGAGAGGCAGGTGGGTGTCAGGTTGCAAAGGCTGAATGTCGTGTTAAGAATTTTGATTAAGAAAATACGGAGCCATTGAAGTTTTGAATCGCATTGGTATTGTGGAAGATAACTCTACCTAGAGGTAGGGGGACTGTGGCAGAGTCACCAGTGGGAATCTGGTGCCAGAGACCTGACCTAGAACAGGAGTGGTGGGCAGGAAAGGAGGCACTGGGAGAGAGGTCTGAGTGTGGCATGTGTTTTGCAGGGTAACTGGATTGGGGGCAGTGCCATTCATGAATTCAAGGAAGATATGAGAGGGAAAGGCTTCAAGCCGTGAGAGGATGGATAGGGAGTGGACTGGGAGGATGGATTGGGAGTGGGCAGTGCTGACTCCCTGGGATTACTTGCCTGGGTCTCCTGGGGAGAGGACGGGGCTGGAGATTGCGGACTCATTCAAGCCTAAGTGGGTGGTAAAACCCTGGTTGTGGATTTAGATTGTCCAGCAACTGCATAAGATGACCAAGGACTCAACACAGCTGCTTGAGGGAGAAGTTGGAGGAGTTTGACAAAGAAAGGTTGGAGAGAGAGGAAGGGACCCAGGATCAAGGAGTGGTTTGGAAGTGAGCAGAGCTGTTTCAGCCAAGGAGTTAGGAAACAGTTCTGTCCTAGGGGTTGGGGGCTTGGCATTTGGCTGAGTGGGGAGGACGCACATTCACACCTGTGCAAAGCCAAGTGGGTGTGCATGGACACAAAGTAGCAGTCAGATCTTGGGCAAGATCGGCTCCCTTCTGCAGCCCCACCCCAGGATGAAGTGGCACCCCAATTGCCTTCTGTGTCTATCTAGAAGGGATACCTACTAGGAGGGGTGAGGGTCTCTTCTAAGACTCCTGGTCTCTCCCCTTTAATTTCCCCTTCAGGCCTTCCGTGTCCTGTGTGACCAGGACACAGGAGGTCACTCTGTGACCTGTCCGTGGCTGTGTGACCAGAGCACTGACATGCGGAAGGGCTATTTTGCCGCAATACAAGGGGACCGGGGCAAGTGCTCTCCAGATGGGATTTTAGCTGCACATTTGTGAGTTACTCAGCCCAGAGCAAGCTTCAAAGCATAGAGCAGTCCCTGATGCTCCCAGCAGTGACACTGTCCTCTCCAGCTCCAGGTCTTCCCATGGTTCCAGTTCTGGCGGGTGGGGAGTGTTTCAGGAATGGTTTCCATCCTTTCTTATCCTACTTTCTCCATGGCTGTGCAGCCCTGCCCTGGATCTTTTTTTGCTCCTTGGGCTTGTAAAGAAGCAGGATTCTTTAGTGGGGATCAGGCTTATTTCTCAGCTTCATGTTAGTGCTGCCCCCACACAGCCCCCTGAACCCTGACTTGCAGGGTCCACCAGGAACATCTCAACCCAGCCTCTCACCAATTCTTGCTCAGAACAGTTTTCTTGATGCCCATCAGTGGCTTCCCAGGATAAAAGCTGGAATCACCAGGAATTGTTGGGCCAGTCCCAACCTGGCTCCTTTCACACCATGCCCCTTTGGCCTCAGGGCCTTTGCACATACTGCTTTTGTTCCAGAGGCAGAATCATCTTCCCACCCTGACATCCCAATTGTTGGCTCTTTTACTTCATCTTCTTAACATCTCCTGACCTTTCTCAAGTGCTATATCTTCAGGGCTCTGAACTGTGTTTTAATTACACGTTTATTCATGGGAACATTTGCTAAATCTCTGTCTCACCCAGGGACCACATCTTTCCTCTCCACAGTATATCCCCAGATCTTGGCCCAGGTCTCAGAGAAGAGTAGCTCCTCCTGTCCATACGTGGTTGAAAGAATGGAACAGCTGGTGACCTCTTTTTATGAATGCCCACATTTTTCATGGGGGGTAGATGTGTTTCTTTTCCTGCTAGAAGGGAGATGTGACTCACTCTCGAACAAGCTTGCGTGCTGCTTTGTAGCTGTAACACCCCAAATTCTTCCAGCAGTACCCCTGGATGGAACGTGATGAAGCACTATTTGAGAGTCAAGCCATGGCGGTTTCTCATGCACATTTAATTCCTGTTATCCCTCTGCAGCCTGGGTTGGTCAGCATTAGGTAGGGGAACCTGGGAAGTCACTGGGCCAAACACTTCAGAACTCTCTGGCTGGAAACGGGGTTGAACCAAAAGGTGGAGTTCTGAACTAAACTTTCCCAAACAGGCTTGCAAAGCCTGGGCTTGATGTGTCATCACTAGTAAGTGCTCTAAAAAACAACACAGAAAGGTGGCCAAAAGGCAGGATTCAAGGGCATTTGGAGGGATGAATGTACCTGCCTAAGGACAGGGGCCTAGAAAGGGGTGTGGTTTTAAATCTGCCACCTAGAACACATGAAAAGGGAAAAGGACAGTTGTAATGCTGTCCTCAGTTTATAGAGGAAAAGACAGGAACGGAAAAGGGTTAGGGATGCAAATGGGCAAGATTTGAGTCTGGCTTTGGAGAAGGAGCTTTAGCATTCACAGGAACCCCAGGGACTTCAGGACTGGGCCAGAGTGGCATCCATTCAGCCAAGTCCCATGATTAAGGGGCCAGAACTATCCCCTGAGGGGAGGCTCTTTGGGTGCTCTTTCTCGGCAGCTATTTCTGGTTCCTGTACTGGTTCCAAAGTCTTCTTGAGTTCATGTATATTTCCTGCCTTGGGGTTTTGAGACCCGATCTTTTATTAAAATAATTAGATCATCTAGGGCAGAGCTGGAAGAGACCTCAGGATCATCTAGTCCATCTCCCTATTTTCACAAATGAGAAAACAGGCCCAGAACTGAGGGCAGCAGAGGCAGGGCTGGGTTTCTTCCTAGCAGTACCCATCATCCCCGGCTTGGGGTTTGTAAGGAAGTCTCCGTGGCCCTACCTAGGCTTGGACAATCACAGCCTTTCTCAGTAGCCCATCCCTCCACTCTGCTCGGCCATACACACACCTTGACTGAGGCTGGACAGCCTCCATCTCAGCATGGCTCCTGGCTACTGACACTTGTGTTTCTTTGGTTTCCACCGGTGCCTGGCCCCTGTCCCTTCCTACAAGCTCTGCCCCTAATAGTAAGAGCCAATTTCTTGAGCACTCACCATGAGCTAAGCCTCCCATGGGGTCAGTCTCTAATCACCATTTTCCCACGTGAGGAAATAGACTCAGGAGCTGAGTGCAGAGATATGCTCCAAGTCGCGTCACAGGCAGGGTTGCCGAGCCAGGATTTACATCTTCACATTCAAAGTTCGTCATCATGAATTTTGACTCTTGGGGACTGGGCTGAGGAGGGAGTGGTACTGCTCCTGCCAGGGCCAGAGTTGGATGGGGCTTGAAAAGGGGGTTCATGGCAACAGATCTATGGTTCAGGTGAGGACCATCCCCCCTAGCTCCCCACCTGGCTCTAGCTGAAAATGACAACTACAACTGGAGCCGGCTCCTGCGCCCACGACACAGCCATTCATGCTTTTGGTGCACATTCCCCTTAATTACCAAGGCTCCCAATTAACGTGGGCTGCTGTGTCTGGTGCTGGGTTATTTTCTCCTATTTTTCCGTTCCTCGGGGTTTACTATTGTAGAGAGACACCAGGTCTGTCACTGTGTCTGTCTTGCTCCCTTCCCACCCTAACCAGAGGGAAACCGAAAAGCAACAGCTGATGGCAAATCCGCTCCGGCGCTTGCACGCCCCCTCGGCCGCAGTCTCCTGTTGCTTCTCGACGCTTGACTGCCCTTTGGAAAAATCTCTCCGCCCCTCGAGAGGAGAGAGGAGCAGAGGACGCGCGCGAGCACGGAGCGGGAGGACGGGCAGGGAGAGGAGGAGAGGGGGGTCTGCGCGCGGCCGCTACCCGGAAGCCAGCGGACGGCAGCACGGAGTGGGCTGTCCCCGAGCCCAGCCCCGAGCGAGCCCCCGCCCCCGCCCCCGCAGGACGCGCCTCCCAGCTCGCCCGACTCCTAGGAGGAGGGGAGGCGGGAAAGCAGCTCAAGCCTCACCCACCGCCCTGCCCCCAGCCCCGCCACTCCCAGGCTCCTCGGGACTCGGCGGGTCCTCCAGGAAGTCTCGGAGGGGACCGGCTGTGCAGGTAGGCGGCTGGGGAGGTGGGTAAAGTTGGCTCCTTTTTCCGAGGAGGGGCGAGGCTCGGTGGGGACCCATCTCTGGAGCGCCGGGAGCGCCGGGTTTTGTTTGTTCAGTGGGTGTGTGCGGTCCTCCGCGGTCAGCTGCGCCGCGGTCCCCGCCTGGGCAGCGGGAAACCGGGCTGGGGATGTAAACAAGGAGATCGGCGTCGGAAGAGAGAGGAACCTCTAGGGGAGGCAGGCTGTGGCGCTGGGGGTGACGCTGGTGGCTGGGAATTGCTCTCGGTGCTGCCTTGAGCTTGGGGTCAGGGTTTTCAGGACAAGGGGAAAGGGCTGCGTCCACCCTTTATCCATGAGGAGTTTTCCCTTTGTTACTTGGAAGCTGTGGACACTTGGTGGAGCGTGGGGAATTACGGACGAGGGCGTGTGGCTGGGTGTGAGTGTGGACATATGAGCGACACAAAATGGAACTTGCTGGTTTGGTGCTTGGGGAAGGTGGGGCTGGGCAGTGGGCACAGGATGGGGGCGCAGGGAAAGAAGGATTCTAGCGCTCAGGGATTCATGGAGAGTGCATCATTTCTTCCCTCCTTCTTGTCTATCCATCCAATCCTGTTTCCTTTCCGGGGGGCCCTGGAGTCCGCCATTGCCCCCTTTCCCTAGCAGGGCTGGCCCTGGCAGAGCCTCCCCTATTGTGTCTCCCAGGCTTCCGTGGAGAGTTGGGTGTGCAGCCTGGGGCTCCCAGCGCTGGCTTCTGGCTCTTACAAGTGGTGGCTGGTGAGGAGGCACCCGAGGGTGGGAGCTGGGAGCAGCCTTGCTGGAAACATGGGCCTGCCTCATTACCTGCTGCAAGCCTGCACGTTCGCGGGACCGTGGCTACTGGAGGCTTATCCCCACCAGTGTGCCCTCTGCCACTACTTCCTTTGTCTCTGTGGCTTCGTACTCTCTGGCTGGGCTAAGATTTCCAGCTTTGAAGATGGATCAGTGGGCATCTCAGGCCCTCTCTGAAAGGAGCCCCCTCTGGGGATCCAACCACCCTTATATTATGGATGTGTATGTCTACGTCCGCAACTTAGCCTTTTGCACGTGACTTGCCTGGTCGTTGCCATGGAAACTCCTCCATTTCTCAGCCTCCCTCTTTCTCCTGCCCATTCCTCACCTCCATATCTCCTCCCCTCCCCCCAATATGGTTGCCTAGATACTGGTTATCCCTGGCTAGGAGACCTAGATATCTGGCTCCTACACCCAATTGCAGTGGCCCCTTACTCACACCACCCACTTCACACACACTGCACATCACCAACACCACAAACACATACAGACATATACCACACTATGCAATCAACACACCCTCACACTCACACCACACATACATATACATCATACCTATACACACATACACACCAAACACACCGCATATATACCGCACCACCACACACCACCTACAATGCTACACTGACACCCTACACTTGCACTGTGCATGCACACACACACACACACACACACACACACACACTACATCTAAATAAGTCTCAGGCTGGGCTGAGGCAGGGGAGAGAGAGGGCAGTTTCCTTCCTTATCCAGCCACCTCCCTAGGGGTGTAGAGGGGAAGATATGGAGGCTCAGGAAGCCCAGAAGGAAAACCCTAACATTTCCCTGGGAACCCTGCAGAGGAAGGTGGAGGGAAAGGCACTGCCAGATTCCCTCAGAAGAGGAGCCTCTTCCCTAAACCTGGAAGGGAAGGTTGGATAAAGAGTGGGCGCAGCCCTTTTCTCTTCTCAAAGCCCTAGTCCGGAGCTCCAGGTGTTAACGAGAGCCATTCCCAGGTGCTGGGCTCCAGAGGCTGGGCACTGACCAGAATTTCAATCTCTCCACTGCCGCTGCTCTCCTCCCTGACCCAGAGAAAGCCTGAGGCTCTGGGAGTCATCCTCACCAGCAGAGGATCAGGCCAGCTCTGGGACCATCGGAGGCTCTGAGCCCCCACAAAGGAGAGAAGGAAAAGTGGTTACAGTCCCAGGAAAGCCGAGGAGGCCAGGCCAGGGAGGCAGGAAGGGGAGGGAAACCAGAAAGAGGGAAGGAGAGGGGCCACAGGAGTCAAGAAAGCGAAAGTTAGGGCTACCCGCCCTTGCCTGGGGTTCAGGCCACCCTCTCTTCCTGGCACGTTTTCCTGCTTCCCCCTTGGCTCCTCCAAACAGATCTGTGCATCTAGGAGAGGAAGCGGGTGTGCAAAGGGCTCTAGGCTTGCCAGGGTTCTCCCAAGACGTGTGGCTTCTATGGTTGTCAGACGGTAGGCGCCTGGGGGAAGCATTTCCTTCCTGGCTTCCAGCGGATCTTCACACTGACCTGAGGACCGGTTTCATTCAATCCTTCAAAGAACTGTTTGAAGTGTCTACTGTGTATTAATTGCTGGGGACATGAAGGTGAGGAGGGAGACACAGTCCCTGACATTGAAATCCTAGGTTTCTCAGAGCCGGAAGAGGCCTTGAGGGAGCATCCAGTCGGAACACAGTGGGGGAAACTGAGGCTCAGCAGTCACATGGCCAGTAACTGAGGCCTTCTAACTCCTCAGCCAGGATTTTGGCCTTCACACTGCCTGTCCTGCATCCCTTGCTTTCTTTTCTCAGTCACCATCAGAGATGGTGGGTTGATGGAACCCTTTGGAGGGAGAGCCTTTGGTCGGCTAGTGACTGGGATGCCCTTCCAAAATGAGGGTCCCTTAGTGGGCGGGTACAACTGGGAGCCTGCTTCACTATGTTTTCTTGGAAGGCGAGGCTGGAAGCTGTGGCAAGGAGGTGGGGGAGAAGGGGCAGTTTCCTAGACCCTGGAAATTCCCTGACAGCCTCGGGGGAGTCAGCCCACCCAGATCTCCCCTAAATAAGAGCACCTCCTCTCTTCCTCCCAACCTTGTTGGACTTAGTCGGCTGCCATCTGGATGGCAGACTGTGCCAGGTAGCCCCACAAGACTCCCCTTCGAACAAATCACCTTCTGAGCACCCTGGAGGAAGCAAACCAGTCACGAAAGGCACAGCCCCAAGGAGGCAGGCGAGCCTGATGTGGAAAGGCCGAGTTCTAGCCCCAGCTCTGCCCCTGAGCTGCTGTGCTACAGAAAGGCAAATGTGTTTATTGCGCAAATAACCCTTTGGATGCAAACTGGGCTTCTGGTGAAATCCAGAAATGGCTTAGACAGCTCTTCAGCAACTGAAAGCCTTTCAGATTTTAGACCTTTGTTTCCGCATCTGTCAATATGGGGTTTAGATTCATGATTTCCAAGGCATGTCTTCCTCTAAATTTGTGTGGATTATACAATCTTGAAAGAGATCCCTTGTGTCTCCAGGTACCAAATAGTACTCATTATTTCATAATACAGGGCTGCAGCTGAGCTGAGCAGGAAGGGGCTGGGCTCTGGTTACCCTGGAGAAAGTCTCCTTTTCACCCAGTGTGGCAGAAGGTGCCCAAGAAGCTGAAACCAAGTTTTTCCTTTAGGGCCGAGGGAGCCGGCTCCTCCTGGACGCTGTGGTCTACCTGGCCTTTTCTACCAGGCTGCACACTGGAGGCGGAGCCGGGGAGGGGTCTTTAAAGAGTTGTTCTGTGGAGGAGACAACTGGAGAGGACTGGGCTGTCATTTTGGAGGTCCATGAAATCTTCTGCAGGGAGAACCCCTGGCCAGCTGGAGAGTTGCAACGAGAGGAGCCGGTCGGGAACACAGTGCTCTGACACTGTCCCTGATGAGAGGCAGGACATCTCCGGCCGAAACAAAAGCATGGAACCAATTTGGCAGCATCGTCTCTGCTCCAGAATCGGGGGAGGGAGAGGTCCCGACCTGGGAAGGGATGAAGCCAGCTTGGAGGCTGCGCAGGAACATGTTTGTTACAAAGATGTGGGAGGGAGTACACAGCCTGGGAAGGGGGCTGGGGCCCCATGGACCGGACTGGGGCCATGGGAATGGGGCTGCCCCAGCTCAGAATATCTGATGTGGGCAGAGAGGGCCAAGGATGAAGGGATGTAGGTAGAATGACAGTGACCCCCACGCAGCTGGAGGACAAAGCCAGGCCCACACTGAGAGACCAGGGGCTAAGGTTTCAAACTCCCTCGTTCACCCTTTTAATAAATGTTCCCCTCATATGTCAGGCAGGCCCTGTGGGCTTCTGAGGTTTCTCCTTCTCTGGAGCCCTCCTGCTCAGGTAGATCAATGGGTTTGTCCTGTTCCGTCCTCTCCCCCACTGTCCACCTCATGTCCACATCCTACCAGGAGGCCCTGCGACCTTCTTCCTCCATAGGAAGAGCCTCTCCATGCAATCACAGGTGCACTTACACTCTCACACACGTTCCCTTCCTCACACATACATCATCTCCCACACCCGACAGGGAGGCAGGGGCTCACACATTCCCACACGCCCTCTCACCTCGCCCGAAGAGCTGCAGTCTCTCAGACCATGGTGATGGCCTGTGAACGTCCACCCTCTCAGCCCACTCCATTTTACCCATTGATGTGACAGCTCAGGTCCAGCTTTGCCACTCCTCTGCTCAAAAACCTCCCTAGGCTCACCAGTGCCTATTAATAAGCACAGGTACGTGGTGCAGGCACTCCAGGCTTAGCGTGACCTGGCTGCAGCCACCTCTGTAGGCACCTTCTTCAGATGGTCATCCGAAGCCTGGTACTGTCTCACCCTCTGCCTGAGCTCAGGCCCTTGCTGCAATGTGCTGAGTAGAGGGTGGCAGTCTTTGTAGACACACAAACTTGGATTCTAAACTGGATTCGGATGCTTCCTAGATTTATTCACTTTCCTAAACCTCGGTTTCCTTACCTGTCACATGAGTGTGGGGACAGTATGAGGTGAGCTGTGTAAAGGGCTCAGCATGCTGCCTAGCATGGAGTAAACACCCAGGAGATATCAGCTGCTGTACTAATGATAGTAATGACACATTATTAGGATTACTAGAACGGCATTATTATTGTTATATCATCCTTTGCGGCTCCTCCCATGTTTATTCTTTCAAGTAATTATTCCATATTCCCAATAAACAGGTATTAAAATTCCCAATAAACATACTCATATACCGTGAATGTCCTGTCAGTTCTTCCTTGAGAGCTCACACCTGCATTTTAGCTGCGGATGGACACGACCCACCTCCCCCCACCCTGCCCGCTCCACTGCACCTCCTCTCAATGGCAGGTCTGTTCTCCCCACAGTGCCTGGCATGGTGTCAGACACGTGGAGAAAGCCCAGTGAGCAGCATGTGTGCTGTGACACGCATAGGGAAGAGTCCTCACCACCAGGAGGTGTGGACACCCCGTTGCCCTTCCTGGCTGTCTCCCATACCCCGGTGCACACCACACATTCCCAAGATGCACATCCCTTTATTACCATGCGTCATCTCAGTCTCCCACTTGCTATGGTAGAGTCTAGAAACTAAGAATTTGACCTCATCTGAGGTCTGAGAGATGCTTAAAAGCTGAAGTCAAAGGAGAGAGGCTGATTCGTCACAGCATTTTGGTAGCTGGGATTTGACAGAGACACAGAGATTAGAAATGAGGCAATGGAGGAAGGAGGTTGCTGAGAAAGTTTTAAATGCCTGAAAAATTCCCTACAGATCCTTTGGTTGTTCTGAGCTTAGAATGGATTCGACGTAAAGGGATAATGATGCTGAAGTGTCCTTTCATTCACACATCAACGTTTATTGAGCGGCTGCTGTGCTCAGTGCCGGGGATCCAGAGATGGCCGGGGTGTGCCTGTGCTCCCAGGGAACTATGGTATGATGGGGACATACACTGGTGACAGCCCTATGTGGGAAGGGGTGTAGGCCTTGGCTCTGTGGATATGAGGATGCATTGAGGGGAGGGAGGGGATAATGTGTTTCCTGAAACAGAGACAGAGTCAGGTCAACAGCCCCCTCCTCTAAAGGCAGGGCACATTTCTGGGTATCCAGGCCCGTGGGCCAGGGTTCATCTTCATGCCACTTCTACCCCTAAAAGGGAGACAATATGAAATTGTGCAAAGTGCCCTGTAGGCTGAAACATGCAGGCCAGAGCTGTCCTTCTAAAGAGGTGGGTAGAGAGAGCAAAGGGGGCTGCCTGGTGCTGTGGCCTGGCTGTGGGCAGGGTGGCGTGGGCCCGGCTTCTGGGTTCCTGGCCCTGGCAGCTGCTCTGGGTTTCTGTGTCTGCTGCTGGGACTGCTGTCTGTCCTGTCTTGAATGGGCCTTTGTCAGCAGGTGTGTGGGGGAGGTGATCCCATCCTGGCCTGACTCCATCACGCCCTGCTGGGGCGTGCAGCCTGCTGGGGCCCCAGCCTGTGGCTTCTGTGCAATACCACTCACCATTGAGACTCTCCGGAGCCAGACCGAGATCTCCTGGGGAACCAGAGGGGCCTCAGCCCCTGTGCTGGCAGGCAGGAGGCCTGAATCCCACTCTGACTCCCTCTGGGCAAGGCGTGGCATTGGCCTGTGCCTGAGTTGGCCTCGCAGTACTGTTCTGTGTGCCTGCTTCTGAGGGCTGTTGTGAGAAGTCCATGGGTAATGGCTGGGATGCCACAGTGTCACGGCTGTCAGTGACGGTGAGGTGACAGCAAGACCTGGGAAGGGGGCTCGGGCCGTGAGAATGGGGCTGTCCCAGTTCAGAATATCTGATGTAGGCAGAGAGGGCCAAGGATGAGGGGATGTGGATGGAATGACAGTGACCCGCATGCAGCTGTAGGGCAAAGCCAGGCCCGCACTGAAAGACTGGGGGCTAAGTTCTCTCCACCATGCCTCCGCTCATGGTCCAGCTTGGGATCTTTCCAGGGAGACTTCCAGAAAACAGGCCTGGGTTTGTGATTTGTGAATTCCGTTTCTGTTTCTGAGGAAGAGGCCTTATTTCTTTTCACAGTCAGTTATTTTCTCACTCTCTCTCTCTCTGTCTCTCTTCTTCTTCTTCTTCTTCTTCTTTTTCCTCTATCCAAGTTTCTCTTCCCTAGAAAGAACTTCATGTTTTCATGTTAAAGATAAAGGTGCCTCCAGGTTAAAAATAAGTCCTGCTATATGACAAGAGAGTTTTGCCTCTCCTGCTCTATCTACCCTGTGCAGCTGGGCTGAGTTGGGTCTGGGCCGGTTGAGTCTGGGGGACCTGACAACTCAGCCTCCGGCACCCTAGCAGTGGGAGTGCCCCTCTTCCATGAATAAGGAATGGAGGGGCAGCATTCCAGCCATTGGGCTACTGAAGGCGCCTGACTGGAGAGGGAAAGGCCACCCTGGGAGGTGTCAGCCACAGTGATGCTCTGGGCGGAGGTGCCCTGTCCTGCTCCTAGACTGTCCAGCTGCCTCCCTGGCAGCTTGGGGAATTCAGCAGTGTCTGCAGCCTCCTTGAGCTGTGGACTGCTGGAATTTCACCACCCTCTGCTCTGTCCTTTCCTTTGCCAGTCTCTGTCCAGTCTCCTCATCAGCTCCTCTCTGGAACATTGCTGGCTGGGCGGGGCAGGCAATCATTTCAAGTTAGGCGATTTAACAATAATTGATGCTTAATTGTTTATTTGATGGGCATTTAAAATGCAAATTGAAGGAACTGGGTGCATTTTCCACTGATGAATCTGTGGCCTCTGGTCAACCCAAAGCACTTGTTTTGAAAGGCAGCTTTAAAAGCCCTTGATGGTTGTTTGTTTGCTCTGTGGCTCTGAACCAGAGAAGCCCAGCTCCTGTTACAGATCCACCAACCGCCGGGAAGGTGAGCAGGAGCCAGAGTGCTGGGATGGGGTTGAGGATTGCTTTTAACTGAATTTTTGAATTTTTATTATTTTTCTACGAATAGACTATCTTTTTAGAACAGTTAGATTTACAGAAAACTTGGGCAGATTGTATGAGTTCCAATTTTCTCCCCTGGCATGCAGTTTCTGCTATTGTTACGATCTTACATTAGGGTGGTACATTTGTTACAATTAATGAACAAATATTGGTACAATAATATTTACTAACATTGACACTTTATTAAAATGTCGTTCGTTTGTACCTTATGTCCTTTTTCTGTTCTAGGATCCCATCCAGGATACCACACTCCATTGAGTCGTGCCTCTTTAGGTGCCTCTGGGTGGTGACCGTTTCTCAGGCTTCCCAGGACTTTGACAGTTCTGAGGGTCACCGGTCAGGTGTATTGTAGGATGCGGTCCTGTTGGGATTTGTCCGATGCTCTCCTCATGATTAGACTGGAGTGATGGGTTTTAGGGAGGAAGATCACAGAGGAAAAGTGTTGTTTTCATCACATCACACCAAGATGATACAATCAGCATGATTCATTGCTGTTGACGTTGACGGGACTGGGTTTTCCATCCCTTTCATGCACCCCACGCAGCACAGTTTCAAGGCCTGGTGACTGGAGCTGTGTTCTCTCCACTCCTCGAGACAAACATACCAATCCATCAGCCAGCAGTTTCGGCCGTCCTCACCATCCCAGGTGAGGACAGATCATGGGGTAGCACAGAGACTTTTCCGATAGGAGAATCTTAATGAAGCGAGCATGAAACAGAATGTGCTATGTGCCAAATTAGTGCCAACAACAGGCAACAGGCGCTCTTGGAGTCTGGAGAAAGGGGTCTACGTGGAGTGGCAGCTGGACAAAGGTAGCATTTATTAACCTTGGCTGCACATCAGAATGAGTGGGGGAGATTCTCAAAATTACCGATGTCTTGGCTACACCGCCCTTGGCTATACCACCCAGGTTTAGAGCTGAATGTGGCTGAGTTGATATCCAGGCATCTTTTTTCTTTCTGTCTTTTTTTTTTTTTCTGAAGCTGTTCATGTGATCTTAAGGTACAACCAGAGTTGAGAACTGGAATAAACAAGGAAGGGAAGGGCATTTTAAGTAGAAGGAACAGAATATACGATGGCACGCAGTTAGAGACACACGTGGCAGAAGATGGAACATAGACCATCTTAGCGGAAAATAATGAGAAGACACTGGAGGGGTAGAAGAGAGGTACACTTAGAGGTTTTCATACGCCAAAAATAAGTTTGGATTTTAAAAAACTAAATAGGACATAGAGGCACCACTGAATGCCTTTGAGTTTGGGAGGGAGGTATTGGGAATACACTTTAGAAAGGTTACTCCTGCAGTAATCAGTGTCCAAGACAGAGGGGAAGGAGGAGGTTAAAGATGCGTCCAGCTACTGCATTATTAGGTAAGTTACCCAGAGGAGTGATGGAAAGAACGTTCTGATTAGAGAGATACTGCAAGTGCGAGCATGGCTAGGACTTTGCCACAGATGCAGTGTGGAGATGGGGAAGGAGAGAGGAACCCCTGGAAACTTGGTGAGGCCGTAAGCTCCGTCAGGCAGGGAGGCAGGGACTGTGTCTGTCTTGCTCACTGCAGTGCCCTCAGTGATGAGTGAAGTGCCTGGAAAAACATTAGGCCATCAATAAATATTTGTTAACTTGGTTACTGGAAGGATAAGGGTGCCATTGTTTCCAAAATTACACCTTGTTCCAAAAGTACTCTCTTTCTCCCCCAGTTTCTCCACCTAAATGCAGGCAAATTTCTCTGCTGTGGAAAGCAATCTGATTAAATAACTCAGGGCAAGATATAAATGACTGTTAGGACTGGGAGTATTTCTCTTGTAGTGATGTCGTGACATTTAAACGTCTCTCCTTGGGAAGAATTGTTGTGGAGGCAGATACATTTTTGAGTAGGGGTGGCCTTTATTTCGATTCTACACCCTCATCTAATTCTGAGCCATACCAGAAAAAAAGGTGATCTGCAGCTTTGCAGCCCACGGTGAAAGGCTGCCGGCTAGTAGTTCTGTTGGCATCCACCCTGAGCTGAGCTCTAGTGGACAGAATAGCCTACAACTGGTCTGGGACTCCATCCAGTACTCAGCATAAATGCACTGGTATTCTGCTAGGCAAAGTGCAGCAGGGCATTCAGCAGCTATGAGATGCACAGAGGCTGAGAGGGACACAGGAGTGCCTGTGCTGACGCCAAAGCTCAGCGGGGACTGATGGGGCATCGCTGGGAACAGCTGGGATCCGACAATGGGTAACAGACATGCCACGACCTCTCCTCTTAACAGGCCCCAGGGTCCCAGCCTTACCCCAACCTCAGTCATAGTCAGCAGAACACAGTTGGGCAAGAAAATGTGAAAGGAGGAAAAAGGGGATAATGCTTGCCAAAGTTTGAAAAGCTGTATTTTGGGTTATTCTTCCCTGGCCTGGGTAAGAACACCCTCAAGTGAGCCCAGCTTAGGGTCAACATTTTTTTCCCCATCACCTATACCCATTTTCCCCCCAGTTTTTTTTAGTATGGTAAAATACACATAACATAAAATGTACTATGATTTTTAAGTGTACATTTCAGCGGCGAGGTAAATATATCCATATTGTTGTGGAACCATCACCACCATCCATCTCCAGAACTCCCATCGTCTTGTGAAACTGAAACTCCATACCCATTAAACACTCACTCCACATTTCCCCCTTCCCAGAGCCCCTGGCAACCACCATTCTCCTTTTTGTCTCTGATTTTGACTACTCTACGGGCCTCATATAAGTGGAATCATATGGTACTTGTCCTTCTGTGACTGGCTTATTTCACTTAGCATCACGTCCTCAAGGTTCATCCATGTTGTTCCTGGAACCAATAAGGACATGAAAAGATGCTCAGCCTCACCACAGGCACTCTTTTTTGTTTTTTGAGATGGAGTCTTGTTCTGTCACCCAGGCTGGAGTGCAATGGCACAATCTCACTGCAACCTCCACCTCCTGGGTTCAAGCAATTCTCCTGCCTCAGCCTCCTGGGTAGCTGAAACTACAGGCACACACCACCACGCCTGGCTAATTTTTTTGTATTTTAGTAGAGATGGAGTTTCACCATTTTGGCCAGACTGGTCTCAAACTCTTGACCTCAGGTGATCCACCCGCTTCGATCTCCCAAAGTGCTGGGATTACAGGCATGACCCACCGTGCCTGGCCAGGATGTTCAACCTCACCACAAGCATTCTTATGTTCCTCCTCAGTCTCTGTCCATCTCACAGCTGCTGGGCACAAGATTCATCCATGTGTTGGAATTTCTTTCCTTTTTAGGGTTGAATAATATTCCTTTATGTGTATATACCACATTTTGCTTATCCATTAATCCGCTGATGAACACCTGGGTTGCTTCTGTGTTTTAGGTGTTGTGAATAATGCTGCTATGAACATGGGTTTACAAATATCTCTTCAAGGTTCTATTTCCAATTCTTTTGGGTATATATCCAGAGGTGGAATTGCTGGATCATATGGGAATTCTATTTTTGATATTTTAAGGAACCACTCTACTGTTTTCCATGGCAGCTGTGCATTTTACATTCCTAGCAACAGTGCACAATGGTTCCAATTTCTCCACATCCTCATCAACACTTGTTATTTTCTTTCTTTCTTTTTTTTATAGCAGCTATCCTAATGGATATGAGGTGGTACTCATTGTAGTTTTGATTTGCATTTTCCTAATTATTATTGAGGTTGAGCATCTTTTCATGTGCTTATTGGCCATTTGTATATCTTCTTTGGAGAAATGTTAGTTCAAGTTATTTGCTCATTTTTTAATTGGATTGTTTGCTTTTTTTGTTGTTGAGTTTTAGGAGGTCTCTATTAATTCCTTATCAGATGTGTGATTTGAAAATATTTCCTTCCACTCTGTGGTATATTTGATCTGTTGATTGTGTCTTTTGATGCACAACATTTTTACATTTTTATAAAGTCTAATTTTTCGGCCAGGCGCAGTGACTCATGTCTGTAATCCCAGCACTTTGGGAGGCCAAGGCCGGCGGATCACGAGGTCAGGAGTTCGAGACCAGCCTGACCCACATGGAGAAACCCTGTCTCTACTAAAAATACAAAAATTGGCTGGGTTTGGTGGTGGGCGCCTGTAATCCCAGCTACTCAGGAAGCTGAGGCAGGAGAATTACTTGAACCTCGGAGGTGGAGGTTACAGTGAGCCGAGATTGAGCAGTTGCACTCCAGCCTGGGCGACAGGGTGAGACTCCATCTCAAAAAAAAAAGTCCACTGTGTCTATTTTTTTCTTTTGTTGCCTGTGCCTTTATTGTCATATTCAAGAAACCATTGCCATATCCAATGTCATAAAGCTTTTGCTGTGTTTTTTTCTAAGAGTTTTAAGTTTTAGGTTTTACGTGTAGGTCATGGATCCAGTTAGGTTAAATTTTGTGTATGGCGTTAAGTAAGGGTCTACCTTTATTCTTTTGCATGTGTACATCTGGTTTTCCTGGCACTTACTTATTTAAAAGACTGTCTTTTCCCCATTGAATGGTCTTGGCACCCAAGTCAAAAATCTTTTGGCCACATCTGTGGGGGTTACTTCTGGACTTTATCCTACTCTATTGGTGTATATATGTCTGTTCTTATGTCACACACTAGTAAATTTTGAAATCAGGAAGCTTGAGTCCTTCAGCTTTGTTCTTTTTCAGGATTTTTTTGGCTATCCAGGGTCCCTTGAGATTCCATATGAATTTTAGCATATGTTTTTCTGTTTCTACAAACAAATGTCATTGGGATTTTGATAGGGATTGCATTAAATCTATAGATCATTTTGGATAGTATTAATTTCTTAAAAATATTAGGTCTTTCACTCTACAAACATGGACTATTTTTTCCGTGTATTTACATCTTCTTTAATTTTTTTGAGAAATGTTTCTATTGCATGAGTTTCTCATCATCTTGGTTAATTTCTAAATATTTTATTCTTTTTGATATTATGATATGGAGTTGTTTTTTTAGTTTCTTCTTCAGATTTTTAATTGTTAATGTATAGAAATACAATTGTTTTTAGTGTGTTGACCTTGTGTCCTGCTACATTGCAGAATTTATTAGTTCTTACAGTTTTTATGTGTGATCTTTAGGGTTTCCTATGTATAAGATGATACCATCTGTGAACAGAGATCATTTTACTTCTTCCTTTCCAATTTGGATGCCTTTTACTTATTTGTTTATTTTGCATAGTTGCTCTGGCTAGGACTTCCAATACTGTGTTAAATAGACATGGTGAAAGGGGATATCCTTGCCTTGTTCCTGATGTTAGAGGAAAAGCTTTAAGTCTTTCACCATTGAGTGTGATGTTTGTTGTGGGTTTTTTTTTTTTTTAAACTTATGGCTTGTGTTATGTTGAGGTAGTTTCCTTCTATTCCTAATTTGTTGAATGTTTTCCTCATGGGAGGATGTTGATGTCAAATGCTTTTTCTGCATCAATTGAGATGATCATGTGGTTTTTTACCCTCTGTTTTGCTAATGTGGTATATTATATTGATTGATTTTCATATGTTGAACCATTTTTGCATTCCAGGAATAAATTGGGGCCTCCAATTTTATTTCCCGTAGTTCCTGCCCATTTCCACATGTGCCAGGGAGGCAGCAAGAAAGAGTGGAAGGTGCATGGCACCAGCAGAATTAGTGACAGTTCCAGGTATGCTTTTGTTAGCTGTTGGGCCTTGGGCAATAGTATAAGCCTGAGCCTCTCCTTTTCTAACCTGTAAAATGGCAGCAATAACCAACATCCCATGGAGTTGTGATGTTTCTTTGAGCTAATGGTTGTAATGTTGTTGGGTGAATAAGGTGTCTTATAAATGATTGGCGTTATTAACATCATCACATCATCATCATCATCATCATCATCATCATCCCCTTTGACCAATGTGGGCAGGGAACAGGACTATGCAACATGTAAGACACAGCAGCTCCCCTTTCTCTTTTGACAGTGACAGATACACTGAATGGCCCAGGGCTGAGGGACAAGAGTTCGTATCTTGATACATCTTGCCGTGACCTCCTCAACCCAAGGAGGCTGGAGGAACAGGGCCATCTTAGGAACAGCACTTTGATTTTGCAGAAGTCCATTTGGCCCTGCCTGTGTGTCTCAGGGCCCAACCCTTCTAGAGAGATACCCTGAAGGGGCGCTTTGTGGGAGGCAGTGGCTTCTCCTTGAATGACCTTGGTGAAGGAAGAAGATTGGGCATGGTGACCAGAGGAGGTGGCTGAGGACCTTGTGGGCTGCGCCTCAGTCTGGGATAGCCGCAGGCTTCTGGTCTCTTTCCAGCAGAGACACTGTGTCTTCTGGGCAGCGGCCCTGTAGCCAGGGAAGGGCGTGAGATGTTTTCTCCCAGGAACAGCAGCTGTCTGTTGACTTTTCCTTCTCAGACCCTGCCCTGGTGCATTTTCCTGTCTCTGCTTTTTGGCGCATCTGTGTGAGTGTGGCACGCAGGGCATGGTGGAGGCACCCAGGGCAGCCGAGGCCTCAGAAGGAGGAGGATGACGTGAGGGCTTGCTTGATGCTTCCTCCAAAGCCAATTCTCTTCTCTCAGCAGCCTCCACCTCTCCTGGCTTCACCACCTGTGTCCCTTCTTCCCATTTTCCAGCTCAGTTTCTGTGGGGACTTGGCCCCTGGGCCAGCCTCTCCCTTCTTGAAGCCTCTTTCTTTCTCTTTCCTTTGCCTGCTTCTGCCACTTCCTCTGGGGCATCGCCTTTTCAGTTTCTCCTCCTCCGGGTTTTCTGTCCTCTCCTGCTGCCTCATGTCCTCTGCCTGTCTTGCTTCTGTGTCTCTCGTGGGGGCGCCCTCAGTTTGGGCCTGGGAAGATATGTCCCTTGCTTTAGCTGTCCCAGCCAGATGTGTCCTCCGTGGGCCACGTGTCTGCAGCTCTGGATGACATAGGCTGTTTGTCTTGAGGCAGGAAAAGGCAGTGGCTGGGAGCTGGTGTCAGCTGTGGGCCCGAGGCCCCGCCACACCCTGTGACCACACGAGGCCCCTCCACACCCTGTGACCACACAAGGACCCTGGAGCTTTCCAGTGGTTAGAGGACAATGTTAAAAAGAAGGGCAGGGGGAGGAAGTAACTGGGGCCCTCTCCCTAGCCCCCATCTCTGTTTATCTTTTCATTTTCCTGGAAAAGGTAGAAATGAAGGAGGAAGCCAAGGACAGAGTTGGGGAGTGATACAGTAATGATACTAACAGGTGATGCTTCACCAGCGGTTACTATTCGCCAGGCTGTACTCAGCTCCGTCCACAGGCCGTCTCTTTTCATTGCAAATGACAGCAACAGAACTCCATCTAGTTGAGTCGAAGCAGGGGTATCAGTTTACAGAGCCAGACTCAGGAAGGGTGTGGCCCTCTGGTTTGGGAACACAGGAGCCTGAGGCACAGCTAGGAAGCTCTCTGGGCCCCTCCTCCCTGCCTCTCTCCCCTGCCAGCTCTGTACCTGTCAACCTGTCAGCTGTTGGCTGACTTCTCCCCCAACAGACTCCTCCTCCTTCCATCCGGCAGGACACTGAGGTCTTTCCTACCATGTCTTTTAGCTACAGGGGAGGAGCTGAGATTGGCAGTCTCCCGTAGACCAGCCGGGTTGGAGTGGGGGCAGAGCAGCTCCCTTCCAAAAGGGGATGCCATTCACAGAAGAGGAGACTGATGTGGGCACAAAGACCACCTCATCTGACCCTCACTGGTCCCGAGATGCATGCTGGTATGCCCATCTTGCAGTTGCAGAAGCCAAGACTCTGAGAAGCCAAGTAACGCTCCTGAGGCCACAGAGCCACTGAGTGGCAGAGAGGAGGGAGAGCTGAGTGCTCAGAGCAAGGACCCTGGAGCCAGGTTGCTTGAGGTTGAATCTAGGCTCTGCTACTTTCTAGTTCTGGAATTTTGGGCAGCTTACTTAATCTTTCTGGCCTCAGTCTGCCCATCTGTGTAAAGGGAATGATCGTAATAATAGCTGCTTCTTAGGACTATTATAAGGGTAGAATGAGTTATATAACCATTTGAACAACATTTGGCATGGCATGAGCACCTTACGAATGTTACATGTTGTTATCAGGGTGTTTTACAGTTTACAAAGAACCTTCACACGTATTATCTCACTTTACCTTGATCATAGCCTTGGAAAGTGGACAAGGGAACGGACTGGCAGATTCTGCACTGATTCTGCGCTGCCCGCACCCCATGCTCTCACCCACGGCCTAATCAGCTGCAGGGTTCTGTAGCCTGTTTTTAAAAATCCCCCACCCGAGTAAACAGCTCTGTGTCCAACAAGTGAGTATGAGTGCTTTCTCAGGGGTGAGCCGGCAGGATTGTACATTCTGCTGTCTCTCTAGCGTGCAAATATGCATGAAGCTAGAGCTGCTGGAAGCTTAGTAAATGTTCATCCAGAGGTGGGAGCCCCTGCATTGTGGCTCTCTGCGCAGAGCTCTCTCAGGTAGCTGTGTCTTGCGGCCTCAGCCTCCCAGACTGGGATGGGAATGAGAAAACAGGGTGGCAGCTATCTAGAGAAGGTGGGCCCTTCAAAGAGCCACAGTGCAGGTGGCCCCCTCATGGCTCTTTGCCCCCAAGTGGATGTGATCCCTCCCTGTGAGGTGGGGCCTGAGGGCTGGAGTTTGGGGCTGGCTCTGGGATGGAGGGAAACCTACTCATAGCAGGAAGACTCCCTGCCCTCCACCAACAGCCAGGCAGACAGAGCAGGGCTGAAGTCCAGAATCCTGCACTTATTCCCCAGGGCACCTCTCTTTCCCTGCCTCAGTTTCTTTCCCTGTAAAATGCTTTTGACGATAACAGAAGGCCTTCGGCAGACATGGAGCCCAACTCCTCACTCTCTGACACAGGGGAGCAAGCAGGTGATGAAAACAGGCCTCTCCCATGACCCCAGCTGTGCAGTGAGGGTGAGCTTGGTGCAGGTGGCTATTGCTATAGCGTGGATCTGAGTAGTGTACGACCAGACTAAGGATGCAAACAGGGAAGCTCCGGACTAAAAATTATCACAGACAGACTGGTCAAATGTACTGGGAGAGAGGTGGGATCTTTATATTCCTAAGACCTTAGCAAGTCTTACTGTTTGGAAGGAAAATAGGGGGAGGACAGTCTGATTTATTTGTGCTAAGCAAGAGCTTTTGGAGACAAGGGACTGGCTCCGAAGGCTTTTTAAGGCCTCCTTAGGTCTTGGATTTCATGAAAGGGCCACACGTGCACATTATCAGTGTTACCATCAGGTTATGTTTAAGGATTAAGTGAGAATAAATATTTAAAGCACTAAGAATAGTGCCTGGCCTGTATCGTTTGTCGTGATTATAATTATTACCTCTTGTATCTAATACAGACCCCCAGACTGGGCCTCAAGTGTGGGTTTTCATCTCAGAATTTTTAATTCCTCTAGTTTCTTCTGTGGCATCCATAGAAGGGCTCCTATGATGCAGGCTGACTCTGTGTCCAGCCTTCTGGTTCAAGGCCGCTGCCTGGGAAGTGTGCAGTGTGAGTCAGGGGTGTGCTTTGTAAAGGCACAAGGAGCTCCAACCCCGGACCTCCCTCCTCAGGGGATTCACATTCGCCCGCCAGTGGCTCCACAGTGTCCTGCCAAACTGGGCGTGGCTGGACCTGGGGTCGGGACACACTGGCTTGGGGCGGGGGTCTTGCACAGTGTCTAGGAGGCAGGAGCTGTATCTCATAGCCACATAAGCAAAGGGACTTTTGAGCAGCCTCCCAGAAGGGGTTGAAAATGATGCAGAATCGGCAGGGTGTGGTGGCTCACATCTGTAATCCCAGCACTTTGGGAGGCTGAGTTGGGCAGATCACGGGAGGTCAGGAGTTGGAGACCACCCTGGCCAATATGGTGAAACCCCGTCTCTACTAAAAATACAAAACTTAGCTGGGCGTGGTGGCTCGCACCTGTATTCCCAGCTACTCGGGAGGCTGAGGCAGGAGAATCGCTTGAGCCTGGGAGGAGGAGGTTACAGTGAGCCAAGATCGTGCCACTGCACACTCCAGCCTGGTGACCGAGTGAGACTGTCTTTAAAAAAAAAAAAAGAAAGAAAGAAAGAAAAAGAAAATGAAGCAGAATCAACCCTTCGTTTTACAAAAACAGAGGATGAACCTGGGCCATGACTCTGGGTCCCTGTGGCTTGGGAACTTTGACAGGAGAGTGTTTAGGGCACAGAGTTGGGGGTGTGAGGCTGAGTGTGGTCCTTACCCCTGTTTCCAAGCTGGTGGTCACATGAGACCCAAGGTGAGAGGAGAAAGCAGCCCTGACATGGAGAAGGAGTGAGGGGTGCCGGGCTCAGCCAGGAGGGACCCTGGGAAAGCCCCCCTGGAGCTCTGCTCGCCGTACATCCCCCGAGTGGATGATGACTGTCCTTTTGTCCTTCATTTTCCTTTTAATCCTGCAAGAGAACTTCAGCCAAAGCATCTGAGACAGGAAGCAGAAAAAGGAGGGACAGTTTGGAGAGGAAAAACGCAGCTGTGTGTGAGTGGGGAGGTACTTTGGTTGGATGCCAAGGGCACCAGGATGCCCCAGCATGGATGGGAAGCAGGGGGATGCTGGAGTGGGGCTGGGGTGGGGTGCCAAGGAAGGTCAAGGAGAAGAACATCCAGCCTCTCTAGTACTGAGGCCTCTCTGGGATTCTTTATCTTTTGTCTGAAAGCATTATGAGGCTTACATTCCCATAAAAATAAAACACATTCCAAAGCCAAGGCCAGGGTTTGGGCATTCTTTGCTGGTTTGTACTGACCACTCCCCCAAGTCCCATTCATGAGCATGGAGAATAGAGAACTAATGGTAAAGCTGATAGTCTGCAGGCATGGCCCTTTCATGGAAACAGAGGGCTAAGGAGGCCTTAAAAAGCCTTCGGGGCCAGTCCGTTGTCTCCAAGAGGTCTTGCTTAGCACAAATAGATCAGACCATTCTCCCCCTATTTTCCTCCCGGACAGTAAGACTTGCTAAGGTCTTAAGAATATAAATATTCCACCTGGGCTGGGTGTGGTGGCTCACGCCTGTAATTCCAGCACTTTGGGAGGCTGAGGTGGGCGGCTCATGAGGTCAAGAGATCGAGACCATCTTGGCCAACATGGTGAAACCCTGTCTCTACTAAAAATACAAAAATTAGCTGGGCATGGTGGCGCGTGCCTGTAATCCCAGCTACTCGGGAGGCTGAGACAGGAGAATCGCTTGAACCCGGGAAGCAGAGGTTGCAGTGAGCCAAGATCGCACCACTGCACTCCAGCCTGGGCTACAGAGCGAGACTCCGTCTCAAAAAAAAAAAAAAAAAAAAAAAAAATCCGCTTCTTTCCCAGTACATCTGACCAGTTTGTCTGTGACCTCCCTGTTTTCATTCTTAGTCTAACCTTACACAACGCAGATCCATGCTGCAGCAATAGCCACCTGCACGAAACTCACCACATCACCAAGGGATCATGGGAAAGACCTGTTCTCATCGCTTGTTTACTCCCCTGTGTGAGATAGTGAGCATTTGGGCCCCATGCCTCCAGAAGACCCATTCTAGACATGATTCCATCCCTCGCCTTCCCTGAAGCCAGCACTGTCACCTCCCATCTCCAATCCAAGGAGGCTGTCTGGTTTCCCTCCTGCCCTCTCATGTCCCTGGCCACCCCATTCCTGCAGGGCCTCACCTTCTCTGGCCCCAGCCGGGCTGCCCCATTTCCCTTTGGCATTGCTCAGCCTTCCTTCCCTCTGTTCCTGGCCGCTGCTCTGCCAGCCCTGTCCTGCCCACCTCCCAATCCCAGCACATCAGAACAGCAGTCAAGAGTGGGAAGTGTATATTCTGAGCCCTGCCCTGCCCCTAAATAACTGGATGAATCAGGTACCTCATCTCTCTTTGGGCCCCAATTTTCACAAATAAAAAGCAGGAGCCCAATCACTGTAACCGACTGTGATGAATTCTGTGATGCTAACTCCATCTGGCAGACCTCACATCTTGGTTATACTCAATATATACACAGTCGAATCTTTTTTTAATAGACTTCTTGGTTGCAAAGATCTAGATACGTCATAGACTAAATCATATCCCTTTGCATATAATGATAGTCCAGGGTAACCATTTAGACTAAACCGTGGGACCCAGGCATTCTGCGACCCCATAAAAGGCCCCATTCCGGGGCGTTCTGTTTAAAGTGAGACCTCATCTTTCTTAGAGGGCATCCTGCTAAGACCCAGGCCTGGTGACCCCTCGGGGCTTGTCATCCGTGGGCTGAGCCTGCAGGAAGGCAAGCAGGTGGGATGCCAGGGGAGGCGAGTGAAGCTTCAGGAGCAGGGGGAGGGAGGGATGAGGGTGAGATAATGAAGTTTCACTGTAATTTGGAGCCTCTGCATTTTCAAGAGAGGTTGTTTCTGAGTTATTTTCACAATGGAACTGGGTATTCTGATCTACCTCACTGCTGCGTGGAATCAAAAATAATAGAGCATGTTGCTATATCATCAACTAGTGGCTTCTCTTTCTGAGCAGTTTTTACCCAGCAATTAAGTGAAATTATGTGACTCAGTATGGGAAGATAATTGCCGGAGAAACTCTTCTGATTGCTTTCTCCCGCACATGCAGCCAGCAACCAAGCAGGAGGATCAGAGAGGAAAATTAACATGGAAGTGCTGCTTCCACCCAAAACCTCAGCTGCTTGCCAATGTGGAGATAAACGAGAGCACGGAAAGGAGAGGAAAAATGAATGGAAACAGAATTCGTTCTCATAATACACTCTAGAGGAGGCAGCAATGTGTGATTGGTTCCATTCTCCAGATGGGGAGAGTGGTCCAAATGGTCTGGAGGGGAAGAGTTGGGGAGCAAGAGAGTGAAGCAGCCAGGGAGTCCCCCACTCCAGCAGTGATGATTTCTCAGGCCCCCTGTGCTGGCAAGCCAGGTCCTCAGGCCCCCAGGCAAAGGTCCAGGGCCCAGTGCACATGTGGCGGTGCATGCCCTGTTCCTGTGCCCTCTCCACTCACTTCAGCCTTGGATCTCCTTCCCCCAGTGACTCCTCCTTCCTCTCTTCCATCCACTCCTTAGACTCTCTCGCCCTGAACTGAGATTTATCACCACCCAGCCTCTTACCCTCCCCACCCCAGCCAGCCTCCAGCAGCCCAGCTTCCTCCCTAGAAGGAGGGAGAAAGGAATGTGTGGTCACTGGGAGGGTGGGAGGTGCAGAGGGGTGGTATATGAGATGGAAGGGAAGCCAAGCTGGGTGCAGCAGTGAGACAAAGGCATTCTGTGGCCCTTCAAAGGTTCTGTGTATGTACTTGGCCACTCGACTCAGGGGCAGCGCCAACAGTACCACCGATGAGATTTTTAAAAATGGGTTTAGGCCCCCCTCCTCCCCCTTCCTGCCACACCAAGGGGGCCGATGCTGAGGTGTGGTTGATGTAGCCCAGGCTGGGACAGCAGCTTGCAGGAGTAGAGAATTGGTCACTTTTCAAATTTGTGACAGTATTTCTTTTCACACTGTAACTTGATCAGAAATGTTTTCTTTAGAATACAAAGGCAGGTCTTAACTCTTTAGCTTGGCACTCAAGAGCCTCTGCAATCTGATTCCAACCATCTTATCTGAGTTCTCACCACCCACCCCGTCATGCTTTACTCCAACTGGGTTGTTCACTGTTTTGGGAGGTATCTTACACTAGAAATGGCAGCTATTTTGTAGGTTCCTGTCACAGCTCCCTCCTAGGCTAAGCAGACATTACTGGTGGATGAAGGCCATCTCCTGTCGGACCTCATTTGGGGAAGCCACTTTGGACAGCTACTACTGAATGAAATGCCTTAAGGCTCAACTTGAACTGATCTTGAACTTGAACTTGAATCCCATTTGTTATTCCTACTTTCTGTTTCCCCTCTCACTGCTTTTGCTCATGCTGTCTTCTCTACCAGAATGCCTTTCCTCTACTGTCTCCCTCCTCCTGTCTATCAAAATCCTACCCTGCTCTTAAGGTTCAGCTGGAATGTCAGCTCCTCCATGGAAACTTCCCTAGCTCCCTGTTGAGCTCTCTGCTCCCCTTCTCACTGTCTTTCTGGACTATTGTTGCATGGCGTCTGTACCTCTTGGGAAGTTCTATTCATATTTGCTGATGGATCAGAGCCCTTTGCCGCCAAATCCTACCTCTCCTTGGTAGCTGAGGCTGTATCTTGTTCACCTACTTATCCTTTGCAGAACCCGGAATAGTATGGCCCTTTCCAGGAGTTCAGTGTTTGCTTGTGTAATGGATTTGAACCTGAGCATCAATGGAGGTGATTGTTGGGGTTTGAAAGGAAGGCACAGCAGCAACCTGAACTGCTGCCCATTGTGCCTGGTGGCCCAGAGCCGTTGACATGTGCTTTCCCTATTCCCAGGGGCAGGAGGAGCCCTATTGCAAACACTGCAATCCCTCTTCCGGCTAGAGTTGGTCAAGAGGCCACTGTGGGAAGCCTGGTCCATTTGTCCTTCCCTCTCTCACCTCACATCCAATATTCACACCATGGCCCGTAAGATTTGAAGGCCTTAATGTGTTGTTTCATCTTCCTTCCACATCTTGACTCCAGTCTCCCTCCTCACTGGCTAAGCAAGGAGCAGGTGTAATTTGGAGATGGGACTTGGGCTAGGAAGCAGCAGTAAACTGGAGAAAGAAAGAGAGAAGGAGAGAGGGAGGGAGGGAGGTGTTTTACAGATAGCAGATTCTCAAAACTTACCTTATTTCATACTTTGATTGAAGATATTTTAGGACTGTATGACTGCCTGAATCATAAGGGGACTTTCCACTATAAAATAATTAATCCCAGGTTTATTATTACACAGCTTGTTTTAAAGAAGGAATGAAAATCATCCAAAATTAAGTCACCATTACTCTCCCCACACCAAACACTACCAAAAAGACAAAACAAAACAAAAACCCCATGAGATAACTGGGCCAGGCATGGTGGCTCATGCCTGAAATCCCAACACTTCAGGAGGCCGAGCCAGAAGGATTACTTGAGGTCAGGAGTTCGAGACCCAGCCTGGCCAACATGGTGAAACCCTGTCTCTACTAAAAATACAAAAATTAGCTGGGCATGGTGGTGCATGCTTGTAGTTCCAGCTTCTAGGGAGGCTGAGGCAGGAGGATCACTCAGGAGGTGGAGGTTGCAATTAGCCGAGATTGTGTCACTGTACTCCAGCCTGAGTGACACAGTGAGACTTTATCTCAAACAAAACAAAACAAAAACTAGCACTGGAGTATGTGAAGCTTAGCCAGAACTTAAGCCATAGTTACTCTTAGAATGAACCCTCGTTGACATTACTGCATTCTGTAGGCTAATCAGCATTGAGCCCAGCAAGGTTGGGAAGCCAAACCTGAGACTAGCTGCATGAAGCCAAGAACCCTTGAGAGGGGCTAAAGTGATCTCAGATTGGTATCTGCTGCCCCCAGCCTCCATGAAAAAGCAAAGCAAATGCTCTCTGAAAGAACGTGTCCCATTTTAGGACTGCCAATTTCCCACAGATTAAAATCTAGCAAATATGAGCTCACAATCGAATATATTACCAAACACAGGAAAAAACAAGTCACTGTGATTGAGAGGCACAGAAACAAAAAGTAGATTTTGACCCCCAAGGATTTAAGAGTTTGGAATTATCAGATACAGAATATAAAATAACTGTAAGAAATGTTGAAAGAATAAGAGATGAGAACACAAAATGAGTGAACAACAAAGACTCATTTGAAATTGCCTTTCAAAAATTTCAATTTCAAAAAGAACCAGATAGAACCTTTAGAAATTAATAATATGACCATTGAAACACAAAAGTAAATGACTAGGTTAAGCAGCAAATAAATATAGTTAAAAAGGAAGTCAGAAAATGGAAAACAAATATGAAATAATTACCTGGGATGTAGCACAGAGAAACAAGGAAGTGGAAAATACGAAAGAGCAGTTAAGTGATATGGAGAATAGAATGAGGATGTCTAACCTGCTTCTAGTCACAGTCTGAGAAAGAGAAAATGGGGAGAATGGAGGAGAGGCCATATTTGAAGAGATAATGGCTTAGAGTTTTTCATAATGATGAAAAGGATGAACCTATAGGTAAAGGACTTTCAAGTCTGATGAAACCCACAACAATCAGTTCTATGTTGTGTTTCAGACTTGTGATGAAACCCACAACAGCAAACACAAGAAGAAGAAACTAAAAGGAGGCAGAGAACAAAGATAGGGCATCTATAAAGGAATGATGATATAAGCAGCAGACTTCTCAACAGCAATCATGGAAGCCAGATAGCAGTGGAATAACATCTTAAAAGTGCAGAGCAAAAATAATTATCAGCCTAGAATTGTGTACATAGCCAAACTACCTTTCAAGGATAGGATTGTATTAGTTTTCTATTGCTGCATAACAAATGATCACAGACCCAGCAGCTTAAAGCAACACACATTTATTATGTCATGATTTCTTTAGCTCAGAGGTCTGGCAGCACAGCTTAGCTGAATTTTCTGCTTCAGCGTCATACCGAGCTACAGTCTAGGTGCTGGCTAAGGTTGTGGTCTGATAAGAGAATTGACTGGGGAAAGATCTGCCTCCAGACTCCCTCAGGTTGCTGGCAGTGTTCATCTCCTTGTGGCAGAAGAACTGAGGTTCCCATCTTCTTGCTGGCTTCTGGCCAGGGGCAGCTGTCAGCTGCTAGAGGCTTCCCACAATTCCTTTTCCTGTGCTCCTCTCCGTAGCCTGTCTCATGACATAGCAGCTTGCTTTTTCAAGCCAGCAAGGGAGAAAATTCTCAAGCTCCAGCCTGCAAGATTGAGTCTTATATGATACAACATCATCATCTGAGAGCTGTCCTTTTGCCACTTTTGCCACATTCTGTTGGTTAGAAGTATGTTGCAGCTCCTGCCAGTATTCAAAGGAAAGAGATTACTCAAAGCCTTGAACACTAGAAGGCTGGAATGACTGGGGATTGCCGTAGGGTCTCTTGCCACAAAGGTGAAATGAAAACATTTCCAAATAAACAGAAACAGAGTTTCTAACTAACAGATCTTCATTAAAGAAAATTTTGAAAGATGTTCTTTAGGATTAAAGAAAATTTTGAAAGATGTTCTTTAGGAATAAAGAAAATGGCTTGAAGGATGACTAACGTTCAAAAACAATGGTGAACAAATCAGTACATATGTTGTAAATTCATTATCTATTGCTGCATAGCAAATTACTTCCAAACTCAGCAGCCTAAAACAGCAAACGTTTGATATTTCACACAGTTTCTGAGGGTATGGAATCAGGGAGAATCTTCAGTGGGTGGTTCTGGCTCAAGGTCTTTCATGAAGCCGGAAGATCTGTTTCCAAGCTCACTTATGTGGTTCATGGCAGGCTGTATTTCTTAGCAGGCTTTTGGAGTGAGGCCACCACATGGGCCTCTCCACAGGGGTGCCTGAATATCCTTAAGACATGACAGCTAGCTTGACTCAGAACAAGCAATCCGAGAGGGGGGAAGAGAGAGAGAGAGAGAGAGAGCCAGCGAGCAAGAGGCTGTGTTGCTTTTTATAACCTTGTATTGAAAGTGACATACCATTACTTCTGCCATATTTTACTGATCATAGAGACCAACCCTGGCGCAGTATGGGAGGGGACTGTACAAGGATCTGAATATCAGGAGATACTGGGAGCTGTCTTGCAGGCTGGCTACTACCCACATGGGTGAATCCAAACAAACATAGTTTTCATGAAGTACAAATATTAGTATCTATTTTATAGAATTTTAAAAAGAACTGAAATATTCTCCAATAATTACATATGTATCAGGAAGGGGATGATTTGTATTTTTGTATTTTCAAGGAGGGTATTCTCCCTAATAACTATTATAGGTATTAACTCTGATTTTTTTAGTTTTTTTTTTACATTGAATACACATGGAAAAATTACAAAGATAACCACTAAAAGATTAAAATAGTTTCTATAATTTCTAAACCAGTAGAGGGAGAAAAGGAATAAGAAAAGAAAAATAACTAGGCTAGGGGCAGTGGCTCATGCCTATAATCCCAGCACTTTGGGAGGCCAAGGCGGGCAGATCACCTGAGCCCAGGAGTTCGAGACCAGCCTATGTAACATAGTGAGACCGCTCCCCCAAAAAATAAAAATAAAAATAAAAATAACTAATCCAAAAAAAAGAAAGGGCAAGGAAAGAAAAAGAAACAAGCACATTCCTGTAGGGAAAAAACAGATGGCAGAAAGCAGACCAACTATATCAATAGTCACAATAAGTAACTTAAATGGGGTAAACTTGACAATTAATACAGAAAGCCTGACAATACAGAATTTTTCAAAAATCCAGCTCTTTGCTGTTTATAAGATGCACACACAACACATAAGGACACAGAAAGGTAGAGAGTAACATAGAATTTAAGACAGGGAGGATCACTACATAATTCTAAAAGACCCAACTCACAGGACAATAACAGTTTTAAACTATCTGTTAGAATATTCTAAGAGACATGTTATCGGCCAGCTTCAGGTCTGTTCTGCCTACGCTCAGTAAATCTCAGTAAATCAATCACTGTGACACAGATTTTGCAAAGGAGAAAAGATTATTCAGAAGGCCACCAGGCAAGGAGGCAGGAGAACAGCTCTCAAATCCACCTCCCCAAAGATAAGGCTTAGGGATATTTACTGTTAAGGGAAGTGTGGTGGTCTGAGGCATAGGGAAAAGGGATTGGCAGTGGGGAAAAATGAAATGGCCAATTCTGAGCAAGCGTAGTCAGGGTTTGTGGCATTCCATAGGACATATATACAGGAAATGGTGGCGTTAGTGTGACCCAAGGGTGGAGTTTTTAGCTCTCTGATGTCAAAAGGCTACCCTTCGGGGCACTTGCGCACGCCCAGTTGAAGGGTGGGTGGTCTCATCCTGTTTGAACTGGACAGGAGCTAGCCCAAATTCCTGAAAAACAACTGAAGTAACCATTACCAGGGTGGCCTGTGAGTGTTATCTATACAGTAACCAGTGAAGGTTAAGTTTCAGCATGCAGTGGCAAGGCCTTCAGCTACCACGGCCTTCAGCTTCAAGGAAAAAGGAAAAATAAAATAAAATAATAAAAAAGAAGTGACCAAAAGCAAGCAGTGCAGGCAGACCTGATCAGATTAACCCCTCGCTTTCAAATATGGGGATACATTTATAAATCCTTCCACTTAGTGGTAGATTTTAAAGCGCCGATCTTGATTTTTGGTAGGATAAACTGTCAAAAAAAAAACAAAAAGAAATTTAAACACAGTCGATAATCTTAATTTATAGGCATATAGAACTTTCTTCCCAACCATGAAGTAATTAACAATTTTCCAAGCATGTACAGAATATTATTCTTTTAATAACTGACCATGTACTAGGTCATAAAGCAAGTGTCAATACGTTTCAAACCATCTGTACATCGTACAGACCATGTTTTCTGACCTTGGTGCACTTAAGTTAGTCAATAACAAAAACAAATAAAAATCACTATATATTTGGATATTTAAAACACATATTTCTTAATGCATAGGTAAAGTAAGAAATTGTAATGGAGGTTTAAAGTATACTGAGAACTAAACAACAATCCAACTGTGATGGAGTACTTTCACCCCATTATAGAAGCTTTGAAGTGTGGTTTTTGATTATTGTTTAGTTCTTAGTATTATACTTTAAAAGCACTTAGAGGGAACGTTACAGTCTTAAATGCTTATATTGGAAAATAAGAAAAGCTAAATATTAATGAACTAGGTATCCAACATAACAAGATAAACATAAAAAAGAACAATAGAAGAAACCCAAAGATTGTATAGGGCAGAATTAAGAAAATTTTAAAACCTACAATAAAAAGGATTAATAAAACCAAGAGTTGGTGTCTTCGAAAAAACTATTAGCATTGTTAAACCTCTGGTGAAACTGACCAAGAAGAAAGGGAGTTGTCACAAGTAACATTAGGAATGAAAAAAATGGGCATAACTTTATGGCAAAATATTTGAAAGCAGAAAAGGGAAAATTCCTTTAAAAATTATAACTCACAAAATTTATTAAAGAAGAAATAGATATTTGGAGAGTGCCATAACCATTAATTAATTGAATGGGCCATTTAAGATATTCCCACAAAGAAAGTCCCAAGCCTGGATGGTTTTACAGGTTAGTTCCACCAAACACTCAAAGAACAGATTATTCAAATCTGCAAACTCTTCCAGGGAACTAGCAGGAGAGTGGATACTTGTTCTGTGAGGCCAGTACTGCCATCCCCAAACCAGGCAAGGTTAATACAATAAAATAAAAACTGCAGACCAAACTCACTCATGCACATAGATGCAAAAATCCTAAACAAAATGTCAGTAAGCCAAATCCATCTGTTTATTAAAACAAAAAAAACATTGGTTTCATCTCAGAAAGGCAGGGATGATTTAACACTTGATAATCCATACATACAATTTACTTCACTGGTAGATTTAAGGACAAAAACCATAGAAATAGAACACTCGTTCATAATTAACATGAAACAGAAACATCTTGGAAACCAGGATTAGAGTTTAAACTCCATTAGATTAGACTCCATTAGATTAAACTAACTCTAACTCCATTAGATTAAACTCCATTTAAAATCAGTAGTAAGACTGTGTGTGAGTGTGCACGTGTTGTGTGCATGTGTGTTTGCTATTGTTTTTATTCTGCATTTCACTGGAATTCCTAGCCGGTACACTAAGACAAGAAATAGAAATAACCACAATGAGATACCATCTCACACCAGTTAGAATGGCGGTCATTAAAAAGTCAGGAAACAAGTGCTGGAGAGGATGTGGAGAAATAGGAACGCTTTTACACTGTTGGTGGGACTGTAAACTAGTTCAACCATTGTGGAAGTCAGTGTGGTGATTCTTCAGGGATCTAGAACTAGAAATACCATTTGACCCACCCAGCCATCTCCATTACTGGGTATATATCCAAAGGATTATAAATCATGCTGCTATAAAGACACGTGCACACGTATGTTTATTGTGGCACTATTCACAATAGCAAAGACTTGGAACCAACCCAGATGTCCAGCAATGATAGACTGGATTAAGAAAATGTGGCACATATACACCATGGAATACTATGCAGCCATAAAAATGGCTTTCCAATTCTCACACTGTTTATGTTATGAGTTCATGTCCTTTGTAGGAACATGGATGAAGCTGGAAACCATCATTCTCAGCAAACTATTGCAAGGACAAAACACCAAACACCACATGTTCTCACTCATAGATGGAAATTGAACAATGAGAACACATGGACACAGGAAGGGGAACATCACACACCGGGGCCTGTTGTGGGGTGGGGGGAGGGGGGAGGGATAGCATTAGGAGATATATCTAATGTTAAATGACGAGTTAATGGGTGCAGCACACCAACATGGCACATGTATACATATGTAACAAACCTGCACATTGCACACATGTACCCTAAAACTTAAAAGTATAATAAAATAAAATAAAATAAAAACTATAATTTTCTAAAAAAAAAAAAAGAAATAAACAGTGTGAGAATTAGAAAGAAAGAACATATCATTTAAAGATGATATATCTACAGAGAAAACCCAAAGGCATCTCTAGGTAAGTTATTACAAATAATTTGAGAGTTTAACAAGATTATTAGATTTAAGATCAATATGTAAAAATCAGTTGCTTTTCTCTCTACCGGCAAAAATTATAAAACACACACAAAGTGACATTGAAAGCAGCAATAAAAATGATAAGGCACTTAGGAATGAATCTAACAGAAAGTGTGCAACACCTGTATGAAAGCATTTATGGGACTTTATTGAAAAGGACCTAAACAAATCAAAAGATTTATTTATAGACAGGAGACTCAAGACCAGAAATATGTCATTTCTCCCCAGGTTGTTCTATAGATAGGTCCATTGCAGTTCCCATGAAAATCCTGACAGTTTTAGATGAATTTGAAAAGCTAATTCTGAAATTTGAGAGCAAAAAACCAAGAATAATGAAGACATTCCTGAAGAAAGAGGAGGAGAGGGAAGAGGAGAAAAAAGATGGGAGCTTCTCTTACCACGTGGCAAGATTACTATGAAGCTATCATAATTGAAACAGCGATTTTAATGCAGTACAGACAAATTGACCAATAGACCCAAAGAGATAGCCCAGAAACTGATGCACACCAAATAGAAATCAGATATGTGACAAAGGTGGTATAGCCCATCGTGAGCAAAAGGGGAGGCAGTCTGCCACTGGAACCAGGTTACAGTACAAGTTATCAGTATGGGAAAAAGTAAAACTAGACTCCTACCTCACACCATACACAAACATCAGTTTTGGATGTCAAATGTAAATGTAAAAGACAAAACTTTAGGGTTTTTAGATGAAAACTCTGACCTCAGGGTGAGAAAGGATGTCTTAAGACACAAAAATCACAGCATTCAAGTATGTTAGAATTAAGAAATTCTGTTCAAAAGAAGACGATTTTTAAAAGTGAAAAAATAAGCCACAAACTGGATATTTGCCATACTTAATGACAAAGGTTTAGTATTCAGAATAAGAAATTAACAGCAATAATTATGTCAACTCACTTGAAAAACATATCATTGATGAAGAGACAGGAATGACAAACACGGAGAAAAAAGTCCATTTCTATTACAGTGTAATCACATTATAGCCATCTTTTACCTCTAGATTGGCAAAAATGAAAATATCTGACAACAGAAAATATCCACAACAGGTTGGAGAGTAATGGGGACAGTGATATGCAGCTGGTGAGATATTATCATGGAGATGACCACTGTGGAAAACAATTTTAAATCATTGTGTAAAGTGGACAGTTTGCATACTATACAACCCAATGAATGATTTCAGTCCTAGGCTCATGTCTAGAACATAACTGTTCAAACTGCCGAGTGTGACCCATTAAGGAACCTGGAAATGTTTTTTGTAAAGAAACAGAATAAAATAGAAAATAAACTATCTCATTCATACTAAGTATTATTTTGTGATAATTGCTTCTGGTATACATGAATATATGTTATGCTGGGTTGCAATGTAAAATGTATTTCTTATGGGAGTGGTGATCAAAGAATCGAAAAACTGTTTCCTCAGAATTCTTGCATGTGTGCCCTGAGCAGTATACACAAATATGTCCACAACTCCATTGTTTTTAATAGCATAAAATTGAGGGAAAAAAACAGACATCCATTGGCAGGAGACTAGAGCAATACGTGATCATTTACCTGCACAATGGAATATTACACCACGCTGAAAATGAGTGCACTATAGCTAAATGTAATAATAAGTCAGTGAACCACAGAAGCATAATGTTGAACAGAAAAAGCAAGTTTCAAAAGACTATAAATATGATATCATAATTATAAAGTTCAAAAAAGCTGCACTAAACAGCATAATATTTAGATATATGTATGTGTTAAATATATTTTTAAAACAAAGAGCAAGGTAAGTATCCATACAGTGGAATATTATTCAGCCATAAGGAGAAATAAAATACGAATACATGCTACAATGTAGATGAACCCTGACAACATTATGCTAACTTGAAAGCCAGACACAGAAGTCCATGTATTTTATTATTTCATTTATGTGAAATGTCCAGAATGGGCAAACCCATTGAGACAAAAAGTAGATGAATGGTTTCAGGGTTGAAGGGAAGGGGAGTCGGGGGTGACTGCCGATGGATACAAGTTTCTTCTTGGGATGATGAAATGTCTTGGAACCTGAGAGTGGTGACGAATGCACAACTTTGTGAATGTTCTAAAAACCACTGAATTGTACAGTTTAAAATGGCAAACTTCCTGATGTGTGAATTGTATATTTTAAATTGTGGAAAGAACACTTACTATGAGATCTACCCTCTTAACATATCTTGAAGTGTGCAATTCAATATTGTTAATTATGCTGTACAATGTTATACAGCAGATCTCTAGCACTTACTCATTTTGCATAACTGAAATTTTATGTCTGTTGATTGGCAGCTTTTTAAAAGAAGAGCAAGGGAATGATTAAAAATACATATTTTCAGCCAGGCGTGGTGGCTCACGCCTGTTAGTTCCAGCGCTTTGGGAGGCCAAGGCGGGTGGATCACCTAAGGTCAGAGTTTGAGCCTGACCAACATGGTGAAACTCCGTCTCTACTAAAAATACAAAAAATTAGCTGGGTGTGGTGGTGCATGCCTGTAATCCCAACTCCTTGGGAGGCAGAGGCAGGAGAATCGTTTGAACCCGGGAGGTGGAAGTTGCAGTGAGCCGAGATTGCACCGTTGCATTCTAGCCTGGGCGACAGAGGGAGACTCAGTCTCAAAATAAATAAATAAGTAAATACATATATATATATATATTTTTATTTTTGGGATACTGGCCACCTCTGGGAGAGAGGCAGGGGGATGGGGTGGAGGGAAATAGAGGTCACTGCCGCAGTCTTTGTAAAGCTCCATTTCCTAAGCTGCTGGTTTATGGGTGTTTCTATTATTACTATGCCTCATTATATGTGTATGTTACATATATTTTTATACATATAAAATACAGTGTAGCATTCAAGGAAAATACAAGTGTGAAATGAGGTAGCGTTAAAAGCAAATTACCGCTTTTTGATAAAGGCTTTTTGAATCAAGGTTTGGGCCTTGACGTGGCTGTGGATGCGGTCGTTCTGACCCCTGGTGGCCGAGAGGTGAAGTGCAGTGGCGGCTGCTTGCTCAAGGCCGGGGGAAGGTAGTGACCGTGCTGGGGGCAATCAGGGTCCCGGACTGGACGGATGTCCAGGGGTTCAGGCCACTGCCGGTTTCACCCCACATGGAAAACAGCACCCAGCCTTGGGCTTTCCTGGTTCAGGAAAAGCCTGTCTCCTCTCTGGCTCTTAACCATGTTCCTTTAAGCCCAGGAGTGAGATGTGTGTCCTGCCATTGAAATCTATCCCTGGGTGCCACCTCTTGGCCCTGCCTCCTGCTTCCACCAGGATAGCCCACCTGGGGCCATCCACCCAGAGACCAGGACTGATGAGCTCCTGAGCAGAGACCTCATCCTCTGGGGTAGCAGAGGCTGGGGTGCTGAGGCTCATGGAACCAGCCTTAAAACTCATTTTGTTGAATCAAACCACCTTTCTGGAGGATTCTGAACCAAAGCCTGTGGGAAGAGCTGACTTGGGGACTTTTGAGGTGGGATGTGAGGGGTACCTGAAGGAGGGCTGTCAGTGCTTCAGGGCCCAGGAAACCACAAGTCTCCTCCCCACCCAGCTGGCTAGACTAGAGGGACATTGGTTTACTAATCCCATTTAATCTGATATTAAGAGACATTTCTGACAGGGGTATTGGCTGTCAGAATGAACTAGAGATGGCCACAGAAGGCCTTAATGAACTAGAGATGGCCACAGAAGGGTGGCCTGGAGAGAAGGACACAGATGAGATCACCAAAGTCACGTCCCAGAGGCAGCATGGTGGAAGAGTTACTATGCTGGGTTAGGATCTAGGCCCATCTACTCGCTCTGGTGCATGTGAGCCTTGTTAAGCTTCAGGTTCTCGGCCTGCGTTAGTTGTAGTGCTTGCTAATTGTACTAACTCAATTGTGCCAGTTGAATTAATACACGCAGAGCATTCTCTAAGAGTCCAAGAAATGTCAACTGGTGGTGGCTCACGCCTGTAATCCCAGCCCTTTGGGAGGCTGAGGCAGGTGGAGCACTTGAGGTCAAGAGTTCGAGGCCAGCCTGGCCAACATGATGAAACCCTGTCTCTACTAAAAATACAAAAATTAGCCGGGAGTGATGGCACACACCTCTAATGCCAGCTACTCAGGAGGCTGAGGCAGGAGAATCGCTTGAACCCGGGAGGCGGAGGTTGCAGTGAGCCAAGATCATGCCGCTGCACTCCAGCCTGGGTAAGATAGCGAGACTCTGTCTCAAAAAAAAAAAAAAGTCAACTGCTTGTGCTTAGGTTGTTTGAACCCTCACCAAGTCATGACTGCAGAGTAAAGCTGGGGATTTGGCTTGGCCCCTGGTCAGGCTGATGCTTGGAGCTGATGGATGGAGGCTTCTTAGCCAGAGAATCATTTTCTTCTCCCTCTGTCCCCAGACACCATGGAGTTGGTGCTGGTCTTCCTCTGCAGCCTGCTGGCCCCCACGGTCCTGGCCAGTGGTAAGTACCCCTCTGGGACCTGGCTGTGACAAGATGGCAACCCTGTCCAGCCCTCTCTTCTGGAAGATTCTGGGCCCCTTGGGACATTAGGGCTAGGGGACTCTCAGGTTCTTCATGTCTAGTCAGGGGCCTCTCCCTTCAGTCAGCAGAGAAAGTCGTGGAGGTGGCAGCTATTTATTCACAGACCTCAACACAGCCTGCCCCCTTGCCCCCTAAGGGTCTGGCAAGGCGTGGTTTTTAAGCCCCGCAAGCTCACTGGGCCTCTGGACTTGTGGCCTGAACCCTGGAAGTCAGACCTGCACGTCAGTCTCTAGACCATATTAGCCAGTGCTGGCCTCATGCAAGTCATATGTCCTTCCTTGGTCCCGGTTTCTCTGTATGTCACAAGAGGAAAACTGACCCTGCCTTCTGGGGATGATGTAAGAATAAAAAGGGGCAATGAATGTGGGTGTTGCATGACTCAGAGCCTCATTGAGGCTTGATGCCTTCACTGACCTCGGCCCCCAGGGTTCCCCTAACCCTCTAACTGGCAGGCCTGCCCTACCGTGCACCTCTAGGCATCTCTGCTTAATGGGCTCCTCCGGAATCCCTTTGTGGAGACTGAGGTCTGTGAGGCAAGGTAAGATATTTGGGAACAGATTGTGTAGCTTTCTTTCTCTTGACCAACTGTTTGTTTTTACAGCAGCTGAGAAGGAGAAGGAAATGGACCCTTTTCATTATGGTGAGCGATGGCAACCCTGGGTGCAGGGGTCGGGGGAATGCAGCCCTGCCTGGCAGGAGGGATGGGGGGAACAGACACCCTCTCCCTGGCCCCTTCTTCTCTCACCCTTGCTTCCTTTGGCAGATTACCAGACCCTGAGGATTGGGGGACTGGTGTTCGCTGTGGTCCTCTTCTCGGTTGGGATCCTCCTTATCCTAAGTAAGTTTGTTCTTTTGCTCACTCTGTAAGAGCAATGACTGAAGCTGCTAAGCAGGTGGGGACAGTCTGAGAGCCTGGTTGGTCCCTCTTCTGGAGAGGAAAGGAGGCTGCCTGCCCTCCGTGTTATCTTCACAACCCAGTAGAGTGCTGGGCACATAGTAAGTGCTCAGTAAAACAGTGAAGCGGGAACAAAGAAAATGTCATATGACAGTGAGCGTAGATAGGAACAAGCAGGGTGGCTTCCCAGTACTGTGTCTATAGGGCATGAGTGGGGCAGTCATGGAGGAAGGAGACAGGTGCTGCCCTAGTGTGCAAGGGATGTGCCCCTGAGTTTGTTGTTCCCACATGAGCCTGATCTGCACAGATCCCTCTTTACTCACATGATCAAGAGGGCTGTGGGGTTGTAGCCATTCCAGCTATAGAATGTATTTCCTTTGCCCCAGAAGAAGCTACCCCATCCGAGGGCCACTGTGTGCAGCTGTGCAAATTGTCCCAGGTCTAGGGGGTGCCATTTACATAGTCCCACAACCTGCACAGACCCTTGGCCCTGCTGTGGCCAAGCCAGGAGCATGACCTTGGATGGTTTCTTTGCTTTTCAGGTCGCAGGTGCAAGTGCAGTTTCAATCAGAAGCCCCGGTAAGGATGCTGTGGCAGCGGACATGGGGGGTGACACTAGGTGGGACAGGAAAGGACCCCTGGTGTGTGACCCCCAAATGGGCATTCTCTTGGATTCTTGTCTCAGAGGCAGAACATGTGTGTTGGGGCATAGGGCTGGAAGTTTGAGGACTGCCAGGTAGACTCTGGGGCAAAGGAGAGGTCAGAACATTGAAGGTCATCCCATCCTGTCTCTTCTGATATATGTGGGGGAGGGGAAGTGGACAAGAAAGTACTGGAACGTTTTCTGGAGGCCCTTGGGACAGCTGAGCTTGGGAGAAGGGAAGCAGAGGGCTTCCTGGCCTCTCTTGATGCCCAGGTCCTCTCTAGGGGACCTGCGACACAGTCCCCACTTGTCACCTGTTCATGAGGCTCTTTGAGCTGAATAGACACTTGGACCTTCTTTCTACTCCCACATAGAGGTCATACCCCATTAATTTACTACAATAGCCAAGGGTAGCTTGGACCCCAGCAGTCCAAAGCCTGTGGCAGGACACACCCAAGCCCCCATGTGGCCCTAGCCTCCCTTGAAGGGCGCCTGTAAGTTCCTTCCGAGTCTGACCCTTCAGTCCAGACCCTTCCCTCTGCCCCATGCACCCCACAGCAGAGTGAGCTCCAGCCCCTCAGGGCACTGGAGGAGCCTGACTGCAGGCAGCTGTGCCCCAGTGAGGAGCAGAGCGATGTTCTCTGGGTCTGCCCTGGAGATCTCCAATGGGGCTATGTGTCTTTTTCTCCTGCAGGGCTCCAGGAGACGAGGAAGCCCAGGTGGAGAACCTCATCACCGCCAATGGTAACTGTCCATGACCACCTGCCCAAGTGGAAAAGAGGGAACAGAGAGACCCCTCTGTGGCTCAGGAAGGGACTGTTGCCAGGTGCATGGCCTTGCTACAGCCAGCCAGACATGCTCCCGCAGTGCCAGGAGAGTGGGTCTCCAGGGCCTCTGCAGCATTGCCCCCTCACTCCACCAAACAGGCTACTACTAGTGTCACCTGCTATTTACAGAGCATCTGCTTGTGCCAGGCACAGACCCCATATCATTTAATGTGCACACAGCCCTGTGAGATAGGCATCACTGTCCCCGTTTTGTAACCGAGGGACTGAGAGAGGTTACCAGGTTCCTGCAAGCAGCAAGTAGCAGGGCCAGGATTGAACCCAGATCGTTCTGACTCGAAATCCCATGCCTGTCACCTCTTTGCTCCCCCAGAGTCAGGCAGAGACACGGTTGCTGTTGGGGGTGGCCCACGGGGGCGAGGAGTCTATACACTATAATCCATTCTGGTTTTCTTTCCAGCAACAGAGCCCCAGAAAGCAGAGAACTGAAGTGCAGCCATCAGGTGGAAGGTGAGATGCTCACTGCCTGGATTGGCCCCTGTCGCCATCACTGTCTGCATCAGTCCCTGGACAGGGGTTCAGGCGGGAAGGATGGGGCTAGCTTTTGCAGTGGGCACAGCTTTTATTATGGGCCCTGCCCTGAGGAGCCTTCAGGAGTCTGAAAGGGGCTGTGAGAGAGACCAGGACAAGAAACACCCAAGGTGTCGCACACACATGCATGCCAACACCAGGAAATGGGGCTTCCACACAGCCCACTGGTCGAATACATAGGGCGTCATCCCAGGTGCAACATGGGGAGAATTAGAGTTAGCAAAATGCTCCTAATCTCAAAGTAGCATAAAGATAATGGCTTTCCGTGATGACTCAGAAAGTACTTTAGGGCCACTTCTTTTTTTTAAACACCTTATTATGAAACTTCCCAACCTTACCCAAAAGTAGAGCAAATAGTATATGATCCTTCCCTCTCCACATTTAGGGGCACTGATTTTAGTATCTGTTTCCATTTTTCATCGTAGGGGGCACAGGAGAGTAGTAACTGGCAAATGCTGTACAGTTTTCAGAGTGCAGCCGCACACACAGACTCACTCGAGTCTGCCAGAAAAAGAGGATGGGACAGGTGGGGTTTAGCCCATTTTATAGGTGAAACCAAGGTCAGAGGGAGTAGCCCCGTGGAGAGTGACAGCCAGACTGTGAACTCAGGCCTTTGTGGCTGTGATTCAGCGCCACTGCTCCCCTCCGTCCTGTGCGTCTTGCTTTATGACGTGCCCTGGAATATCCTAAGGGAAAAGTTTTGTCTTTTGTCAGCTCACTTCTGCCTTTTTTTTCCCCCCATACAAATAAGGCATTATAGAAAGGTATGTAAGTTTATCTTAGATTGTAAGTTAATAGAGGTTTCTGGATGATGAAGTGCCCGATGCACCAGCTTCGACTATGCATGACAATATTGTGTGCCTATGTAGCATTTAAATTCTTTCCTAAGTGCTTTTGCATCCTCATAGCAACCCGTGATGGGCAGAGCAGGGCTCATTACTCCCATCTTCTGGATGGGGCTCTTGAAGGCAAGTGATCACCTAAGTGCGAATGGACAAAGATTCCGATCTAGGAGGCAGGTGCCCTTCCTGGTAGCTTGGTGTTCTGTCTATTTCATCACAGACTGAGACTCTGGGAAGGCTCAGAGGAGGCAGCCTGGAAATGAAATGTCTTTTCATTTTTTTCCCAAATTAGTTCTTTCTCAGAAACCTTTTATCCTAAGGCTCAGGACTGTGAGCAACCATTGGGGAGGTCCTGGGTTTCACAATTTCCTTTCCATGTCTGCCAGGCTCCAGCCCACCTGGGAGAGGCTTCCTCTGAGGTTCACCCCTCCCCTGTGTCTTCGTCTCCTTTCTGTGCGTCTCAGACAAGGCTGTCATACCGGGAATTTCAGTGGGCAGATGCTCAAGGAAGGGAGAGAAGCAGATAAGGATACCAGAGGCTAGCTAAAGTGTTTTTAATTTAAATTCTCCTCCTCCTCAGCCTCTGGAACCTGAAGGCCGCTGCTTGAACCTTTGGTTGCAAATGTCGATGCTTAAGAAAACCGGCCACTTCAGCAACAGCCCTTTCCCCAGGAGAAGCCAAGAACTTGTGTGTCCCCCACCCTATCCCCTCTAACACCATTCCTCCACCTGATGATGCAACTAACACTTGCCTCCCCACTGCAGCCTGCGGTCCTGCCCACCTCCTGTGATGTGTGTGTGTGTGTGTGTGTGAGTGTGTGTGTGTTTGCTAACTGTGGTCTTTGTGGCTACTTGTTCGTGGATGGTATTGTGTTTGTTAGTGAACTGTGGACTCGCTTTCCCAGGCAGGGGCTGAGCCATGTGGCCATCTGCTCCTCCCTGCCCCCGTGGCCCTCCATCACCTTCTGCTCCTAGGAGGCTGCTTGTTGCCCGAGACCAGCCCCCTCCCCTGATTTAGGGATGCATAGGGTAAGAGCACGGGCAGTGGTCTTCAATCGTCTTGAGACCTGGGAAGGTTTGCAGCACTCTGTCATCATTCTTTATGGACTCCTTTCACTCCTTTAACAAAAACCTTGCTTCCTTATCCCACCTGATCGCAGTCTGAAGATCTCTTAGTAATTGGAGATACAAAGCAAGGAGCTGGTGAGCCCAGCGTTGACTTCAGGCAGGCTATGCCCTTCCATGGTTAATTTCTTCCTGGGGGCTTCCACGAGGAGTCCCCATCTGCCCCGCCCCTTCATAGAGCGCCCGGGGATTCCAGGCCCAGGGCTTCTACTCTGCCCCTGGGGAATGTGTCCCCTGCATATCTTCTCAGCAATAACCCCGTGGGCTCTGGGACCCTACCCCTTCCAACCTGCCCTGCTTCTGAGACTTCAATCTACAGCCCAGCTCATCCAGACACAGACTCCAGTCCCTGCAATTGGGTCTCTGGCAGGCAATAGCTGAAGGACTCCTGTTCCGCTGGGGCCAGCACACTGGGATAGATGGAGGGAGAGTAGAGGCCTTTGCTTCTCTGCCCACGTCCCCTTGGATGGGCAGCAGAGACAACTCCCACATCCTTTGCTCTGCCTGTCGTCGGTGGTCAGAGCGGTGAGCGAGGTGGGTTAGAGACTCAGCAGCCTCCGTGCAGCCCTTGGGAACAGTGAGAGGTTGAAGGTCATAACGAGAGTGGGAACTCAACCCAGATCCTGCCCCTCCTGTCCTCTGTGTTCCCGTGGAAACCAACCAAACCATGCGCTGTGACCCATTGCTGTTCTCTGTATCGTGATCTATCCTCTCAACAACGACAGAAAAAAGGAATAAAATATCCTTTGTTTCCTAGTGGCTCAGAGGTGCTTTCCTTTCTGTGAAAGAACTTGAGTGTTTGTAGGGTCTGTGGAACTTAAAGGGCTAGAGGGAGGAGGAAGGAGTGGAGAGCCAGCCAGGTAGGCACAGAGCCCCTTCAGCTGCTGTCACTGTTGCCTCCTCCCCACTTCTCTTCCCTCCCTTCCCTTTTCTTCCTTCACTTTCCTCCTCTCCTGCTCAGCCCTTCATCCTGCACCTTCCTGCCATTTCTATTCCTCCCTCCCTCTCTCCCGCCTTCCCAGGCCACTGGGCTCAAGCCACATCCCATAGCAGGACCTGTATATTGCACACTGTCTTGGAGCAAAAAAGGAGTCACAATGGCGTCTCCAAGTACTCAGTGGCCTGGAGTAAAACATCCTAACATTTCTCTTTGGTCAGTTCTGGGGCCACTACCTAAGGACTTGAAAAGGGAGCCAAGGGTGGTGACTCACACCTGTAATTCCAGCAACTTGGGAGCCTGAAGCAAAAGAATTGCTTGAGGCCAGGAGTTCAAGACCAGTTGGGCAACATGGTGAAATCTTAGCTGGGCATGGTGGCATGCACCTGTGGTCACAGCTACTCGGCAGGCTGAGGCAGGAGGATTGCTTGAGCCCTGGAGTTCCAGGTTGCAGTGAACCGTGATTGCACCACTGCACTCCAGCCTGGGCAACAGAATGAGACCTTGTCTCTAAAAAGAAAAAAGGAAGGAAGGGATCAAGGGAGTGACAGGGTGGGTGATGTGGATTATGAAATACCCCCTCCTGTGTGGAGCCTTCCTGGGCATTAGGTAGGATCGAATCTCTTTTTTTTTTTTTTTTTTTTTGAGATGAAGTTTTGCTCTTGTCGCCCAGGCTGGAGTGCAGTGGCGTTATCTTGGCTCACTGCAACCTCTACCTTCTCGGTTCAAGAGATTCTCCTGCCTCAGCCTCCTGAGCAGCTGAGATTACAGGTGCCCTCCACCACACCCGGCTAATTTTTATATTTTTAGTAGACATGGGATTTCATCATGTTGGCCAAGCTGGTCTCGAACTCTTGGCCTCAAGTGGTCCACCTGCCTCAGCCTCCCAAATTGTTGGGATTAGAGGCGTGAGCCACAGCGCCCAGCCGAATCCCTTTCTTGTGCCCCAGTCACACTCATTTGTTGCCTTTATGTTCACACTTCATACTTGGCATCCAGACTGTAGAGAACAGGCAGGTAATGCCAATATGTGAATCTGCTGGAGTGATGATGGGGCATGGTGCCTGCAGTCACCTACAGTGTCCTCCCAAAGACACTCTGACTCAACTTTCTAAAAAGCACTGTTGGCCGAACCAACACAGATGTGGGCAGATTCTGCGTGGAGGTTTCCCGTGTGCAGCTTCTGCCTCTAGTGTTTTACGTCTTTATTGATACAATTCCTGGAGGGCAAGGACTGTGCCTGCTCTGCAGAAGCCTGGAACATCTTAGGGTCTTGAAAAAAGAATCGAACCCTGGAACATCTTAATATCTTCCATCTTGAAGCCAGCACTTAAGGAGTGGGACCCTCTGGGCCCGCCTCCTTCCAGTCCCACCTTCTAAGACCCCACTGAACCTGGCACCTGAAGCTATAGCAGGAGACAGAAGCCAGTGCTCCTTGGGGTTTCGATGGGCCTGGGAACCACCACCTTCCCTGCCCAGTGGCCACACAGGCCCTGAGTCCGCCTGGATTCCGCAAGTTGTTCAGAACCGAAGAACCGCACAGATTCGCTTGCTCGGTGCCTTCTCTACGTGTGCTCTTGCTTCTGCCTTCGGTCCCCCAGGCCTTTGGAAAGACTCATGCTTACGGTGGAGCTCAAGCTCAACCTGTCAACCCAGTGATCGTGGCGATTAAAAAATATCTGGTCACAGCTAGACCTGGTAAATGAGCTTATTGTTCGGGAACACTCGTGATACATCAGGGAATTGGCAGGCTTTGCAGAAATTTCAGAGCAAGGCCAGACTGAGACCCCTAGAGGCCCTAGACATGCAAAGCATTGTGTGTGCCACCCCCCATACCTTAGGAAAAACAGAACGTTATACTTCAGCATAGAAATAAGGAAGTCCAATGAGGAGGTTCTAATTTTTCTCATAATAATTACGTTAAGAGTAGGGAATGATGGTCAGCATCTCTAGCACATCATCTACAAATGGTTATCCTTACTTTGCCCGCCTCTAAGCACTCACTTAGTTTTCCTCCTGGTAATCCAGCTGTATTCTGAGATCGGTCAGAGATGCAATCGTCCTGGTCCAGGTTACACAGCTGGGGGATGGAGGAGCTAGGACTTGACCCCGGCCTGTCTGTCCATAGTGCTTGTCAGCACACGGCCTCGCCTCCTTCAGAAGGCAGATGCTCGGATGAAGGGACAGTGACCAGATGGCTCCCAAGACTGCACCTGGAGCATGGCTGTCCCTTCAAGACGTAAACTAGCTGGACTGTGCTCCAAGGAACCTCCTGCGGGAGTTGAATGGTCTGGAAACAAGACACATGAAGAACAATCGAAGAAATGATGGTCAAAATAGTAATAATTAAAAAAAACAAGAGCAGCTGACATTTATGGAGCACTTACTATGTGCTTGTCTGAGGACTTCACACAGATCAGCTGGATCAGAGCTCAGAGTACTGTATATCTCCGTGAGGAGGACCAGGAGTGTCTACTCAGCCTCCAGGCACGTGGCACTGGTTTGTAGCTGTGATTTGGTTTAATGAGGCAATGTAGCTTGACTGAATAGGAAGGACAGCTGCCATGCTGTGTCATTTCCCAGAAGGGAATCCCAAGTTCCCTGTCTCAGTAACCTCAGGTGTCCCACACCTTTTGCCTCCCAATGACTCCCTCCACCCCCTATTCCATTTCGAAGATCTCCATGTCTCTTTGCCTGGAGGTTTTCTGCATTACTTACCCCCGCTGTAGGAATAGGTCAGTCTGCCTTCTGGGACCCCAGGTGCTGTGGCCCTCCTACCTCGCTGTTTTTTGTCTTTTTTTTTTTTGCAAGATGTAGATTAGAACTTGCCAAATTGTTCTTGGAAGAGAGTAAGAGGCAGAGTGCAAGCTGTAGGGAGCGGTGTGAGGGGAGTGCCAGGCGAAGCACACTCCAAGGTCACCGGGCTGTTGGCCCCTTCCTCTGGGAGGAGGGCCTTACCTTGCTTGGAATCATGGGCTTGGCGGGGAGGCTGGGCAAAGCAGGGGTGGGAGAGCACTCCAGCTCTGTCTGGTTCACCCCACCTTGTTCCTGGCTGCTCTGCCTCACCCTGGGTCCAGCGAGAGAAAGGTCAGGTGTGTTTGCCTGAGCCAGGGGAGGAGCTTTGGGAAAACCTGTCTCCAGGCCACAGAGAAGGAATGGCCACCTCTCTCCATTAGTGTGATTCATTGCTGTCACAGCTGAGCTCCAGGGGGGCAGACTCAGCCGGCTCAAGCCAACCAGCTGTTGATTTGATGGGGCCAGCCCAGCCCCGGGCCTGGTTGCACAACAGTGGGGCACCTGCCAAGGCAATGATGGCAGAGCAGGTGATGCTGTGATCACATGTCCTGAAGGACCTGGATGGCAGGGACTGGCCCTGCACAGTCCAGAAGAATGGATTCCTACCTCTGAGCTGGGCTTGGAGACAGTCTGGTAGAGCCTGAGGCTCAGAACATCCCCGAGGTCCCTTCTGCTCTAACTGTGTGAGCTTGGAAAGACCCCAGCCTCTCTGTCAGTTTCCTTTTCTGAATAATCAAGTCTTTCCTAGCTTTGGGGTAAGCTGGGCCTCCTGCTCGCCGTGTAACCCTGGAAAAGCCACTTAAACCTCAGTTTCATCACCTATGAAATAAATGCATCAAGATCTTTTCTGTTATCTCACAGGGTCAAAGTGATACAATGGACATCGAAGCACCGTGACAGTTCTCCATGTAGCCATTATGCTATTAATGTTGGCATTCCTATCCATTTCCTTGTCTCCTCATTCTCTGATGGCCGGGTTCCTCTTGTCTCTGTTAGACTTGGGTTCATGTTCTGACCTGTTTGCAGACCACCTGCAGTGTCCTCTGTAAAATGGGCATCGCACAGCCTGCCTGGCTGAATTGTTGGGAGGCTCTAAGCAGCTCTTTGGAACCATTGAGACCCTGGAATAGGGTGCAATTGCTGCCAAGTGTGGAGAGTGAGCACCAGGCTCAGTGCAGGTACAAACATTGAACAGCTTACCCGACCCGAGGCCTCAAGGAGGCCAGGGACTTGGCAATCTGTGCTATAAATGAAGAGAATGGTGACACGGCCACATGCCGGCCATTCAAGCCATGTCAGTGATATCCGGAAGGTGGTGGAGGGAAGGTAAGAGTAACCAGGGGTGGGCTTGCTCCGCGAGGTATTCCCGGAGGCAGCGAGCCTCAAGCTGCTTTTCAGAGGTGAGAGGGAGTTTGGTTACTGGGAGGAGAAAACCAAGAAAAGCTGGAGAGGAATGGGCTCTGTTGTGGTTCAAGCCTGGACGTGAGTTCTGAGAACAGTCAAGAATGCATTTCTCTCCAAGGTATTCACTGTGGGGGAGGTGGGTCAAATGGGTTTGCCCTCGTCACCAGCTGGTGACCTTGACTCTTAGAGTACATTGCCCTTTGGCAGTTCTCAGAACCTCTGTGCACCATGGCTCAGGCCATCTTGAAGCCAACACTTAAGGAATGGACCCTCTGGGGCCCACCTCCTTCCAGCCCTGCCTTATAAGACCCCAGTGACCTGGCACCTGCAACCATAGCAGGAGCCAGGAGCCAGCATTCCTCAGGATTCAAGACCTCTGGGTGGGACAAATGGGGCTTGGGAACTGCCACTTTCCCTACCCAGTGGCCATACGGGTTATGCAGCTGAGGACTGACCTGGGCCGGGGGTCATGGCTTTCTAGGTGCTTCTGGCTTCTGCTTCACTGGAGCCCCTTTCCAGCTGCAAGCCAACACCAGGAGGAACTGATTTAAGGACCTGGAGTTCAAGGCTGTAAACTCCCACAAAGGCCAGACCCGGTGCAGCTGGAGAACTCATTTTGGGAAGCTGGTGGTGAGGGCCTCTGCCTTTGATCACCAGGAAAACAGAGGTCAGCTGGATTCCAGCCTATTTCCTCCCTGCCCCACCATCCCAGCAATGACCACCCCAAATGACTACCCTGAGACTTCGGAGTCAGGAGACAAAAGGGAGGCCTGCTTGGGGGAGACAGGGGAGATGGAGGCCTCGCCACTGAGGGCACTGTCCCATCAGCTGTGACAGTGCTGACACACCCAAGAGTGGGCGCTGCCTCTCCCTACCTCCCAACATCTCCCAGAGCTCTGGGTCTTGGAGAGAACAGGAGAGCACTGCTGGATGCTCCTTTGTCTCCAGCCTGGAACCATCAGACAACGGAGGTTTCTTGGTTTTGTGTGGAGAAGAAAGGGAGGCTGGAGATGCAGGGTGAGTGGTGGCCAGCAGGATCATGCCAGGGCAGCGTGCTCCCAGGGGCCTGCCTTAGAGATCACCGCAACTGGGGACTGAGCCAAGGGAAGGGATTACTGTGAGTGTTCTTGCCTCCTGGGGGCCAGCTCGGAGTAAGGAAAACACAGCCATCATTTTTTAGGACCTTCGCTGGCCAAACGCTTGACCTACCTTGTCTCTGTTCCCACAACAACCCTGCAAGGTAGGTGTTATTACCCCATTTTACAGGTGGGAGGAGACCCAGAGGGGTGCCCTTGCCCAGGGTCAGGCAGTCCTCAGCAAAGTCTCAGGATGAAAGGGGAGTTATGCATGGGTGTGTCCAGCCCTCAGGGTGCCTTGCATGGAGAGGTCTAGGAGGAGAGACCCTCCTGAACTGAGCTGCTCTCAGGAACATGGGCCACAGGTGGAAGGGCCGCAACCTCTCTGCAGGAGAGCAGGTGTCTCAGAAAGGCGCTCCCTGTCCCCAGTGCTAACTAGGACCTGAGCTAGCTGGGGGAGGACAGGAAGGAAGTCTGAGAAGGACTTAAACGTGAGTGAAGCGAGAGGGGTGGGACCTGCTTGACTTAACAAATGCCTGGGCTTCCCCCAAAGAACAAACAGGACAATTTCTGAAAATTACTGCAGGGCTAGAGAAGGAATGGGAGGTTAGGGGAGGGGGGGGGATGGGGTGCAAGAGGACTGAGAGAGAACCCCCTGAGAGGGAATCTGGGGGAGCTGTCAGCAAGGTGAGGGTTGCTGCCTCTGTGAGGGCAAATCGGGTCTTGTGACTCCTCACAGGGCAGGCGACAGCATGGAAGGAGGCTGCCTGAGGCAAGTACTGGGTCTGCCTGCAGCATGGGAGAAGTGATTTCCCCTCTATCCTGTCCCCATTTTTGCCTGGGACTGATTCATTCATTTAATAAAACTGGGTCCCACGATGCGCTGTTCCAGGCACGGGGGAATGAACAAACAAAAAAAAATCCTTGCTCTCCTGGTGCTTAAATTTTAGTTGGGAGAGGGACAAACAAGATAAGGGAAATACATACCTTAGGTAAGAATAAGTGCCACAGAGGAAAAGCCAGGCTGAGGCGGTGGGTGTGAACATTTTATACAGGGATGCCCAGAATCGGGGCTTTGAAGAAAGCCCTGAAGGCAGTGTGCGCTGAGCAGGAAGCCCTGTGGAGGCTGAGCATTTAGGAAGCGGAAACAGCCCATGCGGAGGTCCTGGAGGGTGAGGGGCATCAAGAAGGCCAGCATGGCTGGAGCAGAAAGCAGGGCGGGGAGGTGAGGGACCTAGAGCCAGAATAAGAAGGGCTTCTTGGCTAGATGCGGTGGCTCGCGCCTGTAATCCCAGCACTTTGGGAGGCCAAGGCAGGCAGATCACCTCAGGTCAGGAGTTCGAGACCGGCCAACATGGCGAAACCCAGTCTCTACTAAAAATACAAAAATGCAAAAATTACTGGGTGTGGTGGTGGCTCCTGTAATCCCAGCTACTTGGGAGGCTGAGGCAGAATAATCGCTTGAACCCAGGAGGCAGGGGCTGCAGTGAACTGAGATCGCGCCATTGCACTCTAGCCTGGGCAACAAGAGCAAAACTCCATCTCAAAAAAAAAAAAAAAAAAAAAAGGGCTTCTTTTTGGGACACACAAAGATTTTATGTATCATCCGAGCCCTCTCTGAGGATTTTGAGCAGGAGAGGGAGCCACTTTTAAAGGGAGGGGTTTGGATGGGATGGCTTTGGTGTCCTTTCTGGTCGGGCCATCAATCACACAGGGCTCTGAGATAGAGATGTCTTCCTTCACAACACTGGGGGCAGGCAGGGAACAGAGTGTGTATACTGGCAGGGTGGGTGGGGGGGATTTGGCTGAGAGCTCCACTTTTCTGGACCACTTAGAATATGTTTGGACCAGGTACCTCTAAGCCTCACCCAGCCCCGAGGTTTGTCAACTTCTCTAATCCCAGCTTGGGGAATTTCCACTCAGCCGCTCTGGGCTGAGTGGGCAGGTTTCCACTTGGGAGCATGGGACAGGCCCGCCCGCCAGCCGAGCTGTTACCCACCCCAGGGCAGGTCTGGCCCTGCCTCCAGGGTGGTCTGGAGGGAAAGGTGCAGACAGCCTGGAGTCAGGGATGTGCTCAGGGGCCCCAGCGCCGATCTCAGCCCATCCTGATAACAAATAGCACCTCTTAGACCTCCTGGTCTCCATTTCAGCCCTGAGAGGGCTCCCTGGGACGTCATGAGTCCTCCCCTCAGGACAGGGAGTGTTGCAAAGGAGGGACAGAGAGGCGGGAGTCAGAGTGACCAGAGCCTGGGTCAAAGGCTGGGGCCAGAGCCAGTCCCTCCCAACTCTGCTTCTCAGTGTCCGCGTTGGGGTGGCCATGCCAGGGCGGCTACAGGAACCTGAGGGAGACCCTGTGGTCCCAAGTCAGCCACACAGAGACTGCTCACTGTGGCTTTGCTGTGGGCAAGGCCTTGGTGGCTGAGGAACAGAGACTGCCTGGGCAGTGTAGTGGGCTGCCCTGTGTGGTAGGACACCCTGCCTAGTGGGCTGCCCTGCCTGGTGGGGCTCCCTGCGGCTCCCTGCTGGCTTCTGGCTCTGACCCTGCCCTGGACCTAGCAGTGCTGTCTTCTGGCCATTCCCCTCGGATACCAACCAGCAGTCCCCAGAGGCCTCATTAGGCTGCTGGTGTCTCCAGCTGAGCCCTCTGAGGTGTGGCAGGCAGGCCTGACATCACAGCCTGGGTGAGCCACTGCGGGCTGAGTGAGGGGGTCCCAGCTGAGGAAAGGGCAGGCCACAGGAGCGGCCCCCATCACAGCTCCGGCTCCCAGCCCCGCAGCTGCTCCCCATCTCTCTGCCAACTACCAGAATGACACAGGAAGCTAGGGCCGGTGCCTCAGGTCCCAGGACAGGGTCCTGAAAACCATTCCCACCCCTCTGAGAGGCTGCAGCTGTGCCTCCCAGTCTCAGGGGATGCCTAGCTACAGACTGGGGTCTTGGGAAGGATACCTCTGGGCAACGGCCCAGCTGGACTGGAGGATGGAGGTGCAGCAGAGTAAAGCTCAGAGGACCCACACATGCCCCTGAAAGTCTCCCTCAGCCGCCACCAGCCCAGGGTCCTGGGGAAGAGTGGGCTCCTCGATTCCTCCTGGCTCCTATACCCTTTTTGGGCACCCTGGGCTGGCTGCAGTATGGAGCCCCTCGAGGGAGAGGGCCAGGGTGGGGGCTGTGGTTGGCTCTGCTGCATCTGACAGCTTCCCCATCCTCAGGTGCCAGGTGGAGGTCAGAGAATCTCCCCTGGCTTTCACGTGGATCCCTTGCCCCGACCCGCCCGAGCAAGTGGGCACGAGGTAAGGGCTCCTTTGCCAGCCCCTCCTCCCTGCCTGTGTCTCTTCCTGTTTGTGGGCTCACCTGAAGTGTGAAGAGGGGGAGTGCCACTCTCCATCCAGGCCCCAGGCAAGCAGCACCTCCCTGCTCTCCTGCACTCCTGGACACAACCAGCAGCTCCTGCCATGGACAGGTACCTGGGTGAGTCCTCTGAGCCCCATTCCTCCTCCCTGCTCAGGCTCTAACACAGCTGCCAGCCCCGTCGCTTTCAAGTGCACCCACAAGCTCCCCAGAATGCAGGAAAAGCAGAAAGGAAGAGAGGCAGAATTTCCAAAATAGAGCATCTCCATATGGAGTCACCGGCCTGCTGTGACGTGTGCAGAGCATATCTGAGCTGCGAGGGCTGGGAAGGCAGCTTGTTCAACCGCCTCATTTGCTTGTCTGTCCATCCGTCCATTAGAGATGCAGGAACTCAGAAGCCAGACTGCTGGCTTCAAATCTTGGTTGCCCTACTCTCTGGCCATCTGACCTCTGGCAAGTTATTTAACTTATCTGGGCCTCAGTTTCTTCCTCTATGAAATAGGGTGATAATAATGCCTTCCTTACCTTATAAGAGTCATTGTGATGACTAAAGAATTAATTTCTGGCCGGGCGCTGTGGCTCACGCCTGTAATCCCAGCACTTTGGGAGGCCAAGGCGGGCGGATCATCTGAGGTCAGGAGTTTGAGGCCAGCCTGACCAACATAGTGAAACCCCGTCTCTACTAAAAATACAAAATTAGCCGGGCTTGGTGGTGCATGCCTTTAATCCCAGCTACTCAGGAGGCCGAGGCAGAAGAGTCACTTGAACCTGGGAGGTGGAGGTTGCAGTGAGTCGAGATCACACCATTGCACTCCAGCCTGGGTGACAAGAGCGAAACTCCGTCTCAAAAAAAAAATTAATTTCTGTAAAGTGCTTGAAATGGTGCCTTGCACACAGAGTTTAAAAATGCAGCCATCAACTAGCTTTCCCTATTGCTTCCTATTCATCTATCTATTGATCGATCTATCATCCATATCCATCTATCTATCTATCTATCTATCTATCTATCTATCTATCTATCCATCCATCCATCTGTAGGTGCCTCCCTATGCACCTCCTCCCCCCGCAGTGGGAGCCCTTCCATCCACACTGCAGCTTTGCTTGCAACCAGGGTAAATATTACCTGGCACTGTTAATGTTTAATGCTCCCACCTCATCCCCAGCCATCCCACCAAGGATAGATAGATAGATGGATAGATAGATAGATAGATAGATAGATAGATAGATAGATAGATTGATAGACAGATGAATTCATTTAACTTCCCACTTATTTTTACATCTCTTATTATTCCCGAAAGAATCCATGCTTACAAATATAGACAAAATGCAATAAGATAACATAATCCTGTATAATAAAGGGAGCACCCTTGTCTTGTGTGGAGATGGCAGTAGCTTTGGTAGCACATATTGGAGGATCTGGGCTTTCTACGTCCAGTTTGCCATTAACTGTGTGTTTCAGGCAAGTTCCTTCACCTTCCTGCCCTCGGTTTTTCTGTTGTACCCAGTGGGGATCATGACACGCCCTGGCCACCTCCGGGGGCTATTGTGGAAAGCAAATGAGCAGCCTCAAGTTTCTTTATCTGTGAAACGCCGTTAGCAGGAATTAAGTGCTGCAGTGCATGCCAAGAGCCCGGCACGTGGTCCATCTTCACCAAACGCTGGCTCTGCTGTGATGTTTGCATGAATATATATTTCTTGGCTCTGGAAGCAGAAGGGAGCTGAATGGGTATTGCAGCGCCTGGTCTGCAGGGCCATGACATTCTCTCCATCTCACTCATTCGTGCCCATTTTCATTGGAGGGTGGCTGGCTTTTCCGTGTCCAACAGCAAACATTTGCCAAAGGCTAATGCTTGTTATTTCTTCAATCAACACACATATAACAGTAACAATGATGCCACTCACTGTGCGCCAGGCACCGGGATACGCTCTTTGCATGCAATATCTCACTTCCCCTCACAACCACCCTAGGAGCTGGGTACTGCGCCCATTTTACAGATGAGGAGACTGAGGCACAGAGGGGTGAAGTAATTAACTGAGACCATACGATTAGCAAGTGAGAGGTCCAGGGTGTGAACTCAAGTGCCAAGCCCTGCCCCTGCGTGGGGAGGATTCATGGATACAGTGGCTCCCTTCAGAAGGGCTCAAGCTCCCCTGGTGGCCGCTGGCCACTGACCTTGGCTGTTTGGTGGCCACTGGGCTTCAGCTTTTTCTGGAGGCCAATTCAATGGACTAGGACTCAACGAGGATTCTACAGTACCTGTGGCTACTCGGCACAGGAGTCCTGGGGTGAAGGAGGTCACAGCGGAGTGGGGAGGCTGCCTGCAAGGTGTGGAAAGCACTGCCTCCTGCAGCAGGAGGCCTGATTGTCAGTCTCCACTTCCCCCACACTGGCTGTGTGACCCTGGGCAAGGCCCCTACCTCTCTGTGCCTTAGACACCTGCCTCATCAGTAACATGGGAAAGATAAAGCTTGAGGAGAAAACAATGAGGAAAGTGCTTGGTAAACCATAAACGCAGGGGGTTTGCCCCGCGATGAAAGTCTTGCTCCGTCCTTAAGGATCCTGCATGCTCCATGGTAAACTGGCCAGGAAACAATCCGAGAGCCAGGCCACATGGTGGTAGGAGGAAGTGCCGGGGCGGCAGGGAAGGATAAATTAGTTGGGGATGACTGAAGCCCTTCCGACTGAGGTGTAACCTGCAGGGTGCATGTTGATGGGTGAATAGGATGAGAGATGAAGTGCCCTTCTGGAGGATCTACTGCTGGTCAGCTTCAGCGGTTCTCCAGGGATGTGGTGGGGGGGGCAGTGGGCCAGGCTCCTAGGGACCACTGCAGGAAAGCCTCCAGTACCACATAAGGAGCACCAGCTGCAGCGGTGGCATCCGTGGTGGCTGGTGCGGTGGGCCCTGCCTGGGCTGGGGGCTGCCGTGGGACACTGCCCCCAGAAGCTCCCAAGTACAGTGTACGCTGAACAGATTGTGCAACTTCCACTTTCCTGTTCCCATCGCCCCAGCTGTAGCTTCCCCAGCTGGCAGAACAGCACGACTGCTGACCCATCCCAGCCCTTCTCTTTGGAAATTTCCTTTGGGAGGGTTTGGAAACTCAGCCAGCTCCTCCCTGCCCCTGCCTCCCCATGCATGTCCTCACCCTGCAGCAGGAGCCCCTCCATCCACACTGCAGCTTTTCTTGTGACCAGGGTAAATATTACCTGGCACTGTTAATGTTTAATGCCCGCACCTCATCCCTGGCCACCCCGTGGAGGCAGCCAGACACTCTCCAAAAAGCAGAGACAGCAGGAAGAGGGGAGTGGAGGCAGCCCATTCGGCTGGGGAAATGACTGGGTTGTCGATGGACGGTGGTGAGTGTGCCGGTGTGTGTGCCCGGGCATGTGCGATGCTGGGTGGCTCTGATTGGCCTGCCTTTGTGGGGTCAGCTGGACCCTACTCTTCCCTCTCCTGCCACCTCAGCCTTCCAGAGTACCCAGCCCCTCTTCCTGTCGGCCTCCTCTCTAAGAAAATTTGCAACTTAAAGGAGGATCCTGCTTTAACCCCAAAGAAAGATAGCTTGAGTGGCAGAAAGGCAGCAGATAGAAGCTGGAGGGCTGAGCGTCCCTCCTCGGCCTCCTGGTACACACCCGCCCTGAGTTCAATGCATCTTGCTAGACCATCTGAACTTGGGCAGGAGACAGATGGGGTCCATCTGGCTGGGGAAGGAGCAGGCCCCTCTGGTCAGCCTTCCTAGACTGGATTTGGGGTGAGAGCCCCCCAAGTTCAAGTCACACTCCCCAAAGGCTTCCTGTCACAGGAACTGACTCAGGCCTGGAAACCAAGAGGGGCACTTGCTGACAGAGGTGGGTTTTGAGCCAGATGCAGAAAGGGGAGGGTGCTGGGCAGGGAGGGTCTCAGCAAGCAGCTCAGGCCAGGTGGCCACGGAGGAGGAGGTTTCCTGGGGTGTGTGGGGAAGCCTTGGCTGGGGTCTAGCTGTTGCTCTGACACTTAAATCCCCATATGACCTTGAACAAGGCCTGAACCAAATCTGGGAAGACAGCCCTGGCGGCCTTCTGTGTGGGACCTGGGTCCTTCATGGCCTCCCTGAGCACCCAGCACCTCAGGCCTGTCAGGATGGGCACTGACTCTTCCTGGCCTGTCCTTTCCTGGCCCAAGGACTGGCCACTCGGGACAGCTGGGCTTGCCAGACCCTGAGTCTCACCACTGCCCAGGGTCACAGTTTGGCACAGCCCGGAAGGTGCTGACTTGAGCATTCCTTCCTCCTGGAGCTCTACTTCTCTGGTGCAAGAAGGGGCTCCAGCAGGGCAGGAAAGAGTAGTGGCCCTCAGCTGTGGCACATCCTGGCCAGGCCACCGTCTGGCTGTCCGGGGCAAGTGTACTCAGTTGCAGGACACCACTGTGGGACCTGCCTGCTGAGCAGCTCCAAATCCAGGGGAGGCCACCGGAGGCAGGGGCAGGACCTTGCCTCTAACGGGCTCCTTCCCTCCTGCCATTGAGAGGTGGCAGATCAAAGGGCTTATGCACCTCCATTCTCAGCCCCCTGCTGCCTGGGTTCAAACCCCAGCTCTACCCCTGACTTGCTGTATAACTGTGGGGGAATTACTTCTCTGTACTTCCACCCTCTCGTGGATTACACCAGAATGACATTGACGCCTCATAAGGTTGCCATAATGGTTAGATGAGTTAGGGTTTTGTTAGTTTTTGCCGGGTGCCTGACCAGCACTATATATTGTTTCTTAACTAGATCTGCTTCCCCTGAGGATGGTAACGTAGGACAGGAGGTCTGTCTCAGCTTTCATTAGGACTTTGAACAAGTCTACACACTGGGCTCGGCTTCCTCCTTCTGTCTGATAAACTTTAAGTTTCTGTTTTATTTATTCACGCATTTCCCAAATACCTGCTAAGCACCTGACAGCCAAATGGTCCTGTGGAGAGAGGCTGCTGGGAGTCTAATGGGAGAGGCCTCTCCTGGCCTTTTCTACCATGGTAAGAATCAAGGAGCAGGAGAGAGCCACCCTTCTGGAGTGGTCAGAGGTCCCCCAGACAGCACGGATCCATCCCCCTCGGACACCCGATATTTTGTCCTCAGTTGACTGTGTCTGAAGCTGCCTAGAGCAGAAGCCTTCTGGCAATGGTTTTAGCAACACCCTCGCTCCCAGCCTCCCCTCGCCTGCTTGGACCCTCGAGGGTCCTCTGGGAAGGGAAGGACAGGGAATTCCAGCTGTTCCTGTGACTAGCTCACCATCGGTGACTCCTCTCATCCCACCTCTGGCTCTCTCCTAGGCGGCAGCCCCAAGGGGGACGTGGACCCATTCTACTATGGTAAGCCTGGGCCCCTGTGCAGCCTTCCTGAGCCCTCAGGACCCCTTCCACCAAGCAGCTGCCTCGCCCAGCCCTGGGTCCATGCTCTGTGCCCCTTATCTCCCCTGGTTACCGCGGGCTGCTGTGGGCGGGCTGCGGGGAGAGACAGCCACTGGGAGGGACCACCCATCCCGCTCCTTTTGCCCTCTCTTTCCGGAGACTATGAGACTGTCCGCAATGGGGGCCTGATCTTCGCTGGACTGGCCTTCATCGTGGGACTCCTCATCCTCCTCAGTAAGTGGGGTGGCCTCCAGGGAAGGGCTGCTGGCCAGGGCATATCTCTTCTCAAGATCGCTGAGCAGGCTGGCTTTTGGGACTTGCCAAGGGAGGGGTGAGCCTCCCCACTACGCCCCCCACTGCAGGATGTGGGAATGGGTGCCCCGTGGGGTGCCAGGCTCTGGGAGCACAGTGTGAGATTCCTGCTTGCTCAAGTGCACCCTCCAGTGGGCCCGGGAGGAGCCGCAGAGGTGAGAGCGAACCCACGGGGTAACTGGGTAACCGGAGGGCCAGGCAGGGGGACTAGGCCCCCCACTGCTAACCATGGTCCCAAACTCATCTGTTAAATAGGGATGATCCCGCCTGCCTCACAAGATTAGGGCTAGCATCCAAAGACACGGCAGTCAGGACAGCGCTCTAAGAATGGTCCAGTGCAGACTCGGAGTGTTCTAGGGGAGACAAAGAGACTTATGTATCCTCAAGCCCCAAGGGGCACACAGCAGGAGCTTAATAACTGCACATTGACTTGTTTTGTGCAACCCAAAGAAAAATACACAGAAAACACAACCCATGGAAAGAAGATACAGCAAGCACACCTGTGGGCTCTGGAATTCTAATGCATGTGTGCCACTGCCACCCCACCCCAAGGCTCAGGCCACAGTCCTGCGGGTCTCTCCATTTTCCCGTGTTGCCCATGGCAGCTCCTGGAGGGTAGTGCCGGGTGAGGGCTGAGCACATAGGCACAGGAGGCAGGTGGCCTAAGCAAGGGGCTCCACTTTGGACTTGCTGCCATCCTTCTCCAGGTGTTCATCAGGCAGCTGTGCTGGGGGCACCATGATGGCCTAGTCTCTGCTGCTGCTCTCGATATGCCAACAGCCCACCGTGGATCTGCTCCAGTAAATATTTGCTGACTGACTGACTTAGGCTCTTGAATGCCTATGGTCCAGCTTTATATAAAGAGAGAGAAGGCTGGGTGTGGTGGCTCATGCCTGTAATGCCGGCATATTAGGAGGCCAAGGCAGGAGGATCTCTTGAGACCAGGAGTTTAAGACCAGCCTGGTCAATACAGTGAGACCCGATCTATAAAAAAAAAAAAAAATTTTTAATCAGCTGGGCATGGTGGCATGTGCCTATAGTCCCAGCTACTTGGGAGGCTGAGGCAGGAGGATTACTTGAGCCCAGGAGTTTGAGGCTGCAGTGAGCTACGATCCCACCACTGCACTCCAGCCTGGGTGACAGAGTAAGACCCCATCTCAAAAAATAAAATAAAATAAAATAAAATAAAATAAAATAAAATAAAATAAAATAAAATGAAAGAGTCAAACGTGGCCTCCAAGCCTGACCCTGCAGTGGTACTGGCAGGAGGGAGGTAGGAGAGACTGGAAGAATTTTGAGTCTTCCAGGGTCTCCTTGGAAAATTAGTCCATGGAAACAAATCTACTTTTCTCTTTTCAAGGCAGAAGATTCCGCTGTGGGGGCAATAAGAAGCGCAGGTGAGCGCTGCCTGGGGTGACCGATGAGGGGGTCGGGGCTGGAGAAGGAGGGGCGGGCTGAGGATTTTGTCTCTGACACAGTGGAGGATCCCCAGCCTCAGGGATCCCTAGACCTACCCCTCCCCCTGCCCTCTCACCTATTGCTTTTCCTTCCCCCACCAGGCAAATCACTGAAGATGAGCTGTAACAGCAGGTATGCTAGGAGGGCCCGGGGAAGGTGGTGGGAGGGCAGAGCAGGCTTGGGAGCAACAGGGAAGAATTCTGGCTCCTGGACTGGGTAAAGAAGAATTTTAGGGTCGTGCACACATCAGCCAGGTGGTCTGTCACCCATCGTGTGTTTAAAATGATTGCCAAGGGCCTGGCGTGGAGTGTGGGCCGCAGGAGATCGCAGAGGAGCCCTGGAGAAAAGTGAGATGGACAAGGGGGAAATAAAACCCCAACCTCTGCTGCCTCCTGCCCAACCCCATCCTGCCTTTGTCTTCTCAGCCTCGGCGGTGCCACCCACTGCACTGCGGCCAGCTGGGAAGCCAAGCATGGCCCTGCCTCTGGCGCCTCCCCTTCTTCCCTGGGCTGTAGACCTTTGTCCCGTCACTGCCAGCACTTGGGCTGAAGGAAGCTCCAGACTCAATGTGACCCCCAGGTGGCATCGCCACCTCCTGCCCCATGCCACCTCATGCTTATAATAAAGCCGGCGTCTCTGCTTCCCTCGCCTGCCTGCCTGTCTCCCTCCTCTGTCACCACCAGCCTCTCCAAGTTCAAGTACAAATACAGCCAGGTCTCATTTGTTTTTTCAATTAATTGCTCAGGCACCTGTCTGCCTGTAAAAGCAAGAAGTTCAGTGTTGTCATCTGTAGGCCACTCCTCGCACCCCCTGAACTGGCAGGAGCCCTGGGGACAGAGGCCTCAGCCTGGCTTTTATACACCCGGGAAGTCTGAAAGGCCCAGGGGGTCAAAACCACAGCCCATTGGATACCCATGAGGCCTCTGCCCCAGGCGCCACTGTTGGGTTCCTGGAAGCGACCCTGCCTAGGAGTTGCTGCGGAGAGGCCCCAGGCTACCAAGATGGGCCTGTGTGTGGTCACATTCCTGTGCTCTGCCATTTTCCACATATATACCCCTGGGCCAGGGTGGGTGGGTCTGGGGGGCCTGGTGCTGGGCCTCTGCACGTGTCCTGAAGGAGCCAGCCCTCTTCCCAGCCCCCTCCTGGTACTAAGCTCGGGCCACCTCTTTCCACTCTTGGGGCCACCTATTTGGAGGCTTGGCTAATTCCAGGGCCTGGGGCCAGGGAACAGATGGTGAGAGTGAGACCACTGTCACACTTGCTCCAGCCCCTGTCCATGCAGGCCGGGACCCACCCAGGGCAGCCTCAGCCTGAGATGCTGCCAGTCGCTCCACCCAGTGCAGACTCCTAATGTGCCCGACTCCTAATGCCCATGTCCCCTTTCTGTGAGTCCAAGGCCATGGCCATGCAGGGAGGCCTCTGGGAGCTTCTGCACTCAGGAAGGAGCCCACCTTTCCTCTCCCTCCCTTCACTCAGAGGCCTCTAAGCCTGGAGGGATTGTGGGATTCTGGCACCACCTAGCGTCTGGCTTCCTCATCTGGGCCTGCAAGCTTTTGAGAGAGGGGAGGGGAGAACTGGCAGGGGAACCAAGCTACAGGAGCAGGAAATGAACAGGGGGTGTTTGAGGGCCAGAGGCAGGATGGACCCCGCTCCACTTGGGAATTAAGCTCTTTGTCTTAATCCACTGCCCCCAGTCCCTGATAACCACCAACTCTCCTAGAAACACAGAAGGCTTGAGCAGGGAAGGGTCCTTAGAGAGCAAAACAGACCATCTTCAATTTACAGAAGGGGAAAATGAGGCTCTAAGAGAGGCCGTGGCTTGTCCAGAGTGACATGGCCAGCCTGAGTCAGAGCCAGAGGTAAAATTAGGTCTCTGGCTCCCCTTCCAGAGCTCTTCCCACCACACGAACATCCAAAGGACGGGAAGCGGTTGGTGGGGCAGGGAGGTGGACTCCCCACTGACTGCCTGTGGGTTTGGAGAGTGAAGGGGAAACAGAGAAGGCTGGGGTTGGGGGGAGAAACTCCAGAGGAGACCAGGAGCCAGGCAGGGGAAGGCCAGGTGACTTACAACTCGGCACCAAGTCCTTGTGACACCCCACTCCAAAGGAGGACTCATTGGTGTAGGCCAAACCCTTAAACGGAATTCAGTTTTTCTTTGCAGGAGATAGAGCACACACTTGAGCTCTCCCTCGAGGGTGGGAGAAATGAACACGAATGGAGCAGGTCCAGCCAGGGGGGTTTTCAGGAGGAGGGAGGCTTCTAAAACCTCTTGGACGCAGCAGCAAGGCAAACAGGAAGAGGGGGTATTCAGACCTGTGGCCCACCCCAGGAGAAGAGTACTGGAGAAGAATCACGTTTCTAGAATGTTCTAGAATGTTCCATACAGAGGACAATCCAGCCTGCCACCCTCAGAGGGAAATTCCACCTGCTCTGGATGAGTCACTTCCCTTCGCTGACCCTGCCTCAAGCCCTCCCTCCTTGTGAAATGTAAGGCTTTATCAGGTCTGAACCTGAGGGGCTTTTCAAACCACCACGTACCCAGATTCCCCTAGCCCGGTTGAATATGAGGTTTGGGGGGTGGCCTCTGCAGGCAGAGGCTTAAGGAGCCCCATGGCCCCAGGTGGCATTCAGAGGCCTGGGACCTTCTTCCTAGCCAGGACTCTTGTGAACATTTCCCTTCTCTCTCCAGAAAGGTCACATGGGCTGGCAGTTACTGAACTTTCACTTCACTTTGGGATTTTCCACAATTCAGACCTGCATTGAGTCACAAAGATCTACCAAGCCTGGGAAATGATTGGGTGAATTACTCTTAATCACACAACTCCGACCACGACAGCCTCCGTCTGAGGGCGCAATTCCCTTTCTGACCACCAGAGGGAGCATGTGGCTTGCGCCGAATCCCCTCCAAATGCGTGTTTTCAACTCAGTCTTTCCAAGGGCCTTTGCCGGGAGGAGGGGCTCCTGGCTCCTGAATGGTCCGCCCGGTGCCCTGATTTCCTAGGAAAGCCCTCAGCTCTTCTCATTCCCCTTGTTCACCCCCCAGGTACAGCACTTGCCCCACTCTGGGGTAATTCTTGGCTGTGGGGTCTTACTTAAGTGCTCATTCCTTCCCAGAGGCAGAGACCCCACGTGATCTACATATCTTCCCCAACGCGTGGGGAACGGCGACGTCTCTAACCCTGTAGTCTGAGCAAATCAACGACAGTAGGACATGGGGAGGGACAGAGAAGTCAAGCAGGGACGTTTGTGGGGTGGGAGGGGAAAGAGGCTTTGCCTGAGTAGCTCTTCTCAACCCCAGCTGCAGTGAGTCTGATTCAACTGATGGGGCATCGGTGGTTGTTCAGCCTCCCCAGGTGAACTCGAAGTGGAGCAAAAGGTGACAGTCACGGCTTAGTAGGTGGGCGTGGCCAGGTGAGGATGAGGGGAACGCAAGCGGAGCAGGTGAGGGCCCAAGGGAAACTGGACTTGTTTCACCGTCTGGGGAGAGGGCAGGTAGCTCTGCCCTGCCAGCCCTGGGAGAGCACTTCCAGAGCCCCCAGGCCCAGAGGTGCTGGCCTTGGGCAATGGGGTTGCAGGGTCTCTGCTAAATCCGCTGAGTCCTGGCCTTCCTCACAGCACCCATGAACAGGAAGAGCTGGGTAGGAAGCCCAGGGAGGGCCAGGAGAATTAGCCTGTGAGCCAGCAGCTAGTCCCACCCCTATCCCTTGCTAAAGTGTCCACCATCCAAACCCATCCAGCCTCTGCACAGCTCCAGAGAAAGAGCCATGTGGGCATGGAGGCAGGAGGGCTTCTGCTGGGTTCTGGCAGGCACTCCCTGGCTGGGTGGCCTGGACTTCCCCATCAGCGGAAGAAGAGCCTCAAACAGGCCGATCTCCTGTCCAGGGTGAGGGTGCCCCTGGCATGGGCCTCGTTTTTCTAAATGCTTTGGGACATCAGGAGAAATCTCCACCCCGCACCAGCAATTCTGAACTCTCTGTTGTACAGGAGCAAGGAAGGGGTGCCCCAAAGAACTGAGCGTCTCCACTGGCACTGCCTCTAGTGAAGGAAGTGGGCCCCCTGGACAGACAGGGGTGGGAGTGGAGGGAGTGAGGGGTGTTGTGCTGAAGAAAGGCCCAGGGCAGGGGGTGGTGTAGAGTCTCCTCCCAGACTCTCCAGGCTTCAACCCTCCCTCGGCTCTGCTCGACAGGGCTGCTTCGGAGGAGATTAGTCGCCTCCCTGTTGATCCATGGCCCCAGGCAGCTGAGCTCTGAACTGCAATTCAGCGGGGACCTCTGGGGCGGGTAATCTGTGCCTCACCAAGCGCCCATTCTTCATTCCTCGCAGGCTGCCTGACAAATGCCTGGCCAGCGGAGATCAGAGGCAAATGCCATAGCAGCTCGGCCCTGTTGTCAGAGCTAGTCACTGGCTGGGAAGATGGATTGGGCCTGGGCCTCGAAGCCAGGGCCACAGCGGCCTCCTTCCCGGACATTGGGAGGGCAGTGCCGAGCCCAGGGCTGCACTGGGAGAGGAGCCACGGAGGGGCCCGAGTGTCCTAGCCTTGGAAGAAAGCCGGGGCTCAGACTCAGTGCCTCCTCCCAGCTCTGGCTGCAGGAGCCTCATAGGCTGGGGACACTTCATAGTTTGCCGTTGAGTGACTGAGGACTTGGGAAGAAATCCTGTTTAGAACTTCGAACGTTCATTCCCAGAGCTTCAACCTGACACTGGAGGGGCAAAGAAGGTGGCATTGGGAGATCGGGGGGGGTCTCCCCCAGGTGTGGAGGGACCTCATGCCTAGAAGGGACTGGGACCAGCTATGTCCAGGAGTGGCGGCTCCCCAAGCCCTGTTTTGGCAGATTTCATTTTCAGTTTGTAGGCAGTGGGGCCTCAGATGTGAAGGGAAGCTCAGAATTTAGGGAGATTCAGGGTCCCCTGGCAGGGCGGGAGACCAGGGCAAAGCACCTGCCAGGGGACCCTGAGTCTCCCTGATTTCTGAGCTTCCCTTCACAGGGTGCAGGTGAGACCAGGTCAGGAACACTCCTGGAACAGTGGAGGCCCAGCCTGGCCTGTCCTGCTCCTATGGGCTTGCTGGGCTACCTGCTGTCACCCTGAGTGACACCCCGAAGTTCCTCAGCCCCAGGAGGCCGCCAGTCACCGCGGCTGTTTTCACGCGCGTCCATGTAAAGAGACCACCAAACAGGCTTTGTGTGAGCAATAAAGCTTTTAATCACCTGGGTGCAGGCGGGCTGAGTCCGAAAAGAGAGTCAGCAAAGGGAGATAAGGGTGGGGCCGTTTTATAGGATTTGGGTAGGTAAAGGAAAATTACAGTCAAAGGGGGTTTGTTCTCTGGCGGGCAGGAGTGGGCGTCGCAAGGTGCTCAGTGGGGGAGCTTTTTGAGCCAGGATGAGCCAGGAAAAGGACTTTCACAAGGTAATATCATCACTTAAGGCAAGGACCGGCCATTTACACTTCTTTTGTGGTGGAATGTCATCAGTTAAGGCAGGAACCGGCCATCTGGATGTGTACATGCAGGTCACAGGGGATATGATGGCTTAGCTTGGGCTCAGAGGCCTGACATTCCTGTCTTCTTATATTAATAAGAAAAATAAAACGAAAGAGTGGTAGAGTGTTGGGACGGCGAAAATTTTGGGGGATGGTATGGAGACATAATGGGCGATGTTTCTCAGGGTTGCTTCGAGCGGGATTAGGGGCGGCGTGGGAACCTAAAGTGGGAGCGATTAAGCTGAAGGAAGATTTCGTGGTAAGGGGTGGTATTGTGGGGTTGTTAGAAGAAACATTTGTCATTTAGAATTATTGGTGATGGCCTGGATACAGTTTTGTATGAATTGAAAAACTAAACGGAATAAGAGAAGGAGAAAAACAGGTATTAAAGGACTAAGAATTGGGAGCACCTAGGACATCTAATTAGAGCATGCCTAAGGAGGTTCAGCATAGCCTTGCCAGCAAAGATTATTTATTTACTTCAAGAGTTAAGAGTGGCAGTTTGGGGATGGCACCAGGAGATATCAGCTGTGATGGCTTAGAGAAACAGTGTAAACTGGCAGTGTAAACAAGAGCAGGGTATGTATGAGTAGTTGAGAACGGTGAATAGGAGTATGACTAGACAGAAGATAGTAGGGATGACAAGTTTTTGGGGGCACAGTCTAAGTTGGTCTGGTGTCTGGAATGAGACTGGGGCCTAATAAAAAGGAGTGTCTATGCAGGAGCTTAAATGGGCTGTATCTTGTAGCATTCCGAGGACAGGCCTGAGTTCTGAGAAGCGAAAGTGGTAAAAGTATTGTCCAGTCCTTTTTAAGTTGGTGGCTGAGCTTAGTGAGGTGTGTTTTTAATAGGCCATTAGTCTGTCACTGAATACTAAGAGCCTGAAAAAATGCTTGGCTGATTTGACTAATAAAGGCTGGTCTGTTATCAGACTGTATAGAGGTGGGAAGGCTAAACTGAGGAATTATGTCTGACAGAAGGGAAGAAATGACTGCGATGGGCTTCTCAGACCCTGTAGGAAAGGCCTGTACCCATCCAGTGAAAGTGTCTACCTGGACTAAGAGGTATTTTAGTTATCTGACTCGGGGCATGTTGAGTAAAGCTAATTTGCCAGTCCTGGGTGGGGGCAAATCCTTGAGCTTGATGTGTAGGGAAAGGAGGGGGCCTGAATAATCCATGAGGAGCAGTAGAATAGCAGATGGAACACTGAGAAGTTATTTCCTTGAGGATAGATTTCCACGATGGAAAGGAAATGAGAGGTTCTAAGAGGCGGGCTAGTGGCTTGTACTATAGCATAGCCTGCCTTTGCTGGTGTGTGGCGATTAGGCCTGGTGGAACTGCCATCAATAAACTAAGTGTGATCAGGGTGAGAAACAGGGAAGAAGGAAATGTGGGGAAATGGGGTGAACGTCAGGTGGATCAGAGCGATACAGTCATGGGGGTCAGGTGTGGTATCTGGAATAATGTGGGAGGCCAGATCGAAGTCCGGGGCAGGAACAATGGTAATTGTGGGACTTAACAAAGAGTGAGTACAGCTGAAGGAGCCGGGGAGCAGAAAGTATATGCATCAGGTATGAGTAAGAAAATAATTTTGGAAATTATGAGAGCTGTAGAGAGTGAGTTGAGCATAGTTTGTGATTTTTAGGGCCTCTAAAAGTATTAAAGCAGCGGCAGCTGCTGCACGCAGACATGAGGGCTAGGCTAAAACAGTAAGGTCAAGTTGTTTGGACAAAAAGGCTACAGGGTGCGGTCCTGGCTTCTTGTGTAAGAATTTTGACTGCACTAACCATGCCTAGGAAGGAAAGGAGTTGTTGTTTTGTAAGGGATTGAGGTTTGGGAGATTAATTGGACACGATCAGCAGGGAGAGCACGTGTGTTTTTATGAGAATTATGCTGAGATAGGTAACAGATGAGGATGAAATTTGGGCTTGACTGAAGTAATGGGAGCTGTCTGTGAAACCTTGCAGCTGCAGTACAGCCCAGGTAATTTGCTGAGCTTAATGGGTGTCAGGGTCAGTCTAAGTGAAAGCAAAGAGAGGCTGGGACGAGGGGTGCAGGGGAATAGTGAAAAAAGCATCTTTAAGATGGAGAACGGAATAGTGAGTTGTGGAGGAAGGTATTGAGGACAAAAGAGTGTACGGGTTGGGCACCATAGGATGGATAGGCAAAACAATTTGGTTGATAAGGCGCAGATCCTGAACTAATCTGTAAGACTTGTCCGGTTTTTGGACAGGTAAAATGGGGGAATTGTAAGGAGAGTTACAGGTTTTAGAAGCCCATGCTGTAGCGGGTGAGTGATAACAGGCTTTAATCCTTTTAAAGTGTGCTGTGGGATGGGATATTGGCGTTGAGCAGGGGTAAGGGTGATGAGGCTTTAATGGGATGGTAACGGGCATGTGATCGGTTGCCAGGGAAGGAGTAGAGATGTCCCATACTTGTGGGTTAAGGTTGGGGGGATATGAGAGGAAGACTCGAAGGAGGCTTTGGGTTGGGGAGAAAGGTGGCAATGAGATGCAGCTGTAGTCCAGGAATAGTCAGGGAAGCAGATAATTTGGTTAAAATATCTCGGCCTAATCAGGGAACTGGGCAGGTGGGGATAACTAAAAAAGAGTGCATAAAAGAATGTTGTCCAAATTGGCACCAGAGTGGGGGAGTTTTCAGGGGTTTAGAAGCCTGGCCGTCACTACCCACAACAGTTATGGAGGCAAGGGAAACGGGCCCTTGAAAAGAAGGTAATGCGGAGTGGGTAGCCTCTGTATTGACTAAGGGGACGGACTTACCTTCCACTGTGAGAGTTACCCGAAGCTCGGCGTCCGTGATGGTCTACGGGGCTTCCGAGGCGATCGGGCAGCGTCAGTCTTCAGCCGCTAAGCCGAGAAGGAGTCAGTCAGAGGGCCTTGGGCCAGAGTTCCAGGGGCTCTGGGAGTGGCTGCCAGGTGAGTTGAACAGTCCGATTTCCAGTGGGGTCCCCCACAGATGGGACACGGCTTAGGAGGAATCCTGGGCTGCAGGCATTCCTTGGCCTGGTGGTCAGATTTCTGGCACTTGTAGCAAGCTCCTGGGGGAGGAGGTTCTGGAGGAACGCCTGGCTGCTGCGGTTGAGGCGTTTGGAAGTTCTTGTGTGCTGGAGATGTGGCTGGGGTTTGTCTCACAGTGGAAGCAAGGAATTGCAACTTTTTTCTGTTATTGTACACCTTGAAGGTGAGGTTAATTAAATCCTGTTGTGGGGTTTGAGGGCCGGAATTTAATTTTTGGAGTTTTATTTAATGTTGGGAGCAGATTGGGTAATAAAATGTATTTTGAGAATAAGACGGCCTTTTGACCTGTTAGGGTGTAGGGCTGTAAAGTATCTCAGGGTTGCTGCCAAACGAGCCATGAACTGGGCTGGATTTTTATATTTGATGAAAAAGAGCCTAAACTTTATCTGATTTGGGATAAAGAAAAAGGAGCATTAACCTTGACTATGCCTTTAGCTCAGCCACCTTTTTAAGAGTAAATTGCTGGGCAGGTGGGGGAGGGCTAGTCACGGAACGAAACTGTAAGCCGGACCCGGTATGAGGAGGGGAGGTGATAAAAAGATTATAGGGTGGAGGAGCGGAGGCTGAGGAAGAATTGGGACCTAGCTTGGCCTGGCGAGGAGCAGCCTGGGGAGGAGGGGAGAGGTCAGATGGGAGGATTTGGGACGAGTTGCTTTGGGCACAGAGACTAGGAAGGGACCAATGTGTAAAAGAATGCCTGGACATCAGGCACCTCAGACCGTTTGCCCATTTTACGACAATAATTATTTAGATCTTGCAGGATGGAAAAATTGAAAGTGCCATTTTCTGGCTCTTTGGAACTACTATCGAGTTTGTATTGGGGTCAAGCGGCATTGCAGAAGAAAATAAGGCATTTAGGTTTTAGGTCAGGTGTGAGTTGAAGGTTTTAAGTTTTTGAGAACACAGGCCAAGGGAGAAGAAGGGGGAATGGAGGGTTGAAGGTTGCCCATAGTGAAGGAAGCAAGCCTAGAGAAAAGACAGTAGAGACATGGAGGGAAGAGGGTTCGGGGGTTCTTACCTTCCAGAAAAGCGGGAAAGGGGTTGGGGCACAGATATAAGGGGTTGGGGTGCAGAGATAAGAGGTTGGGGTATGGAAATAAGGGATTGGGGCACAGAGGTAAGAGGTTGGGGTGTGGAAACAAGGGATTGGGGCGCAGAGATATAAGAGGTTGGGGCACGGAAATAAGGGATTGGGGCGCAGAGAAATGAGGTTGGGGTACTTGCCCCTCCTCTAGAAAAGTGGGACTTGCCACTCAGGGTGAAGGAGAAGGGGTTGGGGGTTTCTTGCCCCCCAGAAAGGCGGAGAAGGGGTAGAGACATGGAGAGAAAGGTTTGGGATACTTGCCCCTTCCCCACAAAAGCGGGACTTGCTGCTAAGGGTGAAGGACCAAGGCAGGCGTCTGTGCATGGTCTGACACCTCTGAAACCTCGGTGAATAATCGGAGAGGCATCCCTGCAATGATGAAACACCAAGGGAAGGCTGCCTTCCCAGTCCATGACCGGCGCTGGAGTTTTGGGTCCGCGGATAAAACGTGTCTCCTTTGTCTCTACCAGAAAATGAAAGGAACTGAAATTAAAAGAAGGGAGAGATTGAAGTGTGGCACCAAGATTGAAAGAGAAAGAGGTTGAGGGATAGTGAGGGAGGTTGGAGAAGAGAGTAAAAAGAGGCCACTTACTGGATTTGAAATTGGTGAGATGTTTCTTGGGCTGGTCGGTCTGAGGAATCTGAGGTCGTAGGTGGATCTTTCTCACGGAGCAAAGAACAGGAGGACAGGGGATTGATCTCCCAAGGGAGGTCCCCCGATCCGAGTCACGGCACCAAATTTCATGTGCGTCCATGTGAAAAGACCACCAAACAGGCTTTGTGTGAGCAACATGGCTGTTTATTTCACCTGGGTGCAGGTGGGCTGAGTCCGAAAAGAGAGTCAGTGAAGGGAGATAAGGGTGGGGCCATTTTATAGGATTTGGGTAGGTAAAGGAAAATTACAGTCAAAGGGGGTTTGTTCTCTGGTGGGCAGGAGTGGGGGTCGAAAGGTGCTCAGTGGGGGTGTTTTTGAGCCAGGATAAGCCAGGAAAAGGACTTCTACAAGGTAATGTCATCACTTAAGGCAAGGACCGGCCATTTTCACGTCTTTTGTGGTGGAATGTCATCAGTTAAGGCAGGAACCGGCCATCTGGATGTGTACGTGCAGGTCACAGGGGATATGATGGCTTAGCTTGGGCTCAGAGGCCTGACAGCTGCTACTGTCTCTAGATGTCTAAACTTGGTTCCCTTTTCAAGAAATGCTCGCTGTCACTTCCCCAAAGGGCTTCTTTGGTGTCACTGAGAGGAATTCCCCCTGGTGAGCAGGGCAGCAGGGAGGGGAGAAGAGGGGAACGTTCTGAGCTGGGGAAGCAATTTGTGGCTCCGGAAGCCCTGCCTGCAGCTCGGCGCAGACCACACTGTGGAAGGTGGAAAATTGGCTTTACTGCCAGCTCTGCCCTTGGCCTGCTGTGTGACCTTGGGAAGGCCCTATTCTGTCTCTGGACTTGGCTTTGGAAAAAACATACACAAGACAAAAGTCCCAAGCTTCAGCTCACACATCAAGGAGCTGTGACTTTTCAGGGGAAGGGGTAAGGGGAGAGCTGTGGCTGACCCCCTTGCTCCCTCCCGCCCCTTGGATAGCTGTTCTTAGAGAAAAGCTGGGTACACCCCCACAGCCCCTACAATTACACATTTGGCTTCCTCCTGGCAGTGAACACAGAGGCGCCCAGCAAGTGATGAAGGCAGACAAAAAGACACACTTGACAAAGCAAAGGAGATGAGGCTGGCTTGGCCCCGACCCAGGAGCATGCTGAATTCTCTTGTGGTCTTTGTTTCCTGAATGGCCTATCAATCAGTAACCGAGTGCGTGCCAAACCCAGCCCACACAGGAACCCGGTGTCCTCTGCTCTCCAGTAAATACTACTTCAGGTCTCATGTCTGAGGACCATATGCTCCCAACACAGCTAATAAAATCATCCAGGAGTAGCCTGGAGGCCGCAGACACCTGCCCCAGGGGGCAGGAAGGGGACGGGCCAGGCTGGGCCTCCGCTCTTCCAACAGTGTTCCTGACCTGCTCTCTCTAGCACCCTGGGCACCTGCCAGGGCACCCTGAATCCCCTGAATTCTGAGCTTGCCTTCACATCTGAGCTGCTTATAGGCTACATGAGGGAGGGATTGCATCAAAGTTCACCCACCGATCCCAGTGCCTCACCCCCCTTTGGGCACTTAGTACACCCTCCATACATGTTTACTGAGTGCACACATGACTGGTTGACTAGGGGAATGAATGAGTGATTGATTACCAACCAGGTGGACCACCCCTGCCCCTGCTCCATGTCCCCAGGAGCAAGGAAGTCATGGGGTCAGGGTAGGCAGCTGGGGTGGTCAGAGGTGTGCGTGATCCCTTCTTCCTTGGCCTCACAGTTAAGGTCACAGGCTTTGGAATCGGCAGACCTGGATTTGAGCCCTGGCTTAGCCAATTATGAACTAAGTATGCGCAAGCTCCCCTGGAGACTCGGTTTCCCCAAATAGAGAAGCCATCTCTACCCTGTGGACGTTCTTCGCGTGAGGTCGATGACCTCTGAGGCTCTTTTTAGTGTTAAGGCGACGCTGGGCTTTTCTTGCGCCCTGCGGCCTCTTCCTTCAATGCTTCCGCGTTTAAGGAAGCTCCGTCCCATGCTTGCTTCTCAGGACAAACTGTGCAGGGAGGACAAAGGCCCCTGAGTCCGCCCTCAGACTGGCCAGGTCTGGGGAGAGGCTGGCGCAGCCATGGGCCCCAGCCCCACGCACTCCCGGGCACCACGTGGGCCACAGCCTAGACTTGGCTGACCCAGCCTTAGGGATGCCCCGCCTCCTGGGCCTTCTGCCAGTTCAGCCGTGGAGTCCCCACTTCAAAGTCAGCGGAGGGTGGTCTATGACTACCAGGCCCAAAGCAGGGATAGTTTGTGAAAAAAGTTTCTTGATTATAGGTTTCTCCTTTGCGTGTGTGTGTGTGTATACTTGTGTGTGAGATTGTGTGTGAGTGTGAGTTCTGTGAGTGTGAATGTGTTTGTGAGCTAAACGTCTTACATCCAAATACTGGGAAATATAAAGTATGAATGTATGTGAGTGTGTGCGTGTTAGTGCGTGTTGTGTGTGAGATTGTGTGTGGATGAGTGTATGAGACTGTGTGTGCCTGAGTGTGTGCACATGTATATGAGTGTGTGAATGTGTGTGACTGTGTGCAATTGCATGTGTGAATGTATGTGAATGTGTGTGAATGTGTGTGAGTGAACGTGTATGTGAATGTGTATTGTGTGAATGAGTGAATGTGGATGTGAATGTGTGAGTGAATGTGTGTGAATATGTGAACGTGTGTGATGTGTGTGTATGTGTGAATGTGTGAATGTGTGTATGTAAATGTGTGTGAATGTATGTGGATTGTGTGAATGTGAGTGTGAATGTGTGTGTATGTGAGTGTGTATGTGAATGTGTGTGAGTTTGTGTGTGTTGTGCGTTGCTAGTTGTGCTGGAACTGGGGAGGAGCAGAGCAACCCAGGAGGGTGCGTGGGTGGACCTAGCATCTGGAGCCCTGCGCAGCGATTCAGCCTCCTCAGCTGAGAATCAGAGGTCTGTTTTGGAGGGCACCATTGGTCCCCTCCAGTAGTTCTTAGAGGCTGGCAAGGACACAGGCTGGGGCAGGGAGTGAGCCCAGCCTCCGGCTTCACTGCGAGACATGACTGGGGTGAAGGGCAGGACCTGTGTAGTGGAGAATTTGAGTGGCCGCCGTCTGTGTTGCACTGCACAGCAGCCTGCGGCGCCACCATCCCGTCCTGTGGCACTAGGGGGAGGCAGACACCAGGTTCCCAGTGCGGAGGTCTGGAGTTTCCTTCCGCGGAGGACCACAGAGACACATCTAGCAGTGGGCCAGGGAGGTGGGATGTCCTCTCCAGCCATCAGAGCCACGCCCAAGGAGCCAGGCACAGCGGGGAGGAGGGCTCCCCTCCCTTCCCACAGCTCCCGCCCTTCCCACACTGCACTTTCCGGGAGTGCAGACGGGGCAGCTGGCCTCCCAGGATGCGCCCCACCCTGGAGGTCTGCACTGAGCCCCTTCACCAAACGAGGGAAGACTTCTCCTGAGCCTGGGGTCTCAGGGCAGACTCCCGAGGTCGCCTCTCCCAAATCTGAGACATTCCCAACAATCTGGAAGATTCATTCTCTCTGGATGGATTTTTCCTCCTCTCAAGCTTTGTGGTGGAAAGGATATGAAGCAGGGGCGGACCAGTGGCGGAGCTGCTGGAGCAGGGTAGACAGGCGTGGGCGTGAGCTGGGCTCCGTCACTGGCCAGCTGGGCAGCCCTGGGGAAGTCCTTTAGTGTCTCGGAGCCTCAGTTTTCTCATCTGTGAGATGGGGTTTGTGATATTCAACTCATTAAAGAGATTGAACGAGATCACGTGTGTAAACGAGATATATACGCCACAAAGTGCTGCGAACATGTAAAATGGGTGAGGGATGAAGCAATGTTCACCAAGGCTTCTGCTGGGCTGGGTGATTGCGTGTTTTTCAGCCATTTATTATTCAGCAAATTTTTGTTGACTGTCAAGTATGTGCCAGACACTGTATTAGTGTTTTTGACAAGCTTAAGCGGATAGTATTTATGAAACTACAGAACATAAACCTTCTAGTTTATCTTCTAGTCCAGGATTTCCCAAATGCCAGCCCCGAGACCTATGCTAAGCTTCTTACATCCAAATACTGGGAAATAGAAAATACAGATCCCGGATTCTGTAGCGTGGGATCTCTCTCTGCTTCACCTCACCTGTGCCCGTGTGCATGTGTAGCTATGTGGTTTCGGAACCACTGAGACCCAGAGATGGCAAATGCTCTCATCGGATAGCATGTCCCACGCCAGGGGCTTCAGGCATGCGCCTAATAACTTTTCCAGAGGGGCAGGGACAGCCCAGTCACGGTCTCAGGACTCCTCCTAAAGGTTTGACCCATAGGAAATGCCGGCAGATTGCCCAGAATATAGAGTCTGAAGGCCTTCTAATTCTGTATTTTGTCACTTAGTGGCTCTGTCATTTAGTGCCTGCGTAATTTTTAGCAAGTCACTTGCTTTCTGAAGCCTCAATTTCCTCATCTGTAACATGGGGATGTTGATGTCTGTCTTGCTGTAGTATCTTCATGTGAGCATATTTTGAAAACTGCAGGCTGGGCGCGGTTGCTCACGCCTGTAATCGCACCACTTTGGGAGGCCGAGGCGGGTGGATCACGAGGTCAGGAGTTCAGGATCAGCCTGGCCTACAGAGTGAAACCCCATCCCTACTAAAAATGCAAAAATTAGCTGAGTGTGGTGGCATGCATCTGTAGTCCCAGCTACTCGGGAGGCTGAGGCGGGAGAATCATTTGAACCCGGGAGGCGGAGGTTGCAGTGAGCCGAGACCACGCCTTTGCACTCTAGCCTGGGTGAAAACTGCAAAACTCCGGAAGCCAGAACCAGACTGAGTTTTCAAAGGAGAAACCCTTCAGGGTGAATTTTCTTCCACTTCTTCCAAGTCCAGCTCTAATATTGAAAGATAATCTCCATGGAGGAGCCCCCATCCCGCCCAAAGGTTTCTCATACTCAGTCTTTGGGCGACACCTGCTGGCCATGGCAGGTACTGTGTCCTCCTCCAGCTAAACAACTCTGCGGAGAAAACTTGCCCATCTCCTTAGACATTCACAGCCATGCTGCAGGGTCGGTGTTCTGTTCCCACTTCCACAGATCAAAAAGGTGAGACTTGGTCCTCCCAGCTCATGAGAAGTGCAGTGAATCTCTGACTCCAGGTTCTTGGCTCCATCTCATCCCTACTTCTTGCTCTTAGGCTGGGCGGAGTGGGGAGTCATTTCCTCCCAGGCAGAGGAGAGCTCCCACCCCTCAAATCATTCTGAAGTAGGCAGTGGGATTTGGGGCAAGGCCAGGGTTGGAGCCTAGGACAGGCCTGGTCAAGAAAGACTCATCCTTCTGTCAACAGCCCCACCAGGCAGCCCACCACATCAAGTTCCCCATCTGCAGAGCAACTAGACCGATGGCAGGGGCTTCAGCGATAAAAATTCACTCTGAGGAGGCAGAGAGCTGCCATTTGGTCAGGCTGCATGATGAGGAGCTAGGGACAAGCTACCCGCTGAGCCTCTTGCCTCTGTGCCCGCTGTGTGGGGAAGTGGCTAGCCTGAAATCTGGCGCATGGCTTGGGGGAAGCAGGTGACCCTGGCCAAGGAACTTCTCAGTCAGGAGGCCAAAAGTATTGTGATTGAGAAAGAGGATTTGGCCTCATCCTTGAGAGATGCACACAAAATGATCAGTGGATGAAATTATGTAACACAAGAAATTTGCTTCAGAAAAATTCATGGTGATGGGAGGGGAGCATGGGTGAAACAAAAAACTGGCCATGAGTCAACTGTTGTAGCATCTGGGAAATGAGTGCATAGTAATTCATTATACTATTCTCCCCACTTTTGTATATTCTTGAAATTTTCCATGCTCAAACTTTAAAAAATGTAACAGCAGAAACACTACCACCAGCACCAATGTCAATGCATAGAATGGTGACTTTGAAATTAGACTGCCTTGAGCATCTGACGCTGTGTGAATCGGACAACTTAGTTAATTTCTCTATGTCTCAGTTTCACTGTCTGTAAAATGGGGATGATAATAATCATACCAGTCTTATAGGGTTGTATTGAGATTATGCATCTGGAGTAATTAGCATAGTGCTGGGCCCACAGCAAGTGCTCAGTTATAATCATTGTTATTAGTAGGAGTCCAGGGCTCTGATGATGATTTGCCAAAAGAAGAAGCTACTTTGGCTGATGCAGACAAACAATTAGCCAGCCAGTTCAGCTCAGAGTTTGTACTGAGTCTTTGAGGACACAGCTCTGAACTACCGTGTGCCGGGAGTGTGGGTGTGTCAGATGGGGAGACACACCATAGAGTCAGACTTTCCTGAGACCCTGTAGGGAGGCCTTTTCCCTGCCTCTCTGCATATCCTTCCAATTGCTCAAGCCCAACTCACATCCTACCTTGGTTTTTACTGACCACTCCTTTCTCTGAGCTTAAGCAGCTCTCTTCACAGACTCATCGAACCCCTGCCCTAAGTGAGACTGTAACCAGTCTGTAACCCAGCCACATCATCATAGCTTCATTCGACAAACAGTCATCAAAGACCTGCCTTGGGTGCTGAGGATGGAGTGGTGAACAAGGTGGGCAAGAGACTGAAGGCAGCAGGGCCTGGGAGGGAGGTAAACACCACTTAGCTGAGCGCAGGCCAGGCTGTCAGGAGCGCTGGACCTAAGCTCTGACTCTGCCATGTGACCTGGGACGCCCTTCACCTGCCAGCCACTGTTTCCTAGGCACTTGCAGGAGATGCTCCCCAGGTCCTTTCACACTCTGACCTGCTGACTGAGCATGTAGGCTTCCCTGTGTTGCTCTTTAAACATCTTCTACTCCACTGGAATGCAAGCTTCCTGAGGGCAGGGACTCTGTGCTAAACTTTTCAGGGATCAGGGAACTCCTTGCATAGGGGCTGGGCACAGACTTGCCAAAAGAATGAGTAAACCAACAAAATGTACTTCCTCTAGGCCAGGTGTGGACCAGAAACGGTGAAAGAACAGAGTTTTTAACCGGGAGAAGTAGGAAATGGATCCCCAAAAACCTCATACTGTACCACTTGGAGACTGACGATGCCCACCAGCGTGTTAAAGCCTACAGTAAAAAACAAAAACAAAATACCTCCCACAAAAACTCATATACCTTTGATTATTCCAGTGTTTTCCAAACCTATTTGACCATAGATCAGTTTTTGCACCTTACCTATTACCTTCTCATGAAACACTTGTGAAATGCTATATTAGATCTTTTTTTGTTTTCTGCTGCATTTATTAAAAATAAGGTCAAGTTTGGTAAAGACGCTACGTTTCAATGTCATTGTGGCCTGAAATGGGAACCTTATTGCTGCATTCTTAGCTGAGCTCTGCCACCCTCACTGGGCCTGGGCTAGGACCTTAGATGACATTCTGAGTCACCCATGGTGTAAGTAAGTGCCATTTGACCCAGGCAACACCCCATTTCCCAACTTTCACCAAATGATGAGTAGGATCATGTTTTCTCTCAAATAATCCACATCAGGATTACAGGCAGAGGAGGCCAATTCAGTAGAAGTTCATGGGATAGTGGTCCAGAGTGACTGGCATGTCAGCCCAGGAAAGCCAACAAAACATTGGACAACAGTAAGAGAAGATCAGCTACCTACTGAGGGAGTCATGTTGCTGGACTGGAGCTGCTCAGACCTCATCTGGATTCATGAGTCTATTCTGTTTTAAGAGAGACTGTTTTTTCCTTTATGAGACAGAGTCTGTCACCCAGTCTGGAGTACAGTGGTGCAATCACAGCTCACTAACATCCTCAGCCTCCCAGGCTCGGAAGATCCTCCCACCTCAGCCTCCCGAGTAGCTGGGACTACAGGCATGCACCACCGTGCCTGGCTACTTTGAAATTTTTTTGTAGAGATGGGCCTCCATATGTTGTCCAGGCTGGTCTTGAATTCCTGGGCTCAAGTGACCCTCCCACCTCAGCCTCTCGAAGTGCTGGGATGACAGGCGTGAGCCACCATGCCCGGACGAGATATTGCTAAAGTTGAATATAAGCAAAGAGGGAAACCAGAATAGAGAAAGGCCTAGAAATTATGTCAGAAAAGAAAAAAGATATGTAGCCTGGCAAAAGGAAGGTGTGGGGGCCTGCGGTAGCAGTTCTTGAATATTTGAATAGCTGTCATTTGGTCGAGATTGGGCATATCCTTTGAACTCCAGAAAGCTAAGGCAGATTTGGGCTTGATAAAGAAAAGCATGTGTACATGGCTGTGGACAATGAAATTAGATAAACTTCTGTGTGGGGAGCAAGCCCCTTGTCCCTGGCAGCATTTGAGAGACTGAGTTGACACCTGTTGGGTCGGTGTAGAAAGCCAGTGGGTATGAGATGGGGCCAGGTGAGGTGAGCTCTAAGGCACTGCCCCTCTCAGATTCTGTAGCTGAGGGGCCAACATTCCCCGTGGTCTCCAGGCAATGTCTTTGTTCAGCCTCACTGTCCCAAATTGCAGCCCGCTCACCACTGGGGCACCCCAGGAGCCGTGGCTTTGGCCTCCAGCAGGTGGAATTTCTGGGCCGCACATTTCTCCTGCTCAGAGTGGCTGGAGGACTTGCTAGTGTATTGTAGCAACTCCTGGACTTTGAGGAGGGTCTCGGTCCACAACGCTGGTGGCCAGTCTCAGTGACAGGAGGGATGCTGCCCTGCAGAGAGACTGTGGAAAGCATTACGGCAGCACCAAGTTGTCTCCCATCCTGAGATCCTCCAGCGCATGGACTGGCAAGTCCAGCCTGTGGTAAAATGGCCAGACTTCGTAGGAAGAGAACTATCATCATCTAAGTCAAGGTCACCACCATGGGCCTGGGCCTTGACTTTCTCTTCTCTGGGGAGGAAAATCTCTGCAAGGGGGCTTCTGTGTGAACAGCATTGTGCAAATACATGATTGACATACAGACTTAAGACCTCTGAGGCAAGGGGGGAGCCCTGACCAGAATCCAGAGAACCTGGTCCCCAGCCACAGTGTAACCCAAGGAAAGTTCCTGGGACGGATTCAGGTTTTGCAGGGCTGGAAGCTTAGACCATTGAGGGCTGGAAGCTTAGGCCTCTCTAAGTAAAACAATACAAAATTTTGAATACAAAATTAGATACAAATATGATTAATATATTAATAATCAAATGTGATTAATATATTAATAATCAAATGTGATTATTAGTTTAGAATGATAAAAAGAAATTGCAACAAGTTACAAATCTTGAAAAAACTGACAAATGCCATCATGAAATCCAGACAGATAACATAATATTTGTATTAACTAAATGACACACCTCAAAAATGCTTTCTAAGTTAAAAATTAGTTTTTGCGTTACTTCTGCTCACAGCTTTACAAAAGCTGGCTTTTGGCTCCATGCATTTCAAACCTTGTCTTTGCTACGCTATACACACACCTCTGGTGCAGGCACCTGAGGCCACAGTTATACTGTGATACAACTTCTGGCTCTGCAACTTCCTGTCACAAAGCGCGGTGGCCCAGTCGGTGGTAGGAGTGTTCCTGGAAGTACATGCATGGCCTGTGAACCATATAAATACATTCCACCAATCCCAAGCCAGAGTCAGATCCCCCCAAAGTGTTCACCAGACCCACCGAGAAGCCAGAGTGGAAAAGGGTAGCAGCCGTGATTGACTGTAGTTAAACTCTATTATTCTACAAACGTTTTCATATCTGACCATGTGAACACATTACTAGGGCCCTAAAGGAACCTGAAGCTTGAGCTGTGTAAGTGTCATGGTATTAAGCATCCCAAATCTGCCTCTGGGACTCCTCTGACTTTCAGTCTCTTCATCTATATAATGATCAAAACAATTCTGGCATATGTATCCAGATCGTTTTTGGTGAGAATCAGAAATGGATGAAAACATACAGCCTCTGGAACCTGAAGGCGCTGCCTACAGGGTCAAGATGACGACTGGGAAGAGCACAGTGATGCGGGCTGAGCAGGAACTGCTGAGACTTCTTTGGTTTTAGAGGTCAGCACTCCTGCGGGGTCTAATGTCCTGCCAAATGCTCACTCTTAGAGATGAGAAACTCCAATACTAGAACTTTCAAGCTTAAGACTTTGATCCTAGTTAAAGGACATCTCTCTGGAAGGCATGGCATGTGAGGCTGTAATCAGATATCTGCTACCTTGTAAGAATGAGCCCATCTGGTCATTAAATCAACATTTACTGAGTGTACCCCTAAGAGCCAGGAGGCACCAGGCTAGGGCCTGCAGGTACAAATCGAAAGGGTCAGAGCCCAGTGTCTAGAAGAGGAGACAAGTCAGACACGTGCATAAATAGCCACAATTCTAGACAAAGGGATGAGACCCATGGGCCAAGTAGATGTCTGAGGCAGTGGGAGACCGGAGGAGGCCTGGTCAGGGATAACTGGGGGTGCCTGACCAGGCCCTGCCGAATGGGAAGCCTTAAACAGGTGAAAAAGGGGGCACTGGGTACTTGAGAAAGGTGAAGGTTTTCCAGTGTAGAAGACGCTTTCATAAAATTTGATAAGCACATTTGTGAGTGACACATGGGCCAGAAGAAATGCTGGAAGACTTGGGAAGCCAGCAAATTGAGCTCCGCTCATTGGACTTTTTTTTTTCCTATCTCTCTTAGTTTGCATACCTTCCGCCTCACCACTCCCCAGAGAGAAATGTGCCAATGAGCTTCAGCTCCGTCGAATCCGGGCTTCATGGGATCTCTCTGGGTTGGCTTCTCAACCGATTTCAGAGTTGTGAGCTGAGAAAGAACAGCAGGAGAGGGGCCACAGTTATTCAGGGGACTCCTGCCTTGCTGGGGGCTTCCACAGCCCCTGACCAGCCATCCTGGTGTCACTGCTGAGACAGCAGCCTGAACAAGGGCAATGGGACCGCAGAGACTGCATCTGTAGGGTCGGAGCCCCAGGGCTCTAGACCCTTTGCTCCAGTGAGCTTACAGCCATAATATGATCATCCAAAATGATGAGAGAGTAAGTGGCAAGCATACCTAGACATCTTCTGAGCCCAGCAGACAGAATTTTGGTTTAAGGAGAGCCTGGGTAGTTTAATGACACATACTATTTTTTTACATATAGGCATCACAGTCTATGAATTGTAACGATTCATCCCATCTCAAGAAGATGGTGTTTTAGATGTATGTGTATATATTTGAAGCCAAAACTTTATTTTGTGTATTTTTTTGTGCCTATTAGCTTCCGAATATCTGTGCATAAAAGCTTCTGTTTCTCTGTCTGCACACATTTGTGGGTCCACACTATACACCTATGTAGGGTAGGAAGGGGGAATGTGCATATTTGTTTGCATTTACCTTGTGTTTGGTCTTAGGAAGGGATCTTGGTGATCATTCCAGCCCAGCTCTTTCACCTCACTGGTGAAGGAACCGAGGTCCAGAAAGGCAAGGTGACTTATCACAGATCACACAGCTGGCTATGGAGACAGAGGTGACACAAGAACCTAGGATATCTGATTTGTAGATTAGGACCCTTTCTATAATATTAAAATCAATTTTAAATTGCGGGGAGGGAAGAAGGGAGATCCCTGTTTTTCCCTCCCCCAACCGATAAGTAAGTATGAAGAACGTCAATCTTGAATTAGCTATATAATACCAAAAGTTAAGTTTTTCACACTGACCTGGTTCAGTATTGATTCCTTTTATGAAAACCCTATTTATACTCAAGTTGTCAAAGAATTCCAGAGGGCATATGAAGCCTTTGTTAGAATAATTATATGCCTTTGTTTTTGAAGAAAAGTATCCAAAATATATAAGCTTATTGTTTGAGTTAAACAATAAAAACATCTGATGTTTCTCATGATGGCTCTAGTCTTAATATAACATGGCAAAATAATACCCCCTAAATATCCATGATTAACCTGAATTGGAGAGGGCTCACCTCCCAGTGACTTCATATAGCTGCTTCAACTGGCATTGTTTAAAAAAAACAAAAACAAAAGCACAAAAGCCAAAATATAGACAGATCATCACCTAGCATTCTGATGCAAGAAAATATTAAAACTGATCACTGCTTTTAAATGGATAATGTGTCCCTACTAGAAAGGAATCCCACAAATTTGAGGCTTTAAAAAATGGAGCATATGCATAGGTGCCAATGCAGAATTTCTGGATTGTGTTCAAATCACATTTAAGCACAGGTGTGCCTGTCATTAAGTGTTTATGTTTACCTGTACACATGAACGTTTGCCTGGGCAACTGTGTTTGTTCTCACTCTGGCGTGAATATATTTGTGTGTGGGTGTGAAGTTTTCCATATAATTTTGGGAACTGTCCCTTCTATCAAAATAAAATATAGCCCCTCCAAAATGTCAGCTGGGGAGGGGACTGTCAGGGTTTAAGGTGGGCGTGAGGTAGAACACGCCGCCTGACTCTTCCCCGGCGTTTCAGTTTTCCCTTAGGATTTCCTGGCGTGCTGGTTTGCCCACCCCTAATACAACTCTTGTCGAAGAGGAGACTTCTGAATACATCTGAGCCAACCTGTCATTTTCAAAGATATTTCCCTAGATACTGAGGAGGAACAAAAATCAATGGGAAACACAAAAAGCATGAGGCCTGACCTGCCTGTTTTTCAGGTCCTTCTTTTGTTAGCCATCTCACCAGGCTCTTCCAGCCTCAGTGTGCACCTTCCGTGTTTCTGCAGCCTCTTGCCTGGATTCCCAGCTCCTTGGCTCTGGCCTTGTCACAGCATGCAATGCACAATATCATCCCAACATTCCCCCAGTGGGCTGTTCCCTCCTCCCAGTTCCCACAGGTCAAGGTCCTTGTGAGCAAAGCCATTCCCATTCATGATAGTTACCTGTGCTCACTATGTGCCAGCCATGGGGCTTGTCTTATTTAATCCTCGCTACCACTTTCCAAGGCAGATGCTGGGGATGTCCCCATTCCACCGGTAAGGAAACTGCAGCTTGGCACACATACATTTCCCAGGCACACAGCTGGCAAGTGGCAGAGGTGGGCTGAGGACTCATCTCTTGCTGTTTCCAAAGCCAGGCTCTTAACCGTGACATTAGAAAGCTTCCTTTTTGCCAGAGGGGGTCCCCAGGTCTGCTCTCCCCACTTGACCACCCCTTTATTTCCACATATATTTCTCCTCCCGGGGACAGCCAGACTGCAGTGACCGGCACAATGAATGACCTCACCCTTCAGGTAACACACATGTTGTGGTTCTTTAAAGCCCCCTGCGTGTAACTAGCATAAAGCCTCCTAGACTCAGGTTGTAGGAGGTACTTGGGGTAGATGCAAAGAGGAGGGTCCACCTCTACTTCCAGCCTGCGGGGCACGGAGCAGCTGTGCTGATATCCCCAGGCCCACTCAGATCCCCTCCCAACAGACAGCAGCCCTTTTCATCCTGTCTGCCTTAGCAGTTTATTTTAGGCATGGCCTGACCAGGTGCTCTGGGTCAATAGGCTTAGTTTTAAATAACTGGATTCCTCTCAATGACCGTTCCCTTTTGAAGGGAAGGGGCATGGTAGAAGAATGAGGCAGCGGGCTGAGGGCGGTGAGAGATGGGAGCTAAGACAGAAGATTGGAAACGTGAGGGCTCTGTCACTCCCTGCGTGACCTCGGGCAGGCTCATGGCTTCCCCATTCTGGGCCTCAGTTTCCTTATCTGTAAAGAAAGAGATTGGTCTGGGTCGTCTCGAACACCCCCTGCAGTCTGTCCCCCATCTCTGTTCTATGCCTGTGTTTCCAGATGACAAAACACCTCCTGCAAATTGTTTCGGGGTGGTGGTTTCGCATGAGGAGCTGAGCCACCGAGGGATGCAGCAGCTTATAGAGCAAGTTCTGCTCTGGAGTCGGGAGGCCTGGGTTCTAGTCTTGCTTCTGATACAACCTTGGTGGCCTTGAACAAGCTAAGCCCTGATTTTCTCACCCGTTTAAAGGATGAACCTTGAAAACATTATGCTGAGTAAAGTAAGCCAAGCACAAAAGGATACATACTTTATGATCTCACTTATGGGGTACCTAGAATAAGCTGCTTCATAGAGACAGAAGGTAGAATGTTGGTTGCCAGGAGCTGGGGGAGGGGAAGGGGGAGTTATTATTTAATGGGTGCAGGATTCTGTTTGGGATGATGAAAAAGTTTTGGAAATGGTAAGTGATGATGGTTGCACATGTGAATGTATTTAATGCCACAGAATAGTACACTTTAAATGGTTAAAATGGTAAATTTTATGTTACGTATATTTTAACATATAAAAAACACATACTTTTCAAAATTTAATTAAAATTTCTAGGGATGTTTTGGCAAAACCTGGGAGTGAGGAGTCCCAATCCTCCCGTGTGAACTTAGGCCACACATTTCGAAGAAGTAAATTTTCTTCCTCTGGTAAATGCAGCTAGCCAGCGGCACCCTTCTCTCCCTCCAAACTTCGCACTCCGCACTGCCCAGGTACAGCCAAATTGTCAGGGCATACTCAAAGCGGCTTCCATGACCCTGCAAAGGGAGTTCCAGTCCTGGCTCATAGGCCATTCTCAGGCGTACCTGGATCCCTTCTCTGGGTTCTCTTATTTTGGAATTAAGACAAAAGGAGGGCTTTCCAACCATATTGACCTTTACAGCAGACCTGGCTCAGCCATGCCTGAGGACCCAGTGCCTGAGCCAGTGCCTGACACAGCAGGTGCTCAACATTCATTTGGTCACTGAGAAGACGCCCTCACTCCAGTCCTATTCTATGCCAACTTCATAAAAATGAGTGTAAGGAATAAGCCAATTTCTGCCAGGCAGGAAAGCTATAGGGGTGGGTAGGTAAAGATAAAGGAGGAAGATACACAGGTAGAGTTGACATTAAACTGCTCATTGCGAATAATCGTTTAAATAGTCACAATGTGCCAAGTGCTGAGGAAAATTAGAAGAGTGCCAGGGGGGATGACTGGACTCATCTGGGGTTCTCCGGAGGGCAGGCTTGCGGAAGTCACGAGGGGTTGGAAGGGCAGCTAGGAACTTTGGGGTGGGGAGTAGCACCAGACAGCACTGAAAAGCCTGGGATTCTACCCAGAGCGTCCATGCTCCTTCCGGGGGGGGGGGGGGGTAAGCTGAGTCCGAAAGAGGCAGGAAGCTCGTGTCCCAGGTGACTTAGGCCAGTAGAAACCAGGCGTCCTTGGCTGAAGCATGGCAGGCTGTTGGCACATGGATGACACATGCCTGTGTGCGACCACAGGCTCCAAGCCGGTGGGTGACAGGGACCCCTCGCCTCTCAGACAGCGGAGCCGGGTCGGAGCCGTCTGGCCCGGGCCGCCTGTCCTGTTCCTGGGCATGTGGGGCTGGGGTCCGTCTGGGCTCCGGACTCGCGTGGCGCTCACCACCCGGGGTGCCGCGGGGGGGCGGGGAGAGCGGCCGCCTAGCCCAGCCCCGCGGATGACAGGAGCCGGGGAGCCGAGGAGGGAGGAGCCGCCGCCGCAGCCGAGCGCTGGGCTGAGGAACAGAGAGAGAGGGGCGCGGAGTGCGGGCGGCTGGGAGCGCGCTGAGCGGGGGAGAGGCGCTGCCGCACGGCCGGCCACAGGACCACCTCCCCGGAGAATAGGGCCTCTTTATGGCATGTGGCTGGTAACTTTCCTCCTGCTCCTGGACTCTTTACACAAAGGTGAGACCTGCGCGGGCGGCTGGGCGGCGGAGGCGGCGGGGCCAGGGTGGCGCGGCTGGCGGCGAGGTGGGGTGCCCGGCGGGCTCCAGGTGCCTGGGGGGACCGACCGGGATGCAAGGCCCGGGTGGGGCGCAGCGGGGAGGGGCAGGCAACCTGACAGGGGCCGAGTGAGAGTCAGCCCCCGACCGCTCCGCCAGCCACCCGCGTCTGCCGTTTTGGGGCGCGCCCGTAGGGGTGGTGGCGAAGGAGCCCCTCATCTCCCTGCTCCCTGCCCGGCGGCAGTTCTGCCCTGGACCCCTCCCCCAGCCGTTGCCCTCTTCCTGCAGCTTGGTGGCACTGGGACCCCGGAGTGCCCTCCGAGTCGAGGGGTCCTCAGGCCGTGACTCTTGACCTAGGAGTCCTCGCTTATTCGGCCCTCGGACTCGGCGGCTGATTCCTCCGCTGTGTCCGTGCGCCCCTCTCCCGCCGCGGACCCCAGCCCTGGCGCGAATGTTGGCGCACCGCATGGCGCTTATCCGCGCATTGGCTGGAGGTAGGGTGGGGATAGTGAGTCCCGAGAGCTGGAGGTCCCTCGGATAGCAAGTTTGTTCTCCAAACCCAGAGGTCACCCTCCCCTGGTCCCACCCCACCCCTCTGCCCCGGGCGCTAGCTAGCCCTGGCTTGGTGCGCCACCGTGGCCACCTCGGGCAGGGCGCCCCAAGGTGCGAGATTCTCCGCTTCCGCGCCTGGCCAGTTGGACCTGGGGACAAGTCTTCAGGCTGGGGGGCGTGTCCCTCTTCCTGGAGAGAGGGGGTTGCTAGGGGTGGGTCCAGGTGTCCGGCATGTCCAGACCTGCGGCCGGGGCGCTGCGTACCTGATCCGCGAGGCAGCCGGGACCGGGAGGTTGGAAGAGGGCAGACATTTCCGACTGAAGCCACCTGGGCACTGAGTCGGGACCAGGCAGGCGCAGGTAGTCTGGCTTCCAGGCTATCGCAGAGGACGTGCCCCTGGGCGCGCAGATGGCGGGAGATGAGGCGGCCGAACTCCGCGCCCTTGCGCGGTGGAGCACACACGCTCCAACAAGCTCAGCGTCACCTGTTCAGCCCTCTAACTTTTCTCCTTCTCGCCCCGGGGCGGCTTCTCTCTCCCTTTGCCCTGGCTGTTGCCCTGGCCGGGCGGCAACTCTTGACCCCAAGGCGATGAGGAAGGGCACTCCAGTGGAGGGTTGTCACCCTGGGAGGGGTCCAACCCTGCCCTGCCGGTGCTCCCGGGGTCTGGAATCTGCAGCCTGCAGGAGCCCACTGCGATACATCGTGGGTTGCGGGAAGGAGGATAACCCTTATTTGTAGATACCGCCGGATCAAAGCCAGACTGAAGGCCCAGATACTGCTGGCATTTACTGGGCGATCGGATAGCGGGACAAGGAAGGGTGGCCTCAAAAATCGTGGACAAAGTAGTTGAGTTTCTCAGAAGGTCCAGTGGGGTCCCCCGGGTTACACACCAAGGCTGGTCTCTGCTGTTTAACCCCTTGCCCCCCGCATCGCACTCCTTCATCCTACCTTAGCAGAGCAAGAAGCCTGCCTCCTGTTCAAGCCCCACCCCCGAACCCCAGTCTCCCTCTCCCCAGGTTCTTCCTGCCTCCCTCCGCCCCCGCAGGCTGGCTCGGCTCGCAGCTTTAATTACATTAATATTAAAAATACATAAGGTGAGGAGCGGCTTTCTCTCTCGATAGTTCTCTCTCCAACCCCCATCCCCTTTTGCAATTTGTCAGGCGAGAAAGCACAGGCCGAAGCTGCTGCCACACTCTAGCCCGGCTTTGTCCCCAACTCCCCCATGCCTCCACAACACTCTCTGGAGACATCTTCCAGGACAGCCCATTCCCGGGGAGTGCAGGAGGCCCCTCAGCAAATATCTGAAGGACGCTCCCCTCCCCCTTCCAGGAGCCTGGCATTAATAAATGAAGCCGAGCTATTTGATAGGGCGGGAGCAGATGGGGGTGGGGGTGGAGAAAGGCCCAGAAGGCAACAGGACAGCCAAGGGGCAAAATCTTGTCCAACTCGAGATGGAAGTTGCCAGTGACCTTGGACCTGTAGGCGGGCTGGAGGTGCCAGTTGTGGCGGCTCCTCGGTGGCCTTTGGGTCTGCAGAGCCCGGTGCCCCTGCGATTCAGAGGCTCCAGCGTCTGTTGGGCGCCAGGGCGCCTCGCCAGACAGGCCTTTCTTTTCCTTGGTGCCTTAATTGGGTCTTAGGTGCCAGGCTGGTCCCCGGGGCCTGTTCTGCTTGGGGTGGCGTGGTAGGGGGTGGCAGAGGCGGCTTGGGGAAGATGTGATGCGGAGACAGCAAGAAAGATGGGGTTTGGAGTATTTTCTCTCCCGTTGCCAGTCACCCCCGCGGCACCAAGGAAAATGTAAATGTGAATGTTCGAGCCTGTTACAGAAAACAATATCCTCTTGCGATAATTTGTACGTCCATCTGTGAGGAGCGGGAGGAGGCAGGGAGGGAGAGGAGAAAACAGGATGAGATGGAGCATCCTTTGGATGGAATTAAGCAGTTATTGAATGTGTTTTAAGCTTCTGTTATTTCCATTCCTCTCAAAATACCTTTTTTTTATGATGCCTGAGCTCAGACCGATTCCCCAGAACTAAACTGGGAAGGTGTTTTAATCATCGGTTATCGAGTCTCCAATAACTGCCTTATTATTGCCAAAACAAATCCAGGTTTAGGCAGCCGGATGAACCCCGGCGAGGCGCTCTCCGTTGTTACATCCAGCGTGCCAGCATCTGTGTTGTCTGCATTTGCATTTTTACTGTGTAAAAGAACAAGCTTCCCCGGCACTAAAATTCCTGTTTTCTAAAAGCCAAAATAATGGATTGCATTGATTTTTTCATTTCCCACCCCAACTTCTCCGATGGGGACTCATGGTTCTTCTCTCTTGAGAAGGCCAAATCAAAAGCCTTCATCAGGCCATTAAGAAAATCTCCAACATTCTGTTCAGTGTCTAATTAAAAAAAGGGGGGGCAATGGGGAAATGTGTTTTTAAAATCTTGAAATGGCAAACGCAACTTAGGGGAGGCAGGTGAAGGGCCAGTGAATACTGGGGAGGGGCTGAGTGGCAGAGAGACCCCGGTTGCTAGAATAACATGAGGGAGATTGGCAGGGCCATGATGCCTGACAAGCCTTTCCGATGCTTCGTTTTTCTGGGCATCAAAGCCAGCTGCCTTTAATATATTTCTGCAGTAGAATGGGGAGCTAATTAGAAACAAAAAGCAAGTAAGCAGTGGACCCAAAGGCAGCGCTTAAGTTGAACAGATCCCGGGGGACTGGACGGAGAGGCTTAGTTTTCTTAGGATGAGGATCAGAGAAGAGGTGGGCAAGCAGACAGGGCTTTGGCCCAGGGAGAGCTTGCTAGGGAAGCAGGCCCCAAACAGGCTGGCTGGGAGCCCCCAAACACAGGGCCAAGATCTGTCCAGAGCACCCCACGGGCTGTTAGTCTATGATAGAGGGGTGCAGACCTCAAGCCTTCCTGACCTTCTCTGTGTCTTAGAATTCCATCCTTGCCACTTGCTTGGTACCCTGCTCTGGCTGGTGAAGGATGATTTAATTGTAGATGAAGAGAGGGGAGGGCAGATGCTCAGAGAGCTTTTCTGCAGGGATACGAGTTCCAGGCTTCGAGATTCTTCCCAGGCTTCGAGGTTCTTCCCTCCTCCATGATGTTGGAGGATTTGTTTTCTGGGGGACCTCTGAAGTAGTCAAGAGAAGATCCCCTAGTTCCTGAAGCACTTTCTCAGCTCCCAGCCCGGTCGATTCTAGCGGGTACCCAGGTGCATGAATAGGGTGAGCTACAGGCAGCAGCGATGGCAGGGTGCCAGGAATCCAAGGGCACGCCCCAGATTTGCATATAATCTGCATATAGATTTGCATGCTCACCTAGCCAGGCCAAAAGCTGTGCCCTCTGTGAGTAGCATCTTGATCTCAACCTCAGTAGCAGCCAGTCATTGGCTTCCTCCTTGCATGGAAGGCGGTGGGGCAGGAGCTGGGAGAAGGACTGGTGTTGGTAATGCTTCTGTCTCCTAGATTTTGTTGCCTCCATATGTGCCTCCAGTGCTCAGCACTGGCTGCATCTGGCAAGGCAGCCCCAGAGCTCCCACCACCCCTATCCAAGGACAGACAGTGGCACTAGGGATATTGGGGTAGGATGGGTAGCAATGGGCCAAGACACCGTAAGGTAGACCAAACTTGGGATGTGAGTTGCTCCTCTCATGCTGCAGGAAGAAGAAGAGGGTGAAGAGAGGGGCAAACTAGCTATAGAAATCCAGGGCCTGCATTAGCTTCCTGGTGGGTGCACCCCTAGAATGCAGGGAGCTGGGTGCCTAGGGCTGCCATCAGCAGGTGGTGGGGCAGTGGCTGATGGCATGGGGGTATGGAGTGAGGCGGAATGCTCTTTCACCCTCCTAGTTTGTCACCACCTAGCCTGGGAGGTGATTGTGGCTTCAGAGAGATGAAAGATACAGCACCAGCTTCTCATTCCACCTCCCCTAGGGCAGCTTCAGGTATGTGGGTTGGTTATGGCGGGGCAGAGGGAGGACAGGCACTACAGTCACTGAGGGAAGGGCGTGTCAAGAGCCTGGAGTGATGCTTGAGGAGTGAGCACTTCAGGAGAGCTGAGTGGTCCCTCCCAGCGAGCCAGCTGGGATGCTGCAGTGGGAGTGTGGCCTCGGGAATGGTTTTGTCTGCATTTCCAGGGCCCTGAGAGGATACTACTATGGCAGGTGCAGCTCCAAAGCCTTCTCAGATTATTTTTCTGCACATCCACTGATCAAGAAGGGGCCTGGCCCACCGGAGCCCACAGAGGTTTCCAAGGGATGTGGTATGGAGGCCTAAGGGGTGAGGTGGAGCCTCAGGGGATGGATAGAGGTAGAGAGCGGGGGGAGGGCCAGAGGGCAGAGCTTCAACTAGAGCTTTTATTCATTATCCAATTTCATATATTAGAGTAGAATGAAAAATAAAAAAGGTTGCAACCCACTAGTGTGGTAGAAATTTGGAGTCAAGGCAAATCTTTCATTCACATCCTGGCTCTGCACTTACTGGCCATGTGACTTTGGGCCTCTCTGAGCCCCACTTTCTCCAGCTATGAAATGGGATTAAAGAAGATAATGCATATCAAGTAGCCAGAACATAGTTAGTGCTCAATAAACATTAGACCTCTACTTTTTCCTCTGTGTTGCCTCTACCTTCCTCTCCCTGCCCCCTCTCCAGAATGCATCATCAGATCCTTCCCTAAGCAGTTGAATTAATCAGCCACATTTTTGGCCAAGCCAGCTGGCTTAGACTTTATAACGATAAGAAAGATGGAGTAGTGGCCAGGACAGGGTACGTCAACTCCTTCCATCCATCACCTAGCTGCATAGCATGTAGGACTCCTTCAGTAAGATAGCTGAGGCCATGTGGTCACCTGAGTGTCCCTGGGGTGCCCAGCACATTCCCTTCCCCTGGCCATCAGTGGAAACGAAGAGGGCTGAGGTTGACTCCAGACTTGGATTTGAGGTGAGGCAAAGGCTCGTCTCATATCTGCCAAGGGAAGGCTGAGGTTGGTTGTTAAATCTCTACCATGGTTGGCCAGAGTAAGAACTATTCTGGAGTTCATGCCATAAAGCCTGTGTAAGCACTCCTCACAAAGCGAGGAGCCCTCATAACTGTCACTGGATGTATTTCTGTGTCTCTCCGTGCTGAGATGAACCTCTGTTTTTCAGGCAGTTTTGCACATAGAGAACACTCTTGGCAGCCTGTGACCTTGGGACTGCTCTTCCCCCCATGACCCAGTCTGTCACAGGGAAGCAGCATGTGACCCAGAGGTCAAGTGCTGCCTATGGCAGGCCATGGCCTGTGGGATCCTACATGTTGGGGCGGCTGTGGGCTCCACAGCCTGTGTGCCTTGTTGAACAGATGTTTGTCCTGTGCTGCTTTAGCGTGAACGGCATTAGCCTTGGGGACCACCCATGCCACTCCAGCTGCTACTCCCCTCATTCGTTCAGCTGCCCTGCCCCACTCCCTGTGCCCTGTCTCTACATGATGCTTGCACTAACAGTTTCCAAGGTCACCATCTTCATTAACAACAATTATTCAAATGCTAGTTAGTTGCATATCCATTAAACTGATTCTAAAGAGATGCATGTGTGTTTGCACGTGCATGTGTGTATGTGTGTCTGTGTGTTGGAAAGAACATTATCCATGGACCTGAAAAAGCTCAGCCTGTCTTACCTGGGCAAGTTGCCTAATGGTTCATGTGCCTTTATTTCGTAATCTGTAAAATGGGCAAAATTACCCCTGTCCTGGCTGTCCTACGGAGCAGTTGTTACTGCATATGTGCATAAATAAGAATGAGAGGCATAAAAATGTACATCATGTGACAGTGCTTTGTATACGGAATGAGGCAACATGTGAACACACGCATGTAAACACCACAGCAAACCCGTTTTAGCCTTATAAATGCTCTGCTGAAATGTGAGGCGTAATTACTGTCATTTCATCATACAGGAACGATGAAGGTCTCACAGCTGTTTGTGGCTGTCTCCCTCTCCGTGGGCCCCAACATATGGAGAATTTTCCTAGCTTTGCTTTTCAGCATCATGGGGAACAGCTGATGAGGCACAGCCAGGCTGGCAATAGTCTTCCTGGAGCAAACTTGGCAGATCCCTTGTGGCCCCAGTGGCGGTGGGAGTGGGAAGAAGCCTACCTCTGCTCCCTCCTCCCTCCTCCCATTCCCCTCCAAGGTTCTCAGATGCAAGTGTGGTCCATAGTCCTCTGGACCAACTCCCCCAAAGGGACATTCTACCTGCAGGGAATCCACAGTCTTTTGTGGGAAGAGCAGTAGGCACAGTCCCATCTTATGTGACCTCATTTAAGGTCACAGCATTCATTGGAATCTCTGAAAACTCTGCTGAGTCAAGACTGGTGGACACCCTGCTACTAGGGTGACCCTCCCGCAGTCGTGGGGTATGAGAGAGGATGGGACCTCTGCGTCGGGGGTGGGAGAGGGAGATTCAGGTGATCACCTTGGGTAAAAGTCTTGCAGGGTTGGAAGGCATCTTTAAGGCTGTGGAATCTGTCCCCTAATCAGAGGCTGACTCCTTCTGCAGCGTTCCCACCCAGCATCTTTTTCTGTCTGCACTAGCACTTCCTGCGACAGGGACTCCTTCCTTGCAAGGCAGCCCATTCCTGGCCACACAGCTCTGACTATTACAGAGCTCATCCTTAGAATGAGTCAAACCCTGTTGTGGTCTTGGACCTTCTACTCACTGGTCCTGACGTCACCGCTTGGGCCACATAGAGCAAGGCAAAGCCCTCTTCCACTTGACAGCCCTGCGACTAAGATAGGCAGATGTCCTGCCCATCTGAGTCCCCTCCTCTGGACACGCAGCATCCCTAGTTGCTCTGATACACCCTCAAATGACATCGTTTCGGTGCTTCATGGTGCTCCTGAGTTCCACAATGGCTAGTTTTCTGACAGCAGGGTGGCCAGAACTGAGAGAACATTGGAGACAGCACTGTAGCCCCAGCTGGGATGCTGGTGAGCTGTGTCCCTGGGGTAAATGACTCCGCCTCTCTAGGCCTTGTGAATGGAGGAGATTGGACAAAATAATCTCTTAAGTCCCTCAAGCATTAACAATCTAAATCTAGGATTCTCTGGGGACAACTGTGCTGTCTGAGCCGACTCCCTGGAAAGAACTTTTGGCCATAAGGGACCTTCCTTTGACAGGCCCTGTCTAGAAAGGGCTGGAAGATTAAAGAGTCTGTCCGACAGTCAGCTGTTGCTCATAACTTCTCCTGGAGCGGATGGCACAGGGCCTTGGAGGTTGAAGGATAGCTGCGTCTCCACTGGACTTCGCAGGTTTCTGGTTGCTGGTCACAGAAACCATGTTTGTGCTAAGAATCTTAAAAACAAACGCCAAAACCACCCATGTTTCTGATGGACACAGGGAGGACACTTGAGCTGCACTTTGCATGGGGATTGGAAATGGGAGGTGTTTTTTGGTCATTTCAACGACTAGGGTGGGGAGCTGCTGGTGTTTAGTTGGGGGAGGGATGGAATGACTAATGACAGGGAGATTCCCAAATAATTCTGAATTATCATACCCCAATTGCTCTCTTTTGTCAGAAAATCTCCCTACAGTGTGCTCACACCATGGGGATGGTCTGAATCTAGCCTGTCATGTGCCTGCTGAGCCACACATCCTGGCATAAAGATGTGAAAGGCAGCTCTGCCACTATGAACTGTGCAACACCAAGAAATTATTTGACCTAAGAGCTTGTCTTCTTATCTGTAAAATGGAGTCTTGAGCAGTAGCTATATCCAAGGGCTGTTGTAAGAATTAAATGTGCAATAATGCAAGAAAAAGGCCTCCCACCATGCCTGGCACAAAACAAATGCTAAAAAGAAATAATGGGGCTGGGCATGGTGGCTCACGCCTGTAATCCCAGCACTTTGGGAGGCCGAGGCAGGCGGATCACTTGAGGTCAGGGAGTTCGAGACCAGCTTGGCAAACATGTCTAAACCCCATCTCTACTAAAAATACAAAAATTAGCCAGGCGTGGTGTTGCATGCCTGTAATCCCAGCTACTCAGGAGGCTGAGGCAGGAGAATTGCTCGAACCTGGGAGGTGGAGGTTGCAGTGAGCCAAGATGGTGCCGCTGCACTCCAGCCTGGGTGACAGAGCAAGACTCCGTCTCAAAACAACAACAAAAACAAAAAACAACAACAAAAAACAAACAAAAGATGGCACTGTGATGGGGAAGGTAGTGGTGGAGCAGGTGTGCCAGATTGGGTGGACATCACAGGCAGAGAGCATGGGACTTGGCCTGTTGCTCCCTCTTGTCTAAGGACCATACCAGCTCAGGCTGCCTGGTACATGCTCTGATGCTGTCTGGGAAACTCAACCCTCTCCTTCCCAGTGTCTGGGCTCAGACAATATCCAAGATGTGGATGTAACAAAGGGTTTTAGTGAAGCAGCAAGACACTGGCTGGCTGGTCCTCCTCTGGGTTTTGAATGGACTTGGTGGGTGAGCCGGTGGGAGGATCACCCTACTGGTTGATCTCTCTAGATCCAATTTTTCCAACTCTGGGATGAGAACAATCAGAGTGAGGGCACATAATACATCTCCCGTGAAAACCTTTGTGTGGAAATACAGTGAAGTAATCAACCTTGCAAATCAATCCAAGAAACCTCTCCAGCTCACATCTGCATGAAGAACTCTGCGTAAGTCCTGGGAGTTAGCAAAAGCTGTGTGGCTACTGCAATGCTCTGTTGCTATTGATTCTACCACTATTGTTTTCTTATCTTGATCTCCAAATTAAGTTAATTAATGTGGTGGTAGGGTCTTGTCAGCCAATCAGATGACAATCGTCTGTCATTGGGAAAGGAAATATAGAAGTCCAGGATGGCAAATCTACTTTTCCAAAGGACTGTTACTCTCAGTATAGACAGAGGACACTAGTCTCAGGAATAGAATTTCTGGCCATATGACAGACTTGGTGAATCTGTTATCTAAGGCTCTGCATTTTTAACAAGCTCTCCAGGTGATTCTTATGCATATTGATGTTTGAGAACCACGGTTTTAGGTTATTATTATTATCATCAGAGGTGAGCAGTACATATTTGTTGCACAAGGATTCACTTTTCCCACAAATACTTACTGCTTGCCTGCTATAATGATAATGCTTGTAACAACAGCCACAAATACTTAGGTGGTGCCAGGCACTTACATACACCAGAAACTGTCCCAAGCTCTTCATATATGTTAACTCATCCAACCATAACAACCCTTGAGGTAGACATTGTCACCACCTTTGTATAGATGGGGAAACTGAGGCACAGAAAAGGGAGGCAATCTTGCCTGGGGTTACACACACTGCTTGTAAGTGACAGAGTAGGGATTCAAACCCAGGGAGCCTGGTACCAGAGGGTGGGCTTTTCACCACTGCACTGTGTGCCTAGTATGTGCCCAGGAGACAGAGTGGTGACTAGACAGTCACTGCCCTCAGGGAGCTAATGGCCTGGCAGGGGAGAGAATACCTACTGGCCCATTGGCCCTGGCCATTCCTCCTCTCCCCTGCCCCCTGCTCCCCTGAAGACCCACGACCTCTCCTACAAATGGTTGCCATGCCCGGGTAAAGCTGCATCTTGAAGGATCTTGCCTGTCTCTGAGGGGGTGTGGCAGGGGCCCCAGCGCCGGCAGATACTCCTGGATGAAAAGTCCAGTGAATGAGATGAATAAATATTGTAAGGGAAGAGAACAAAATGACTCATCTCCCAGTGGAGGTGCGAGGTGTTAATATTTCAGTCCCTTCAGGTTGTCCTTTACGATGATTACAGATGATGACATGGGGGTAATTCAGTGTGCACCTCAGAGCAACCTCAGTCAGCCAGCTCCTCCCACTGCAGACAGACACCCCCATCCCACACAGGCAGGTGGGGTGGGAGCCCCGGGGGTCACATACACGGGGCTCGAGTTCCCTTTGCAAAACTAATCCCGATGCCCAAGCAAGCTGTGGAGGGCGAGCGAGTGAGTTGATGCAGCGGATACTTAGGTTTCAGCGGTGACCCTGGGGGCAGGCAGCCCAAATGCCTGGGGGCGATTTCTGGTTTAAAAATATTGCTGTGCTATTTCCACACTTCTAATCTCCTAGCAATTTGGAGCCTGTTTTATGAAACACAGCATCGGGGTGGTGCTCAATGTTAAACGGCAGAGAAGATTAAATGGGTTTAAGTCTGGGCGTCTGTCACATGACAACCAAGCCCGTAACTTCCATTTTCTATTAAAAATCCATTTCTCCCCTTGACCAGAAGAAGCTTTGCTGTTGATCTGAGTGTCTCTCTCTTTATTTATGAAGTGTTCCCCCTCCTCTTCTTTCTTTCGGTAAATATGCCTGGTTCTGTCTGCAGAGGGAAGAAAGAGCTGCGGGGAGTGGCTGGGATTGGAGGGGAAAGGAGGTGTCTCTGTCAGGGATTTGCTTTCCAAATTGGGACCAGCTTGGAGAGAAGACATGAGGGGAAACTTCATCAGAGCCCAAACTTTGAACTAAACGATGTGATAGAGAAAGCTTGGGTTTGGAGCTGGTTGAATTTTGACTCCATCTCTTCTTGGCTATAGGATCTTGGAGAAGATGTCGACTCCTTCAGCCTCCTTTTCCTCACCCTTAAAATGAGACTAATGGGCCCTCCACCTCATACCTTTGTGTGAGGATTAAATGGTCAAACCTGGTGCCTGGCAAAAGAAGGTACTCCAAAATGTTAGTCTCCTTTCTTTTGGGGACTGCACACCATTAGGCCACTAAGATTTTAGGGAAATAGATGTCCAGCCAAAATGCCACAGAAGTTAGCCATAAGGACTACAAGAACTTGGATAACCTCAGGCGCCGCTGTCGGGGGCTGCTGGACACCTCAAACCTTGCTTTCCCAAGCTTGCAAACCTCCACGTATCCCCTACTGCCTTCAACCCCCCACTGTCTTCCACCATGAGGCCCAAACTCCTCAATCCAGCTGGTTTCACCTCTTCTCCCCAAACCCACCCAGTGCTCCAGCCTGCAAGGTTGCCACAGGGTCCCCCAACATGCATGCCTCACCCACTGTTGTTGGGCTGTCTTCTCTGGGAGTGCCCCCGCTTGTCACCCCACCTATCCAGGTCTTCCAGCTCAGCTCAGCTCCTACCTCTTCCCAATGCTTTTTCTCTGGCTGCTGAATAACTTTCCCCTTCCCTCCCCATGGCTCTTGGCTAAATCAGTGCTTTCAGCCCTCGGGTCACATGTGGCCTGGTGCTATTGTTTAACCCCCTTTCCTGTTCTCGCTCTCCTTTACAATCTCCTGGAAGGTGGAGCCATTCTCCTTGTCTTTGATGCCTCCCACCATACCTGGGATACTATGGTGCAGCCCGTGTCTGGTGCTTGGTAAATATCTCCTGAGGCAATGAACGTCTTCTCTGGTCCCTGGATCAGAAATGACTGGGGAAGGAGGACACTGAAGGGTGCAGGAGTCAGCTGAGAGGAAGTAGCATTTGGAGAGGGCTTGGAATTCTGCAGGGCTGCAGGGTGGAGCTGTGCCCTTTCATCCCTGCAGTAACTTTACACACCCTTGACCCCTCAGGGAGAGTAAACAATCCCTATCTCTCATAACATCCTCACGGGGAATCAAGAACTGCCCCATTCCATTCCACCGTCTCAGCAGCTCTGGGAGGCAGCTAAGATGGTGCAATCACATCCTGCCCTTTTGTAAAGGAGGCTCAGGAGGGCTAAGTGGCTTGCCTGAGGTCACACAGCAGGTGAGGGGTGAGCACCCAGAGGGGAGGTAGTTCTGCCAGACTTCAAGGCAGGGGTCTGGGGCTCCTCTGGGAGCTTGCTGGGGCTTTGTCACCGCTCTGAAGATTCAAATGAGTCTGAGAAGGTGAGGAAACCCCTGCTGTAGAGGCCACACCAGACTCTATGAGGCCAGAGTGAGGACACCAGGTTCCTACTACTGCCCCTTCTGTCCCTGGAGTTCTGAACACACCCATCGCTTCTGTGGCCACTTACCTGCTGCCCATGTACATGCCCAGCCTTCAACGTGGCACATAGCAGAGATTTGAGGTATTTGCTGGTCTGTGCCTCAGTTTCCTCTTTATGTATTTGCTTACTCCCTTCTCTTGGCAAGCAGGGCGAGGCTAAATTAATGCTTATTTAAGGGTTTCTGCATTCTGAGCTGACAGCTGCCTTGTGATGGTAAAATATGAACCCAATGTAAGTGCAAAATGCTATTGTTTTACACCTGAGGGTGATGTTTCATGATGGCAATGCACTGTCAGAGCCATACGCAGAAATGAATGGTGTGTCTAATCCTCCCCTGCTCCCCCAGACTCAGAAGACAGAAGCTCACATCCCAGGGTGGGAGAAATATGAGGCTCCTTGCCTTCTGCTATAAATCTGCCTTTTCATCAGCCCTGACAGGTGGCTGGACGATCCCAGTCAATTCATCAATTAAATCTACCCATTTGTAGTTGCTGGGAACCTTGTGTCCTTGGCTCCAGCAAGATCCGAGGCCCAGGAGTGCAGGAAGACTGCTGTCATTGTGGTTGATGCTCCTGGAGGGAGCAGAGGGGGCCTGGGGAAGTGGCCGTCTCAGGAGGCAGGGAGAGTGGAATGGATTTCCAGCCAGGAGAGAAGGAGAGTGGGAATGTGTGTTTGGAATGCGGTTGGGGTGGAGGGAGGGTTGGGAAAAGTACCCAGCCTGAAAAACCGTATTCTGTGGTTTTATTTGTCTTCCACGGGGTTTCTGCAGTAGAGTGCGAGGTGCATCTCCCAGCTCTGAGGCGAGGCAAAGCTGGGTTCTAGCCTCAGCTCTGGCATTTGCACATTGTATCGCTTTGGGGAAGTTAGTGAACTTCTAAGAGTCCTAATTTCCTTATCTGTAAAATGGAAATAATAATAATAACACCCCCGAGGGAGTTCCGAAGATCAAATATAATATCTGTATAATATAAATACGGTATCTAGAATGGACCTGGCACAGAGCCTGGCCTGTAGTTAACAATGAAGTCAGTGGTGGCTATTATTATTGCTGGAGGTGTTATCATTACAGAGGGCTACATCATACTTAGCCTGAAGAATTTACATACCTTCTCCCATGAATCAATTCCTGAATTCCTCCTTGTCAGGGATTCTCTCGGCTTCCTGAGTCCATTTACAGGCCCAATGTAGAGTCTTTCTGTACTGTGATGGATTTTGGCTCCCAAATCCATGAAGCTGCCAGGGTGAGAGTGCCTGATTAACTAGGTTTCTCAGGAGGCACCCAGGACCCCAAAGCAATGTCCCTGTTCCCAAAAGCAAAGTATTGTCTGAAATGCCCAGAATCCAACAGAAACCGCTCCCAGGAAGGAGTGTGTGTGTCGTGTATGTGCATGTATGTGTGTGTGCACCTGTGTGTTCTTGGCCAGCTGAAAATGGAAGATGGTGGCGAGGTTGTGTCTGAGGAAGGTGAAGGTCCCCTCTTTATTATTGCAGTGGTTACACTGTGGTCGTACATCACAGAATGGTTAAGACAGTGACTATAGGGCCAGATTGCCCAAGTCTGAGTCCCAGTGCCCTCACTTACTGGTCTTGTGGTCTTGGGTAAGTTGCTTTGATCTCTCAGTGCCTTAGTACCCTCATCTGTACATTGGGATACTAATAGTACCTGTCTCTTAGTGTTGTTGGGAGAATTAAAAGAAGTCATATAAGTAAAGTCCCTAACAACAGTGCCTGACACATAGAAGATGCTTAGCAAATATTTGCTGCATGAATGTCAGTAAGGAAGGCTTTCAGAAAGTGAGAAGAGTCTTGGAAGTGGGGCCTGCTAAGTGTATATTCTAAGAGAAACCTCCCGAGCCTCAGTTTGCTGCCTGGTGAAATGGCATGATTTCATGCTCGGGGAACACTCCAGCCACAGCGAGCTGGGCATGCTTCCAGAGCTTCTGAGTGTCCCGTGCAGAGCAGACTTGCTCGGCCACCAACTTTATGACTGTCACAAGAGTAGGCAGCATGAGGAGGAGGATGGCAAGGCCATGTGGCTCCCCTCTCCAAGAAAGTACCTTTCAGCTGCTATGAGTGCAGTGCCTGGTGGGGACAGCAAATGCATTTGCTGCTAAGAGGATGCTCCTGACACCACAGCAAGGAACCCACGAATGTGTTTTCCAGCATGTCTGCTAATGGCTCCATCGCGGCTTTTTATAAGACGATGTGAATTGCTCTGACCAATGAGGCTTAATGGCCTTCCTCAACGAGCTGCCTGGTATATTCTCCCCAGAGGCTCGGCTCAGAGTTAAGCCAAGAATATTAATACAGCCGGATGTGGGCCCTCCCCCATCCTATAAAGTTGTGGAAATTGAGGTCAAGTTGGGTCCCCTGCAACGTTCTTTAAACAAGCAGCAGAGTGGTTTGTTTGCTCCTTGATCTTCCTGGTGGAGAGGGAGTGGCCTCCAGCTAGAGACCTGGGACCCTGCCGTCTCTTCCTCTGGGTTGGTGTCCACTTGCTAGTCTATGGATTTCTTAAAGGGGCAGGCTCCTCAAGAGGAAGGGGGGCACCCCTTGATTCCAACATTCAGGATTGCTGGGATAAGAGCAGGAAATATCTAGGCCTGATGCTGGGATAAGAGGAACAGATGGCCAGTCCTCCCCATCAGGTGGCCCTGCCACTGCCAGCTGTAATCATAAGAACATTCTCCCATGTGGTTGAGGGTTGGAATGGCACCATGTCAGAGATGGAAGGGGTCTTTGCAGTCTTGCCCATCCTCTCCCTCCATTTTGCAAGTGAAGGAGCAGACGATCCGAGTGAGGAAGGGAATTGCACAGTCACATGGTGTCAGGGCTGGGTTTAGAAGCTGGGTCTTTTGCCCCAAGTCTAGATCTTATCCACCCACTCTTCTGCTGGTCCTCATTCAGTCCTCTGTGGCAACACATTTCCCAAATCGGCTATCAAGGTCTCCTGCACTCTTCCATCTTCCATTCCAGGCGAGCATCCCGGCTCCTGTAGCCGTTCATCTCAGAGCATGGTTTTGAGACCTTTTACAGCTTTCGTCTGTGGGATGGTAGAAAGAGCACTGTAGTCCTCTTTGGGAGCAATGGGTTCACATTTTAGTTCTGTACCTTAGCTGTGTTATTCTGAACAAATTCCAAAAATCCTAGAATTTTCTTTTTTTCTCTTTTCTTTTTTCTTTCCTTCTTTTTTTTTTTTTTTTTTTGTTCGAGACAGAGTCTTTCTTGCTCTGTTGCCCAGGCTGGAGTGCAGTGGCACGATCTCTGCTCACTTCAATCTCTGACTTCCAGGTTCAAGCGATTCTCCTGCCTCACCCATCTCAAGCAGCTGAACTACAGGCGCGTGTACACGGCTAATTTTTGTATTTTTAGTAGAAACGGGGTTTCATCATGTTGGCCAGGCTGGTCATGAACTCCTGACCTCAGGTGATCCGCCCGCCTTGGCCTCCCAAAGCGCTGGAATTACAGGCATGAGCCGCTGCACCCGAAGGCTGGGGTTTTCTGTAGATCAGGAACTGTCTCTGATTCACCTTTGCCAGGGTCTGGTATATAGTCAGTGCTCAATAAGTGCTTACTGAGTGACTGATGCTTGAAGGTCAGGTGAATGAGTGCAGCCTGTTGCAAGCCTCCGTGGCTTACGTGGATATTGTTAGAACCCATGCTAACCAAGTCTCTCCCCTTGCCTCTCCTGCAGCCCGCCCTGAAGATGTCGGCACCAGCCTCTACTTTGTAAATGACTCCTTGCAGCAGGTGACCTTTTCCAGCTCCGTGGGGGTGGTGGTGCCCTGCCCGGCCGCGGGCTCCCCCAGCGCGGCCCTTCGATGGTACCTGGCCACGGGGGACGACATCTACGACGTGCCGCACATCCGGCACGTCCACGCCAACGGGACGCTGCAGCTCTACCCCTTCTCCCCCTCCGCCTTCAATAGCTTTATCCACGACAATGACTACTTCTGCACCGCGGAGAACGCTGCCGGCAAGATCCGGAGCCCCAACATCCGCGTCAAAGCAGGTAAGGGACAAGACGCCTGCTGCCCCAGTGGCACAGGAGGAGGCTGCGCCGTCATTCCGGGGATATTTGGGGGGGCTTGCAAGAAGTCGTTCACTCAAGAACAGTTTTGTTGTTCTCTTTTGAATCTTAGTTGTACCACTTGCTGTGTGTCCATAGGCATAAGAGACACCTTTCTTTTCTTCTTCTTCTTCTTCTTCTTCTTCTTCTTCTTCTTCTTCTTCTTCTTCTTCTTCTTCTTCTTCTTCTTCTTCTTCTTCTTCTTCTTCTTCTTCTTCTTCT